>NC_064623.1:132468607-132802357 GCF_023898315.1 Schistocerca nitens
GGGACCAGTGTACAAAGGCGCGGTCAAGTTCATATACACAAGAGTTCCAAGTAGTTTCGATGCTCTGGTATTACGACTACAAATTACGTCTGTATTTAACGTCTTAAATTGAAAGGACAGTCGACTGATGACCACAGCAGTTGAGTCCCATAGTGCTCAGAGCCATTTTTTGAAAGGACAGTCACAAACCTTGTCGACAATCACACCGCGCCTGAGGTAACAAGCACATCTGAAGCCCAATTGTGCACTCGACTGTTCATGCCAACTCACTGCCTCGCACTTTACTACTGTGTACCACTCTTGTCGTCCAACTGCAAAACACTGGGCCACAACACGTTTCCGCGTCTCCATTGCACTGCGCAAACTACGAAACGCTCCCCAAACATGGCACTCACCCATGCAGACGACTTTTCCGACCTTCCACGACGCTCACGCAACGCTCACGCTAGTGAAAGCCTTATTTAGAGCTTGACGTCGCGCCCAAGCGAGTGAGCACATTTCGCCTACGGCTTAGGCCGCCCACCTAGTGTGGCTGCTCGGTGTCTGCAGGCAGCGAGGGGCTGCAAGCTTCCCGTGTTCGCGCCTGTGTCACCTCTGCTTGCTTGTCAGAGACAGAGTATCGCAAAACATACAACTCACTCCATGAATTGATTGCTACGGCATCTGTCATCAGCAGTCACAACTAGCAACACCAGTAGCAGCCGACTGCACGTAAAGAATGGGAATGTGCAGTGGGATTTTTGTGAACTCGGCGCAAGGCAGATCTTTCCGACATAGGTTTGAGAATCTTAAGGGCAGACTTGTACTGTTTCTAAATTCAGTGTAGCGGTGGGAGGAGGGTGCTTCCTGCGCGTAACAGCACGCTTGCCAGTTGTGGCTGCTAATCGTTCGCTCGTATCTGCCTTGACACATTCGCTGGCTGTGAATTATCCCACTTGCGTGGCAGTGTGCGCATGTAGGTGTGTTAAAAAATCTGGAGGCGCTGGGTATCGATCCCAGTACCTCTCGCATGCTAAGCGAGCGCTCTACCATCTGAGCTACGCCCCCTGATGACAAATAGTGCTACATACAACCATATCAATATCACAGACCCCTTGCACTCCCATTATTCCGCAGACAAACACTATTCTCAATGTGTCCGTGAGGGTGTCTCAGGTTTCCTGCATTCTGTATCGAATCGTAGTTGGCCAAAATTAAAGTGGCGCGCACAACGTCGGAAATAGCGTTCGGCCACCGCTCTGAGTAAGACGAACGTGTTGTCCACTCTCTAGACTTCTTTGAGGTTAGGCCGTTATACCTAAGACAGATTTGCACTCGATGACACCTCGACAACAGCCGGTCCTCACATTTACGTCTTGCTCTCCTTACGTCAGTATACATCACATGAGCTGTGACGCTGGCTTTGCAACATCTTGCGTGTCTTTAGGCTCGCCGCGACCAACACTCACCATGCACTGTCCACAAAACATGGAGGCGCCGGGGCTTGAACCCGGGACCTTTCACATGCAAAGCGAACGCTCTACCAACTGAGCTACGCCCCCAAGCGCAACAAAGCTGCGCTGTTTTCCATTCTTTGCTACTCTGATGTGCACGGACCTGATGGTTGGTTGGTTTGTAGGGGTGAAGGGACCAGTGTACAAAGGCGCGGTCAAGTTCATATACACAAGAGTTCCAAGTAGTTTCGATGCTCTGGTATTACGACTACAAATTACGTCTGTATTTAACGTCTTAAATTGAAAGGACAGTCGACTGATGACCACAGCAGTTGAGTCCCATAGTGCTCAGAGCCATTTTTTGAAAGGACAGTCACAAACCTTGTCGACAATCACACCGCGCCTGAGGTAACAAGCACATCTGAAGCCCAATTGTGCACTCGACTGTTCATGCCAACTCACTGCCTCGCACTTTACTACTGTGTACCACTCTTGTCGTCCAACTGCAAAACACTGGGCCACAACACGTTTCCGCGTCTCCATTGCACTGCGCAAACTACGAAACGCTCCCCAAACATGGCACTCACCCATGCAGACGACTTTTCCGACCTTCCACGACGCTCACGCAACGCTCACGCTAGTGAAAGCCTTATTTAGAGCTTGACGTCGCGCCCAAGCGAGTGAGCACATTTCGCCTACGGCTTAGGCCGCCCACCTAGTGTGGCTGCTCGGTGTCTGCAGGCAGCGAGGGGCTGCAAGCTTCCCGTGTTCGCGCCTGTGTCACCTCTGCTTGCTTGTCAGAGACAGAGTATCGCAAAACATACAACTCACTCCATGAATTGATTGCTACGGCATCTGTCATCAGCAGTCACAACTAGCAACACCAGTAGCAGCCGACTGCACGTAAAGAATGGGAATGTGCAGTGGGATTTTTGTGAACTCGGCGCAAGGCAGATCTTTCCGACATAGGTTTGAGAATCTTAAGGGCAGACTTGTACTGTTTCTAAATTCAGTGTAGCGGTGGGAGGAGGGTGCTTCCTGCGCGTAACAGCACGCTTGCCAGTTGTGGCTGCTAATCGTTCGCTCGTATCTGCCTTGACACATTCGCTGGCTGTGAATTATCCCACTTGCGTGGCAGTGTGCGCATGTAGGTGTGTTAAAAATTCTGGAGGCGCTGGGTATCGATCCCAGTACCTCTCGCATGCTAAGCGAGCGCTCTACCATCTGAGCTACGCCCCCTGATGACAAATAGTGCTACATACAACCATATCAATATCACAGACCCCTTGCACTCCCATTATTCCGCAGACAAACACTATTCTCAATGTGTCCGTGAGGGTGTCTCAGGTTTCCTGCATTCTGTATCGAATCGTAGTTGGCCAAAATTAAAGTGGCGCGCACAACGTCGAAAATAGCGTTCGGCCACCGCTCTGAGTAAGACGAACGTGTTGTCCACTCTCTAGACTTCTTTGAGGTTAGGCCGTTATACCTAAGACAGATTTGCACTCGATGACACCTCGACAACAGCCGGTCCTCACATTTACGTCTTGCTCTCCTTACGTCAGTATACATCACATGAGCTGTGACGCTGGCTTTGCAACATCTTGCGTGTCTTTAGGCTCGCCGCGACCAACACTCACCATGCACTGTCCACAAAACATGGAGGCGCCGGGGCTTGAACCCGGGACCTTTCACATGCAAAGCGAACGCTCTACCAACTGAGCTACGCCCCCAAGCGCAACAAAGCTGCGCTGTTTTCCATTCTTTGCTACTCTGATGTGCACGGACCTGATGGTTGGTTGGTTTGTAGGGGTGAAGGGACCAGTGTACAAAGGCGCGGTCAAGTTCATATACACAAGAGTTCCAAGTAGTTTCGATGCTCTGGTATTACGACTACAAATTACGTCTGTATTTAACGTCTTAAATTGAAAGGACAGTCGACTGATGACCACAGCAGTTGAGTCCCATAGTGCTCAGAGCCATTTTTTGAAAGGACAGTCACAAACCTTGTCGACAATCACACCGCGCCTGAGGTAACAAGCACATCTGAAGCCCAATTGTGCACTCGACTGTTCATGCCAACTCACTGCCTCGCACTTTACTACTGTGTACCACTCTTGTCGTCCAACTGCAAAACACTGGGCCACAACACGTTTCCGCGTCTCCATTGCACTGCGCAAACTACGAAACGCTCCCCAAACATGGCACTCACCCATGCAGACGACTTTTCCGACCTTCCACGACGCTCACGCAACGCTCACGCTAGTGAAAGCCTTATTTAGAGCTTGACGTCGCGCCCAAGCGAGTGAGCACATTTCGCCTACGGCTTAGGCCGCCCACCTAGTGTGGCTGCTCGGTGTCTGCAGGCAGCGAGGGGCTGCAAGCTTCCCGTGTTCGCGCCTGTGTCACCTCTGCTTGCTTGTCAGAGACAGAGTATCGCAAAACATACAACTCACTCCATGAATTGATTGCTACGGCATCTGTCATCAGCAGTCACAACTAGCAACACCAGTAGCAGCCGACTGCACGTAAAGAATGGGAATGTGCAGTGGGATTTTTGTGAACTCGGCGCAAGGCAGATCTTTCCGACATAGGTTTGAGAATCTTAAGGGCAGACTTGTACTGTTTCTAAATTCAGTGTAGCGGTGGGAGGAGGGTGCTACCTGCGCGTAACAGCACGCTTGCCAGTTGTGGCTGCTAATCGTTCGCTCGTATCTGCCTTGACACATTCGCTGGCTGTGAATTATCCCACTTGCGTGGCAGTGTGCGCATGTAGGTGTGTTAAAAATTCTGGAGGCGCTGGGTATCGATCCCAGTACCTCTCGCATGCTAAGCGAGCGCTCTACCATCTTTTTTTTTTTTTTTTTTTTAGTTACCTCCTGCACCCAAAGCAGGAATCATACCCCTTTTTTTTATTTTTTTTAACCACTTTTTTTTTTATCCTAGCAACTTTTTTTTTCCCAACTGAGCTGTTTTTTTTCTTATTCCTTGGTTGTTCTTTTTTAATTTTTTTTTTCATTTTTTTTCCCTTTTTGAGAGGTGTCCTTCAGGAGCAGGCCTGCGGAAACAAAGTGGGCAGGGGTCGAAACCCGAGGCCTGGCCACGATGTCTCCACAGTCTCGCCCCCGAATGGCACCTGCACAAGGGCATCGGACCTTCCCCTTCTGTCTCGTTACTTGGCCTCATTGTTCCTGTTTTTCAGCCAAAAGTGCCACGAAAACTGCAGTCCTGGCGTAGAGGGAAAAGAAAGAATAAAAAAAAAATAAAAGAAGGACGACACGGGATAGTTGCAAATCCAGAAACATCATAAAAAGGTGGCGCTCATGGGCGACCTTATCCAACACCTTCTCTTTCGAACGTCAGGGTAAGCATATTGGCAAAGTCATCGCGGAGACGTGGCAATCGCAAGCGGGCCCAGTAAGCAGTAAGCATGTACTGCTGAAACGCTAGGTGTTCATCCTCCTCATGACAAGTGACGACAAAATGTACAAAATGTCCAACTAACCACATGACTGTATTAAGCTTCGTCCGCGGAAAAAAATAAGAATCGGGCCGTACGATGATATCAATGGTATAAGCGGCTTCAGCAGACCTAGTGACAAAAGCCAGTTGTTTCCTGAGCCAACGCCAATTGGCAAGGTGGCCACAACAGGTGAATCGATGCTCAAGGGTATCCAGGAGACCACACCGAGTACATTTGTCCGTGTCAGAAAGACCAATGCGGTGCAGTCGTACATTTGTGGGGATCAAATTATTAATTACCCTATACCACGTGGACGTCACGGCCATAGAGTGGATCGGCAGACTAACATTCTTCCAGACGTTCCTCCAGGAGACAGTGGGAAACGCCAGTTCTATTGGATTGGGACCGTCCTGCCCCTTCCAGCGGGCAATCAAACACTTGGTCGTTGGCACAGGTCGTCGCAAAAAGACGTCACCGAGGTAGCTCACCGCAATGTAAAATTCCCGGATGTGCTTCAACTTAAAATTGAGGCGACCGACGTCGACAGGTGGAGCAAGGCTCCCCGGACGCACGACTGTAAAAAGCTGGGACGTAATGGAACTCACTTCTCGTGTTACAATTAGAGTCGTACGGCGGACGTACAACGCTGACGCCTTGCGAGTAATGTCAGAGAGACCTAAGCCTCCGGAGAGACGCGGTTTCGTCATAACCTCGTAACGTACTTTGAAGAGATGACCCTTCCATATAAACCTGCCGGACAGTTGGCGCAACCTTTTCGCCACCATCAGGGGAAGTGGGAACAGCTGAGCAACATAATAGGATTTACATAAAACGTACGTGTCTAAAATGCGAACTTTTTGCAAAATGGTAAGAGAACGCTGTTCATGGACCATCAGAGCACCCTGTATCTTCTCGGTGACAGATTTCCAATTTAGAGCCGCCATTTTTAGAGGACACCGATCAACGATAATCCCCAAGGACGTATGGCGATCGACAAAAGTGGCCCAAGGGACATCAGCATCGCGAAATCCTCGAATGTCAAGGATCTTGCATTTGCCTTGATTAAGACGTGCTCCAGAGACACGACAGTAAGCATCAACTGCCCCTTTCAACAACGGGATATCAGTACGCTGACGGAGGAGAACAACGACATCATCCGCGTATGCCTTAATAGTGAGGTGGCCACCAGAGAGGGTCATACCCTGAAGCTTGAGAGCAACAGTCCGAAGCAGCGGTTCCAGAGACAATATGAATAAGGACATAGAAAGCGGACTACCCTGAGGCACCCCTCGGCGGATATCAATGAGCGGCGTCAGCTGCCCATTGACAGACACCCGGGCAGTGATTCCCCTATACAAATTGCCAAGAACACCACGGGATGAAGCGTTAAAACCTATTGTTGCTAAAACACGATCTAAAAAGACATGACTAACGTGATCAAAAGCCTTATAAAAATCAAGGAAAGCAAAGGCACAATGGACATTGGTAACCGCCGCAACCGAGACAACATCCCGATATTCGGCTACAGGGGTCAGAATAGATCTATCATTTAAACAACATTGATGTGCACCAATCACATCCCTAAGCAGTGAAGATAATCGGCTATTGAGCGCTCTAGCAGCTGTCTTGTAGTCAAAGTTCAGCAATGTGAGCGGACGAAGAGTGGCAGCAGATAAACGACCAGAGGACTTGGGAATTAAAACAATTTTCCCTACTTTAAAAGCGGCAGGCACATCCATCCCCCTGACAATCTCATTTAAAATCCGCGTAAAAGTGCCACCCAAAAGAGGCCAAAAACGAAGATAAAATTCTTTAGGTAGGCCGTCTGGACCCGGCGATTTACCGGACGGAGAGCGAGCAATAAAATCGAAAACATCATCTACCTGGAACTCCCGGAGAAAGTCGTCGTTCGCGTCAGGCGCGACCGTCGCAGTAAGATCCCCAAGGACATCATCCGAAAGTGACTCACCAGAATCATCGGCAGAATACAGACTAGCGTAATACTGATGGAGAGCACGAACCATTTCCTCCTGTGCAATAAGCTGCCGTCCATCATCCACCGTAAGAGAAGAGATGAAGGAGCGACGACGACGAGTCTGATGCCGTAGCAGGTGGTACAAGGATGTCAGTTCACCTTCAACAAGAGAGTGAGGTTTCGACTTAACTCGCAGACCATCCATCTGCCGTCGTTTAAGGCTTAAGAGCTTGGCTTTAATACGACGAACATCATGGATCCGCAGAGGAGAGGTACCCGCCGCGTCATACAGTTCACGCAGGACAGAGTAGTAATATTCATACGTGTTCTTAAAATCACGCGCCCTTGCAGCACAGTAAAAAATCAAAGTCTGACGAATCTTGGGCTTGGCAAACGCAGTCCACCATACCAGCAAGGAGGGGTAACGCGGGACAGAGCGAAGACATCGCTCCCACACGGCACTTATAACATCATCTATAGCACTGTCGGCAAGGTGGGAAACATTTAACATCCACTGGGAACGATATAGTTTGGCAGGTTGGTGACTAAGATTTACAGTTGCAGTAAAAGCACAATGGTCAGAAAAACTAGTAGGAATAACGTCGACAGAAAGAAGTTTATCACATAAAAAATCAGAGAAGTAGAATCTGTCGAGTCTGCTGCATGAGGACGCGGTAAAAAACGTATATTTCACCAGGGTGGGATATTTGTGTTCCCAAACGTCACGCAGATGCATCGTACGAACCAAGTCATGTAAATCACGGCAATAATTAAAATTGGGAGACTGGTCTTCAGGGCGTAAAACACAATTAAAATCGCCTCCGAGCAGGAGACTTCGAGGACTCTGGCGCAAAAGATAAATAAGTTCTTCCTTATAAAAGCGCGATCGAGCCACAGTGTGACCCGAACCAGAGGGGGCATACAAAACAACGAGGCGGAGATCAAAAAGACGACAACCAATCCCACGGCCAGAGTCAAGGAATTCAACGTCGGTAATAGGAATGCCCTCTCGAAAGAAAAGAGCAGTTCCTGTTGAATATTCCGGCGCGACATTAAAAACAGTTTGAAATCCAGGTAGAGAGAGATCAGAAAACAACACTTCCTGCAAAAACACTACGTCCGCACAGGCGTCGTAAATAAACTGCCGCAAAGAGGCAATGCGAACGTCGGACTCAATACGGTTAACATTTAAGGTAAGAAAGGTGTATGCTTGAACCATAGAGAGAAAAGCGAGAGAAGAAATCACCTACACCGACGCACCAACGTCACAGTCCATAGCAGGGGAGACGGAGGCATCCGAGGGAGGGGGACTGCTACCCCGTTCCGCGGATCCCTTACGCTTCGGTTTTTTACGAACAGCATTAACGTTCGGCTGAACGCGTAACTTGCGTCGGCTGACGGGCAAGGAAGCTTCAGCCGCCGGTGACGTAGGAGGGTCAAGTTCTGTATCCGACACCACCCGCGCCGGTCCACATCCGGGATCCGGGGTCGCGGGGGAAACATCCGACGAAACGGAATGGTCGACACCGACACTAGCATCCGGCAAACATGGACTACACGGAGGCGAAACGTGAGCAGGAAGGTCCGAGGCCGCAAAGGTGGAAGGAAGCGGAGCAGCTCCGCTGGCAGAGCTGTGGGGCAGCGAAGCAGGAAGTTGTTGCGGCTCCACTTGTTGTGACAACGAAGTCGGTTGGGAAGACGGCGCCAACCGGCCCGACCGACGATCCGACTCGAGAGAAGCCGCGTCGGAGGGCGGAGGGGCGTCAGCAGCCGCCACCGGAACCGCTACCTCAGGGGGGCAGGGAGCATCGACACTACTCTGTGGCTCGGAGGATGCCGGTCGCTCAGACTGGGGCATCTCAGGGAGATCCTCATCCGTACTATTTCCATCTTGTGGGCGACGCCTCTTATTATGCAATAGAGGCACACCAACCTGAGGGACAGACGGAACAGCATCAGATTTAGCACGCAAAGGAGGAAATTCTGTGTCAGGGGTGTGCAAAACCTGTGGCGGGGCGCTGCGAACATTGGACTGTGCTACACCAAGAGTAGAACCACCTGCAACGAGGTCAGCGACCGTTAACTTGCGACGCTGTTCGAGAGAATTTTTTAAAACAAAAACCCTCCGCGGACAGTCGGTACGCACGTGACCACTTTCATTGCACAAAAAACACGTGCCAACCTGACCACTATATGTGACATGAACACGATATCCACCGATCTGCAGGTGAGATGGAATATTCTGCTTAATGTGCATTTCGACTGAACGAATACCACTGTAACATTGCAGGCGATGTTGGCTCGACCAGCGTTCAAGGCGAATGCTCTTAACATCACCATACTTTTGTAGACCCTCCTTAAGATAGACATTATCCACCTCCGGTGGAAGGTTGTAAACACGAACACTGGTGTACGTAATGGAAGCATTGGAAAGCAACACGGTACTGACAGAATCATCCCGATGCCGAAAGAGAACTTGATGTCCAAATTTAGAAATAATTTTATCAACCTGAAGTGGGTCCATAAACTTAACAAAGAAAACATACAGTTCGGTATCAAAATAAGCAGTGTGCACCTGATCCGAATGAACACCAAAGGTATCTACCAACCAATCATGAATCTCAAGGGAACTAGGTTGCACATGGCGGGTTGACTTGTCAAAAGCAAAACTAACTGTAGCCTGACGAGGAATAACCTGGGACGACATTTTCAAACTATGCGGCCGAAACCGCTACACAAAACACACTGAAATAAGGACAGAAAGTAAGACAAGGTACGAAACAACGACTGAGAAACACTCACAGAAGTTGCAACACAACACGGAAACAAAAACGATATTCCACTATACGTAACGCTACGGCGGAGCGGAAGACTAGGCACGTCCACACTGCACGGCGTCTAAAGCGGAACTCACCATCTGAGCTACGCCCCCTGATGACAAATAGTGCTACATACAACCATATCAATATCACAGACCCCTTGCACTCCCATTATTCCGCAGACAAACACTATTCTCAATGTGTCCGTGAGGGTGTCTTTCAGGTTTCCTGCATTCTGTATCGAATCGTAGTTGGCCAAAATTAAAGTGGCGCGCACAACGTCGAAAATAGCGTTCGGCCACCGCTCTGAGTAAGACGAACGTGTTGTCCACTCTCTAGACTTCTTTGAGGTTAGGCCGTTATACCTAAGACAGATT
The DNA here is from genome assembly GCF_023898315.1 of Schistocerca nitens. Taxonomy (NCBI): domain Eukaryota; kingdom Metazoa; phylum Arthropoda; class Insecta; order Orthoptera; family Acrididae; genus Schistocerca; species Schistocerca nitens. The sequence continues at coordinate 132,478,675 of NC_064623.1, forward strand.
TGCACTCGATGACACCTCGACAACAGCCGGTCCTCACATTTACGTCTTGCTCTCCTTACGTCAGTATACATCACATGAGCTGTGACGCTGGCTTTGCAACATCTTGCGTGTCTTTAGGCTCGCCGCGACCAACACTTACCATGCACTGTCCACAAAACATGGAGGCGCCGGGGCTTGAAACCGGGACCTTTCACATGCAAAGCGAACGCTCTACCAACTGAGCTACGCCCCCAAGCGCAACAAAGGTGCGCTGTTTTCCATTCTTTGCTACTCTGATGTGCACGGACCTGATGGTTGGTTGGTTTGTAGGGGTGAAGGGACCAGTGTACAAAGGCGCGGTCAAGTTCATATACACAAGAGTTCCAAGTAGTTTCGATGCTCTGGTATTACGACTACAAATTACGTCTGTATTTAACGTCTTAAATTGAAAGGACAGTCGACTGATGACCACAGCAGTTGAGTCCCATAGTGCTCAGAGCCATTTTTTGAAAGGACAGTCACAAACCTTGTCGACAATCACACCGCGCCTGAGGTAACAAGCACATCTGAAGCCCAATTGTGCACTCGACTGTTCATGCCAACTCACTGCCTCGCACTTTACTACTGTGTACCACTCTTGTCGTCCAACTGCAAAACACTGGGCCACAACACGTTTCCGCGTCTCCATTGCACTGCGCAAACTACGAAACGCTCCCCAAACATGGCACTCACCCATGCAAACGACTTTTCCGACTTTCCACGACGCTCACGCAACGCTCACGCTAGTGAAAGCCTTATTTAGAGCTTGACGTCGCGCCCAAGCGAGTGAGCACATTTCGCCTACGGCTTAGGCCGCCCACCTAGTGTGGCTGCTCGGTGTCTGCAGGCAGCGAGGGGCTGCAAGCTTCCCGTGTTCGCGCCTGTGTCACCTCTGCTTGCTTGTCAGAGACAGAGTATCGCAAAACATACAACTCACTCCATGAATTGATTGCTACGGCATCTGTCATCAGCAGTCACAACTAGCAACACCAGTAGCAGCCGACTGCACGTAAAGAATGGGAATGTGCAGTGGGATTTTTGTGAACTCGGCGCAAGGCAGATCTTTCCGACATAGGTTTGAGAATCTTAAGGGCAGACTTGTACTGTTTCTAAATTCAGTGTAGCGGTGGGAGGAGGGTGCTTCCTGCGCGTAACAGCACGCTTGCCAGTTGTGGCTGCTAATCGTTCGCTCGTATCTGCCTTGACACATTCGCTGGCTGTGAATTATCCCACTTGCGTGGCAGTGTGCGCATGTAGGTGTGTTAAAAATTCTGGAGGCGCTGGGTATCGATCCCAGTACCTCTCGCATGCTAAGCGAGCGCTCTACCATCTGAGCTACGCCCCCTGATGACAAATAGTGCTACATACAACCATATCAATATCACAGACCCCTTGCACTCCCATTATTCCGCAGACAAACACTATTCTCAATGTGTCCGTGAGGGTGTCTTTCAGGTTTCCTGCATTCTGTATCGAATCGTAGTTGGCCAAAATTAAAGTGGCGCGCACAACGTCGAAAATAGCGTTCGGCCACCGCTCTGAGTAAGACGAACGTGTTGTCCACTCTCTAGACTTCTTTGAGGTTAGGCCGTTATACCTAAGACAGATTTGCACTCGATGACACCTCGACAACAGCCGGTCCTCACATTTACGTCTTGCTCTCCTTACGTCAGTATACATCACATGAGCTGTGACGCTGGCTTTGCAACATCTTGCGTGTCTTTAGGCTCGCCGCGACCAACACTTACCATGCACTGTCCACAAAACATGGAGGCGCCGGGGCTTGAACCCGGGACCTTTCACATGCAAAGCGAACGCTCTACCAACTTAGCTACGCCCCCAAGCGCAACAAAGCTGCGCTGTTTTCCATTCTTTGCTACTCTGATGTGCACGGACCTGATGGTTGGTTGGTTTGTAGGGGTGAAGGGACCAGTGTACAAAGGCGCGGTCAAGTTCATATGCACAAGAGTTCCAAGTAGTTTCGATGCTCTGGTATTACGACTACAAATTACGTCTGTATTTAACGTCTTAAATTGAAAGGACAGTCGACTGATGACCACAGCAGTTGAGTCCCATAGTGCTCAGAGCCATTTTTTGAAAGGACAGTCACAAACCTTGTCGACAATCACACCGCGCCTGAGGTAACAAGCACATCTGAAGCCCAATTGTGCACTCGACTGTTCATGCCAACTCACTGCCTCGCACTTTACTACTGTGTACCACTCTTGTCGTCCAACTGCAAAACACTGGGCCACAACACGTTTCCGCGTCTCCATTGCACTGCGCAAACTACGAAACGCTCCCCAAACATGGCACTCACCCATGCAGACGACTTTTCCGACCTTCCACGACGCTCACGCAACGCTCACGCTAGTGAAAGCCTTATTTAGAGCTTGACGTCGCGCCCAAGCGAGTGAGCACATTTCGCCTACGGCTTAGGCCGCCCACCTAGTGTGGCTGCTCGGTGTCTGCAGGCAGCGAGGGGCTGCAAGCTTCCCGTGTTCGCGCCTGTGTCACCTCTGCTTGCTTGTCAGAGACAGAGTATCGCAAAACATACAACTCACTCCATGAATTGATTGCTACGGCATCTGTCATCAGCAGTCACAACTAGCAACACCAGTAGCAGCCGACTGCACGTAAAGAATGGGAATGTGCAGTGGGATTTTTGTGAACTCGGCGCAAGGCAGATCTTTCCGACATAGGTTTGAGAATCTTAAGGGCAGACTTGTACTGTTTCTAAATTCAGTGTAGCGGTGGGAGGAGGGTGCTTCCTGCGCGTAACAGCACGCTTGCCAGTTGTGGCTGCTAATCGTTCGCTCGTATCTGCCTTGACACATTCGCTGGCTGTGAATTATCCCACTTGCGTGGCAGTGTGCGCATGTAGGTGTGTTAAAAATTCTGGAGGCGCTGGGTATCGATCCCAGTACCTCTCGCATGCTAAGCGAGCGCTCTACCATCTGAGCTACGCCCCCTGATGACAAATAGTGCTACATACAACCATATCAATATCACAGACCCCTTGCACTCCCATTATTCCGCAGACAAACACTATTCTCAATGTGTCCGTGAGGGTGTCTTTCAGGTTTCCTGCATTCTGTATCGAATCGTAGTTGGCCAAAATTAAAGTGGCGCGCACAACGTCGAAAATAGCGTTCGGCCACTGCTCTGAGTAAGACGAACGTGTTGTCCACTCTCTAGACTTCTTTGAGGTTAGGCCGTTATACCTAAGACAGATTTGCACTCGATGACACCTCGACAACAGCCGGTCCTCACATTTACGTCTTGCTCTCCTTACGTCAGTATACATCACATGAGCTGTGACGCTGGCTTTGCAACATCTTGCGTGTCTTTAGGCTCGCCGCGACCAACACTTACCATGCACTGTCCACAAAACATGGAGGCGCCGGGGCTTGAAACCGGGACCTTTCACATGCAAAGCGAACGCTCTACCAACTGAGCTACGCCCCCAAGCGCAACAAAGCTGCGCTGTTTTCCATTCTTTGCTACTCTGATGTGCACGGACCTGATGGTTGGTTGGTTTGTAGGGGTGAAGGGACCAGTGTACAAAGGCGCGGTCAAGTTCATATACACAAGAGTTCCAAGTAGTTTCGATGCTCTGGTATTACGACTACAAATTACGTCTGTATTTAACGTCTTAAATTGAAAGGACAGTCGACTGATGACCACAGCAGTTGAGTCCCATAGTGCTCAGAGCCATTTTTTGAAAGGACAGTCACAAACCTTGTCGACAATCACACCGCGCCTGAGGTAACAAGCACATCTGAAGCCCAATTGTGCACTCGACTGTTCATGCCAACTCACTGCCTCGCACTTTACTACTGTGTACCACTCTTGTCGTCCAACTGCAAAACACTGGGCCACAACACGTTTCCGCGTCTCCATTGCACTGCGCAAACTACGAAACGCTCCCCAAACATGGCACTCACCCATGCAGACGACTTTTCCGACCTTCCACGACGCTCACGCAACGCTCACGCTAGTGAAAGCCTTATTTAGAGCTTGACGTCGCGCCCAAGCGAGTGAGCACATTTCGCCTACGGCTTAGGCCGCCCACCTAGTGTGGCTGCTCGGTGTCTGCAGGCAGCGAGGGGCTGCAAGCTTCCCGTGTTCGCGCCTGTGTCACCTCTGCTTGCTTGTCAGAGACAGAGTATCGCAAAACATACAACTCACTCCATGAATTGATTGCTACGGCATCTGTCATCAGCAGTCACAACTAGCAACACCAGTAGCAGCCGACTGCACGTAAAGAATGGGAATGTGCAGTGGGATTTTTGTGAACTCGGCGCAAGGCAGATCTTTCCGACATAGGTTTGAGAATCTTAAGGGCAGACTTGTACTGTTTCTAAATTCAGTGTAGCGGTGGGAGGAGGGTGCTTCCTGCGCGTAACAGCACGCTTGCCAGTTGTGGCTGCTAATCGTTCGCTCGTATCTGAGTTGACACATTTGCTGGCTGTGAATTATCCCACTTGCGTGGCAGTGTGCGCATGTAGGTGTGTTAAAAATTCTGGAGGCGCTGGGTATCGATCCCAGTACCTCTCGCATGCTAAGCGAGCGCTCTACCATCTGAGCTACGCCCCCTGATGACAAATAGTGCTACATACAACCATATCAATATCACAGACCCCTTGCACTCCCATTATTCCGCAGACAAACACTATTCTCAATGTGTCCGTGAGGGTGTCTTTCAGGTTTCCTGCATTCTGTATCGAATCGTAGTTGGCCAAAATTAAAGTGGCGCGCACAACGTCGAAAATAGCGTTCGGCCACCGCTCTGAGTAAGACGAACGTGTTGTCCACTCTCTAGACTTCTTTGAGGTTAGGCCGTTATACCTAAGACAGATTTGCACTCGATGACACCTCGACAACAGCCGGTCCTCACATTTACGTCTTGCTCTCCTTACGTCAGTATACATCACATGAGCTGTGACGCTGGCTTTGCAACATCTTGCGTGTCTTTAGGCTCGCCGCGACCAACACTTACCATGCACTGTCCACAAAACATGGAGGCGCCGGGGCTTGAACCCGGGACCTTTCACATGCAAAGCGAACGCTCTACCAACTGAGCTACGCCCCCAAGCGCAACAAAGCTGCGCTGTTTTCCATTCTTTGCTACTCTGATGTGCACGGACCTGATGGTTGGTTGGTTTGTAGGGGTGAAGGGACCAGTGTACAAAGGCGCGGTCAAGTTCATATACACAAGAGTTCCAAGTAGTTTCGATGCTCTGGTATTACGACTACAAATTACGTCTGTATTTAACGTCTTAAATTGAAAGGACAGTCGACTGATGACCACAGCAGTTGAGTCCCATAGTGCTCAGAGCCATTTTTTGAAAGGACAGTCACAAACCTTGTCGACAATCACACCGCGCCTGAGGTAACAAGCACATCTGAAGCCCAATTGTGCACTCGACTGTTCATGCCAACTCACTGCCTCGCACTTTACTACTGTGTACCACTCTTGTCGTCCAACTGCAAAACACTGGGCCACAACACGTTTCCGCGTCTCCATTGCACTGCGCAAACTACGAAACGCTCCCCAAACATGGCACTCACCCATGCAGACGACTTTTCCGACCTTCCACGACGCTCACGCAACGCTCACGCTAGTGAAAGCCTTATTTAGAGCTTGACGTCGCGCCCAAGCGAGTGAGCACATTTCGCCTACGGCTTAGGCCGCCCACCTAGTGTGGCTGCTCGGTGTCTGCAGGCAGCGAGGGGCTGCAAGCTTCCCGTGTTCGCGCCTGTGTCACCTCTGCTTGCTTGTCAGAGACAGAGTATCGCAAAACATACAACTCACTCCATGAATTGATTGCTACGGCATCTGTCATCAGCAGTCACAACTAGCAACACCAGTAGCAGCCGACTGCACGTAAAGAATGGGAATGTGCAGTGGGATTTTTGTGAACTCGGCGCAAGGCAGATCTTTCCGACATAGGTTTGAGAATCTTAAGGGCAGACTTGTACTGTTTCTAAATTCAGTGTAGCGGTGGGAGGAGGGTGCTTCCTGCGCGTAACAGCACGCTTGCCAGTTGTGGCTGCTAATCGTTCGCTCGTATCTGAGTTGACACATTTGCTGGCTGTGAATTATCCCACTTGCGTGGCAGTGTGCGCATGTAGGTGTGTTAAAAATTCTGGAGGCGCTGGGTATCGATCCCAGTACCTCTCGCATGCTAAGCGAGCGCTCTACCATCTGAGCTACGCCCCCTGATGACAAATAGTGCTACATACAACCATATCAATATCACAGACCCCTTGCACTCCCATTATTCCGCAGACAAACACTATTCTCAATGTGTCCGTGAGGGTGTCTTTCAGGTTTCCTGCATTCTGTATCGAATCGTAGTTGGCCAAAATTAAAGTGGCGCGCACAACGTCGAAAATAGCGTTCGGCCACCGCTCTGAGTAAGACGAACGTGTTGTCCACTCTCTAGACTTCTTTGAGGTTAGGCCGTTATACCTAAGACAGATTTGCACTCGATGACACCTCGACAACAGCCGGTCCTCACATTTACGTCTTGCTCTCCTTACGTCAGTATACATCACATGAGCTGTGACGCTGGCTTTGCAACATCTTGCGTGTCTTTAGGCTCGCCGCGACCAACACTTACCATGCACTGTCCACAAAACATGGAGGCGCCGGGGCTTGAACCCGGGACCTTTCACATGCAAAGCGAACGCTCTACCAACTGAGCTACGCCCCCAAGCGCAACAAAGCTGCGCTGTTTTCCATTCTTTGCTACTCTGATGTGCACGGACCTGATGGTTGGTTGGTTTGTAGGGGTGAAGGGACCAGTGTACAAAGGCGCGGTCAAGTTCATATACACAAGAGTTCCAAGTAGTTTCGATGCTCTGGTATTACGACTACAAATTACGTCTGTATTTAACGTCTTAAATTGAAAGGACAGTCGACTGATGACCACAGCAGTTGAGTCCCATAGTGCTCAGAGCCATTTTTTGAAAGGACAGTCACAAACCTTGTCGACAATCACACCGCGCCTGAGGTAACAAGCACATCTGAAGCCCAATTGTGCACTCGACTGTTCATGCCAACTCACTGCCTCGCACTTTACTACTGTGTACCACTCTTGTCGTCCAACTGCAAAACACTGGGCCACAACACGTTTCCGCGTCTCCATTGCACTGCGCAAACTACGAAACGCTCCCCAAACATGGCACTCACCCATGCAGACGACTTTTCCGACCTTCCACGACGCTCACGCAACGCTCACGCTAGTGAAAGCCTTATTTAGAGCTTGACGTCGCGCCCAAGCGAGTGAGCACATTTCGCCTACGGCTTAGGCCGCCCACCTAGTGTGGCTGCTCGGTGTCTGCAGGCAGCGAGGGGCTGCAAGCTTCCCGTGTTCGCGCCTGTGTCACCTCTGCTTGCTTGTCAGAGACAGAGTATCGCAAAACATACAACTCACTCCATGAATTGATTGCTACGGCATCTGTCATCAGCAGTCACAACTAGCAACACCAGTAGCAGCCGACTGCACGTAAAGAATGGGAATGTGCAGTGGGATTTTTGTGAACTCGGCGCAAGGCAGATCTTTCCGACATAGGTTTGAGCATCTTAAGGGCAGACTTGTACTGTTTCTAAATTCAGTGTAGCGGTGGGAGGAGGGTGCTTCCTGCGCGTAACAGCACGCTTGCCAGTTGTGGCTGCTAATCGTTCGCTCGTATCTGCCTTGACACATTCGCTGGCTGTGAATTATCCCACTTGCGTGGCAGTGTGCGCATGTAGGTGTGTTAAAAATTCTGGAGGCGCTGGGTATCGATCCCAGTACCTCTCGCATGCTAAGCGAGCGCTCTACCATCTGAGCTACGCCCCCTGATGACAAATAGTGCTACATACAACCATATCAATATCACAGACCCCTTGCACTCCCATTATTCCGCAGACAAACACTATTCTCAATGTGTCCGTGAGGGTGTCTTTCAGGTTTCCTGCATTCTGTATCGAATCGTAGTTGGCCAAAATTAAAGTGGCGCGCACAACGTCGAAAATAGCGTTCGGCCACTGCTCTGAGTAAGACGAACGTGTTGTCCACTCTCTAGACTTCATTGAGGTTAGGCCGTTATACCTAAGACAGATTTGCACTCGATGACACCTCGACAACAGCCGGTCCTCACATTTACGTCTTGCTCTCCTTACGTCAGTATACATCACATGAGCTGTGACGCTGGCTTTGCAACATCTTGCGTGTCTTTAGGCTCGCCGCGACCAACACTTACCATGCACTGTCCACAAAACATGGAGGCGCCGGGGCTTGAACCCGGGACCTTTCACATGCAAAGCGAACGCTCTACCAACTGAGCTACGCCCCCAAGGGCAACAAAGCTGCGCTGTTTTCCATTCTTTGCTACTCTGATGTGCACGGACCTGATGGTTGGTTGGTTTGTAGGGGTGAAGGGACCAGTGTACAAAGGCGCGGTCAAGTTCATATACACAAGAGTTCCAAGTAGTTTCGATGCTCTGGTATTACGACTACAAATTACGTCTGTATTTAACGTCTTAAATTGAAAGGACAGTCGACTGATGACCACAGCAGTTGAGTCCCATAGTGCTCAGAGCCATTTTTTGAAAGGACAGTCACAAACCTTGTCGACAATCACACCGCGCCTGAGGTAACAAGCACATCTGAAGCCCAATTGTGCACTCGACTGTTCATGCCAACTCACTGCCTCGCACTTTACTACTGTGTACCACTCTTGTCGTCCAACTGCAAAAGACTGGGCCACAACACGTTTCCGCGTCTCCATTGCACTGCGCAAACTACGAAACGCTCCCCAAACATGGCACTCACCCATGCAGACGACTTTTCCGACCTTCCACGACGCTCACGCAACGCTCACGCTAGTGAAAGCCTTATTTAGAGCTTGACGTCGCGCCCAAGCGAGTGAGCACATTTCGCCTACGGCTTAGGCCGCCCACCTAGTGTGGCTGCTCGGTGTCTGCAGGCAGCGAGGGGCTGCAAGCTTCCCGTGTTCGCGCCTGTGTCACCTCTGCTTGCTTGTCAGAGACAGAGTATCGCAAAACATACAACTCACTCCATGAATTGATTGCTACGGCATCTGTCATCAGCAGTCACAACTAGCAACACCAGTAGCAGCCGACTGCACGTAAAGAATGGGAATGTGCAGTGGGATTTTTGTGAACTCGGCGCAAGGCAGATCTTTCCGACATAGGTTTGAGAATCTTAAGGGCAGACTTGTACTGTTTCTAAATTCAGTGTAGCGGTGGGAGGAGGGTGCTTCCTGCGCGTAACAGCACGCTTGCCAGTTGTGGCTGCTAATCGTTCGCTCGTATCTGCCTTGACACATTCGCTGGCTGTGAATTATCCCACTTGCGTGGCAGTGTGCGCATGTAGGTGTGTTAAAAATTCTGGAGGCGCTGGGTATCGATCCCAGTACCTCTCGCATGCTAAGCGAGCGCTCTACCATCTGAGCTACGCCCCCTGATGACAAATAGTGCTACATACAACCATATCAATATCACAGACCCCTTGCACTCCCATTATTCCGCAGACAAACACTATTCTCAATGTGTCCGTGAGGGTGTCTTTCAGGTTTCCTGCATTCTGTATCGAATCGTAGTTGGCCAAAATTAAAGTGGCGCGCACAACGTCGAAAATAGCGTTCGGCCACCGCTCTGAGTAAGACGAACGTGTTGTCCACTCTCTAGACTTCTTTGAGGTTAGGCCGTTATACCTAAGACAGATTTGCACTCGATGACACCTCGACAACAGCCGGTCCTCACATTTACGTCTTGCTCTCCTTACGTCAGTATACATCACATGAGCTGTGACGCTGGCTTTGCAACATCTTGCGTGTCTTTAGGCTCGCCGCGACCAACACTTACCATGCACTGTCCACAAAACATGGAGGCGCCGGGGCTTGAACCCGGGACCTTTCACATGCAAAGCGAACGCTCTACCAACTGAGCTACGCCCCCAAGCGCAACAAAGCTGCGCTGTTTTCCATTCTTTGCTACTCTGATGTGCACGGACCTGATGGTTGGTTGGTTTGTAGGGGTGAAGGGACCAGTGTACAAAGGCGCGGTCAAGTTCATATACACAAGAGTTCCAAGTAGTTTCGATGCTCTGGTATTACGACTACAAATTACGTCTGTATTTAACGTCTTAAATTGAAAGGACAGTCGACTGATGACCACAGCAGTTGAGTCCCATAGTGCTCAGAGCCATTTTTTGAAAGGACAGTCACAAACCTTGTCGACAATCACACCGCGCCTGAGGTAACAAGCACATCTGAAGCCCAATTGTGCACTCGACTGTTCATGCCAACTCACTGCCTCGCACTTTACTACTGTGTACCACTCTTGTCGTCCAACTGCAAAACACTGGGCCACAACACGTTTCCGCGTCTCCATTGCACTGCGCAAACTACGAAACGCTCCCCAAACATGGCACTCACCCATGCAGACGACTTTTCCGACCTTCCACGACGCTCACGCAACGCTCACGCTAGTGAAAGCCTTATTTAGAGCTTGACGTCGCGCCCAAGCGAGTGAGCACATTTCGCCTACGGCTTAGGCCGCCCACCTAGTGTGGCTGCTCGGTGTCTGCAGGCAGCGAGGGGCTGCAAGCTTCCCGTGTTCGCGCCTGTGTCACCTCTGCTTGCTTGTCAGAGACAGAGTATCGCAAAACATACAACTCACTCCATGAATTGATTGCTACGGCATCTGTCATCAGCAGTCACAACTAGCAACACCAGTAGCAGCCGACTGCACGTAAAGAATGGGAATGTGCAGTGGGATTTTTGTGAACTCGGCGCAAGGCAGATCTTTCCGACATAGGTTTGAGAATCTTAAGGGCAGACTTGTACTGTTTCTAAATTCAGTGTAGCGGTGGGAGGAGGGTGCTTCCTGCGCGTAACAGCACGCTTGCCAGTTGTGGCTGCTAATCGTTCGCTCGTATCTGAGTTGACACATTTGCTGGCTGTGAATTATCCCACTTGCGTGGCAGTGTGCGCATGTAGGTGTGTTAAAAATTCTGGAGGCGCTGGGTATCGATCCCAGTACCTCTCGCATGCTAAGCGAGCGCTCTACCATCTGAGCTACGCCCCCTGATGACAAATAGTGCTACATACAACCATATCAATATCACAGACCCCTTGCACTCCCATTATTCCGCAGACAAACACTATTCTCAATGTGTCCGTGAGGGTGTCTTTCAGGTTTCCTGCATTCTGTATCGAATCGTAGTTGGCCAAAATTAAAGTGGCGCGCACAACGTCGAAAATAGCGTTCGGCCACCGCTCTGAGTAAGACGAACGTGTTGTCCACTCTCTAGACTTCTTTGAGGTTAGGCCGTTATACCTAAGACAGATTTGCACTCGATGACACCTCGACAACAGCCGGTCCTCACATTTACGTCTTGCTCTCCTTACGTCAGTATACATCACATGAGCTGTGACGCTGGCTTTGCAACATCTTGCGTGTCTTTAGGCTCGCCGCGACCAACACTTACCATGCACTGTCCACAAAACATGGAGGCGCCGGGGCTTGAACCCGGGACCTTTCACATGCAAAGCGAACGCTCTACCAACTGAGCTACGCCCCCAAGCGCAACAAAGCTGCGCTGTTTTCCATTCTTTGCTACTCTGATGTGCACGGACCTGATGGTTGGTTGGTTTGTAGGGGTGAAGGGACCAGTGTACAAAGGCGCGGTCAAGTTCATATACACAAGAGTTCCAAGTAGTTTCGATGCTCTGGTATTACGACTACAAATTACGTCTGTATTTAACGTCTTAAATTGAAAGGACAGTCGACTGATGACCACAGCAGTTGAGTCCCATAGTGCTCAGAGCCATTTTTTGAAAGGACAGTCACAAACCTTGTCGACAATCACACCGCGCCTGAGGTAACAAGCACATCTGAAGCCCAATTGTGCACTCGACTGTTCATGCCAACTCACTGCCTCGCACTTTACTACTGTGTACCACTCTTGTCGTCCAACTGCAAAACACTGGGCCACAACACGTTTCCGCGTCTCCATTGCACTGCGCAAACTACGAAACGCTCCCCAAACATGGCACTCACCCATGCAGACGACTTTTCCGACCTTCCACGACGCTCACGCAACGCTCACGCTAGTGAAAGCCTTATTTAGAGCTTGACGTCGCGCCCAAGCGAGTGAGCACATTTCGCCTACGGCTTAGGCCGCCCACCTAGTGTGGCTGCTCGGTGTCTGCAGGCAGCGAGGGGCTGCAAGCTTCCCGTGTTCGCGCCTGTGTCACCTCTGCTTGCTTGTCAGAGACAGAGTATCGCAAAACATACAACTCACTCCATGAATTGATTGCTACGGCATCTGTCATCAGCAGTCACAACTAGCAACACCAGTAGCAGCCGACTGCACGTAAAGAATGGGAATGTGCAGTGGGATTTTTGTGAACTCGGCGCAAGGCAGATCTTTCCGACATAGGTTTGAGCATCTTAAGGGCAGACTTGTACTGTTTCTAAATTCAGTGTAGCGGTGGGAGGAGGGTGCTTCCTGCGCGTAACAGCACGCTTGCCAGTTGTGGCTGCTAATCGTTCGCTCGTATCTGCCTTGACACATTCGCTGGCTGTGAATTATCCCACTTGCGTGGCAGTGTGCGCATGTAGGTGTGTTAAAAATTCTGGAGGCGCTGGGTATCGATCCCAGTACCTCTCGCATGCTAAGCGAGCGCTCTACCATCTGAGCTACGCCCCCTGATGACAAATAGTGCTACATACAACCATATCAATATCACAGACCCCTTGCACTCCCATTATTCCGCAGACAAACACTATTCTCAATGTGTCCGTGAGGGTGTCTTTCAGGTTTCCTGCATTCTGTATCGAATCGTAGTTGGCCAAAATTAAAGTGGCGCGCACAACGTCGAAAATAGCGTTCGGCCATTGCTCTGAGTAAGACGAACGTGTTGTCCACTCTCTAGACTTCATTGAGGTTAGGCCGTTATACCTAAGACAGATTTGCACTCGATGACACCTCGACAACAGCCGGTCCTCACATTTACGTCTTGCTCTCCTTACGTCAGTATACATCACATGAGCTGTGACGCTGGCTTTGCAACATCTTGCGTGTCTTTAGGCTCGCCGCGACCAACACTTACCATGCACTGTCCACAAAACATGGAGGCGCCGGGGCTTGAACCCGGGACCTTTCACATGCAAAGCGAACGCTCTACCAACTGAGCTACGCCCCCAAGCGCAACAAAGCTGCGCTGTTTTCCATTCTTTGCTACTCTGATGTGCACGGACCTGATGGTTGGTTGGTTTGTAGGGGTGAAGGGACCAGTGTACAAAGGCGCGGTCAAGTTCATATACACAAGAGTTCCAAGTAGTTTCGATGCTCTGGTATTACGACTACAAATTACGTCTGTATTTAACGTCTTAAATTGAAAGGACAGTCGACTGATGACCACAGCAGTTGAGTCCCATAGTGCTCAGAGCCATTTTTTGAAAGGACAGTCACAAACCTTGTCGACAATCACACCGCGCCTGAGGTAACAAGCACATCTGAAGCCCAATTGTGCACTCGACTGTTCATGCCAACTCACTGCCTCGCACTTTACTACTGTGTACCACTCTTGTCGTCCAACTGCAAAACACTGGGCCACAACACGTTTCCGCGTCTCCATTGCACTGCGCAAACTACGAAACGCTCCCCAAACATGGCACTCACCCATGCAGACGACTTTTCCGACCTTCCACGACGCTCACGCAACGCTCACGCTAGTGAAAGCCTTATTTAGAGCTTGACGTCGCGCCCAAGCGAGTGAGCACATTTCGCCTACGGCTTAGGCCGCCCACCTAGTGTGGCTGCTCGGTGTCTGCAGGCAGCGAGGGGCTGCAAGCTTCCCGTGTTCGCGCCTGTGTCACCTCTGCTTGCTTGTCAGAGACAGAGTATCGCAAAACATACAACTCACTCCATGAATTGATTGCTACGGCATCTGTCATCAGCAGTCACAACTAGCAACACCAGTAGCAGCCGACTGCACGTAAAGAATGGGAATGTGCAGTGGGATTTTTGTGAACTCGGCGCAAGGCAGATCTTTCCGACATAGGTTTGAGAATCTTAAGGGCAGACTTGTACTGTTTCTAAATTCAGTGTAGCGGTGGGAGGAGGGTGCTTCCTGCGCGTAACAGCACGCTTGCCAGTTGTGGCTGCTAATCGTTCGCTCGTATCTGCCTTGACACATTCGCTGGCTGTGAATTATCCCACTTGCGTGGCAGTGTGCGCATGTAGGTGTGTTAAAAATTCTGGAGGCGCTGGGTATCGATCCCAGTACCTCTCGCATGCTAAGCGAGCGCTCTACCATCTGAGCTACGCCCCCTGATGACAAATAGTGCTACATACAACCATATCAATATCACAGACCCCTTGCACTCCCATTATTCCGCAGACAAACACTATTCTCAATGTGTCCGTGAGGGTGTCTTTCAGGTTTCCTGCATTCTGTATCGAATCGTAGTTGGCCAAAATTAAAGTGGCGCGCACAACGTCGAAAATAGCGTTCGGCCACTGCTCTGAGTAAGACCAACGTGTTGTCCACTCTCTAGACTTCTTTGAGGTTAGGCCGTTATACCTAAGACAGATTTGCACTCGATGACACCTCGACAACAGCCGGTCCTCACATTTACGTCTTGCTCTCCTTACGTCAGTATACATCACATGAGCTGTGACGCTGGCTTTGCAACATCTTGCGTGTCTTTAGGCTCGCCGCGACCAACACTTACCATGCACTGTCCACAAAACATGGAGGCGCCGGGGCTTGAACCCGGGACCTTTCACATGCAAAGCGAACGCTCTACCAACTGAGCTACGCCCCCAAGGGCAACAAAGCTGCGCTGTTTTCCATTCTTTGCTACTCTGATGTGCACGGACCTGATGGTTGGTTGGTTTGTAGGGGTGAAGGGACCAGTGTACAAAGGCGCGGTCAAGTTCATATACACAAGAGTTCCAAGTAGTTTCGATGCTCTGGTATTACGACTACAAATTACGTCTGTATTTAACGTCTTAAATTGAAAGGACAGTCGACTGATGACCACAGCAGTTGAGTCCCATAGTGCTCAGAGCCATTTTTTGAAAGGACAGTCACAAACCTTGTCGACAATCACACCGCGCCTGAGGTAACAAGCACATCTGAAGCCCAATTGTGCACTCGACTGTTCATGCCAACTCACTGCCTCGCACTTTACTACTGTGTACCACTCTTGTCGTCCAACTGCAAAACACTGGGCCACAACACGTTTCCGCGTCTCCATTGCACTGCGCAAACTACGAAACGCTCCCCAAACATGGCACTCACCCATGCAGACGACTTTTCCAACCTTCCACGACGCTCACGCAACGCTCACGCTAGTGAAAGCCTTATTTAGAGCTTGACGTCGCGCCCAAGCGAGTGAGCACATTTCGCCTACGGCTTAGGCCGCCCACCTAGTGTGGCTGCTCGGTGTCTGCAGGCAGCGAGGGGCTGCAAGCTTCCCGTGTTCGCGCCTGTGTCACCTCTGCTTGCTTGTCAGAGACAGAGTATCGCAAAACATACAACTCACTCCATGAATTGATTGCTACGGCATCTGTCATCAGCAGTCACAACTAGCAACACCAGTAGCAGCCGACTGCACGTAAAGAATGGGAATGTGCAGTGGGATTTTTGTGAACTCGGCGCAAGGCAGATCTTTCCGACATAGGTTTGAGAATCTTAAGGGCAGACTTGTACTGTTTCTAAATTCAGTGTAGCGGTGGGAGGAGGGTGCTTCCTGCGCGTAACAGCACGCTTGCCAGTTGTGGCTGCTAATCGTTCGCTCGTATCTGCCTTGACACATTCGCTGGCTGTGAATTATCCCACTTGCGTGGCAGTGTGCGCATGTAGGTGTGTTAAAAATTCTGGAGGCGCTGGGTATCGATCCCAGTACCTCTCGCATGCTAAGCGAGCGCTCTACCATCTGAGCTACGCCCCCTGATGACAAATAGTGCTACATACAACCATATCAATATCACAGACCCCTTGCACTCCCATTATTCCGCAGACAAACACTATTCTCAATGTGTCCGTGAGGGTGTCTTTCAGGTTTCCTGCATTCTGTATCGAATCGTAGTTGGCCAAAATTAAAGTGGCGCGCACAACGTCGAAAATAGCGTTCGGCCACTGCTCTGAGTAAGACGAACGTGTTGTCCACTCTCTAGACTTCATTGAGGTTAGGCCGTTATACCTAAGACAGATTTGCACTCGATGACACCTCGACAACAGCCGGTCCTCACATTTACGTCTTGCTCTCCTTACGTCAGTATACATCACATGAGCTGTGACGCTGGCTTTGCAACATCTTGCGTGTCTTTAGGCTCGCCGCGACCAACACTTACCATGCACTGTCCACAAAACATGGAGGCGCCGGGGCTTGAACCCGGGACCTTTCACATGCAAAGCGAACGCTCTACCAACTGAGCTACGCCCCCAAGGGCAACAAAGCTGCGCTGTTTTCCATTCTTTGCTACTCTGATGTGCACGGACCTGATGGTTGGTTGGTTTGTAGGGGTGAAGGGACCAGTGTACAAAGGCGCGGTCAAGTTCATATACACAAGAGTTCCAAGTAGTTTCGATGCTCTGGTATTACGACTACAAATTACGTCTGTATTTAACGTCTTAAATTGAAAGGACAGTCGACTGATGACCACAGCAGTTGAGTCCCATAGTGCTCAGAGCCATTTTTTGAAAGGACAGTCACAAACCTTGTCGACAATCACACCGCGCCTGAGGTAACAAGCACATCTGAAGCCCAATTGTGCACTCGACTGTTCATGCCAACTCACTGCCTCGCACTTTACTACTGTGTACCACTCTTGTCGTCCAACTGCAAAACACTGGGCCACAACACGTTTCCGCGTCTCCATTGCACTGCGCAAACTACGAAACGCTCCCCAAACATGGCACTCACCCATGCAGACGACTTTTCCGACCTTCCACGACGCTCACGCAACGCTCACGCTAGTGAAAGCCTTATTTAGAGCTTGACGTCGCGCCCAAGCGAGTGAGCACATTTCGCCTACGGCTTAGGCCGCCCACCTAGTGTGGCTGCTCGGTGTCTGCAGGCAGCGAGGGGCTGCAAGCTTCCCGTGTTCGCGCCTGTGTCACCTCTGCTTGCTTGTCAGAGACAGAGTATCGCAAAACATACAACTCACTCCATGAATTGATTGCTACGGCATCTGTCATCAGCAGTCACAACTAGCAACACCAGTAGCAGCCGACTGCACGTAAAGAATGGGAATGTGCAGTGGGATTTTTGTGAACTCGGCGCAAGGCAGATCTTTCCGACATAGGTTTGAGAATCTTAAGGGCAGACTTGTACTGTTTCTAAATTCAGTGTAGCGGTGGGAGGAGGGTGCTTCCTGCGCGTAACAGCACGCTTGCCAGTTGTGGCTGCTAATCGTTCGCTCGTATCTGCCTTGACACATTCGCTGGCTGTGAATTATCCCACTTGCGTGGCAGTGTGCGCATGTAGGTGTGTTAAAAATTCTGGAGGCGCTGGGTATCGATCCCAGTACCTCTCGCATGCTAAGCGAGCGCTCTACCATCTGAGCTACGCCCGCTGATGACAAATAGTGCTACATACAACCATATCAATATCACAGACCCCTTGCACTCCCATTATTCCGCAGACAAACACTATTCTCAATGTGTCCGTGAGGGTGTCTTTCAGGTTTCCTGCATTCTGTATCGAATCGTAGTTGGCCAAAATTAAAGTGGCGCGCACAACGTCGAAAATAGCGTTCGGCCACCGCTCTGAGTCAGACGAACGTGTTGTCCACTCTCTAGACTTCATTGAGGTTAGGCCGTTGTACCTAAGACAGATTTGCACTCGATGACACCTCGACAACAGCCGGTCCTCACATTTACGTCTTGCTCTCCTTACGTCAGTATACATCACATGAGCTGTGACGCTGGCTTTGCAACATCTTGCGTGTCTTTAGGCTCGCCGCGACCAACACTTACCATGCACTGTCCACAAAACATGGAGGCGCCGGGGCTTGAACCCGGGACCTTTCACATGCAAAGCTAACGCTCTACCAACTTAGCTACGCCCCCAAGCGCAACAAAGCTGCGCTGTTTTCCATTCTTTGCTACTCTGATGTGCACGGACCTGATGGTTGGTTGGTTTGTAGGGGTGAAGGGACCAGTGTACAAAGGCGCGGTCAAGTTCATATACACAAGAGTTCCAAGTAGTTTCGATGCTCTGGTATTACGACTACAAATTACGTCTGTATTTAACGTCTTAAATTGAAAGGACAGTCGACTGATGACCACAGCAGTTGAGTCCCATAGTGCTCAGAGCCATTTTTTGAAAGGACAGTCACAAACCTTGTCGACAATCACACCGCGCCTGAGGTAACAAGCACATCTGAAGCCCAATTGTGCACTCGACTGTTCATGCCAACTCACTGCCTCGCACTTTACTACTGTGTACCACTCTTGTCGTCCAACTGCAAAACACTGGGCCACAACACGTTTCCGCGTCTCCATTGCACTGCGCAAACTACGAAACGCTCCCCAAACATGGCACTCACCCATGCAGACGACTTTTCCGACCTTCCACGACGCTCACGCAACGCTCACGCTAGTGAAAGCCTTATTTAGAGCTTGACGTCGCGCCCAAGCGAGTGAGCACATTTCGCCTACGGCTTAGGCCGCCCACCTAGTGTGGCTGCTCGGTGTCTGCAGGCAGCGAGGGGCTGCAAGCTTCCCGTGTTCGCGCCTGTGTCACCTCTGCTTGCTTGTCAGAGACAGAGTATCGCAAAACATACAACTCACTCCATGAATTGATTGCTACGGCATCTGTCATCAGCAGTCACAACTAGCAACACCAGTAGCAGCCGACTGCACGTAAAGAATGGGAATGTGCAGTGGGATTTTTGTGAACTCGGCGCAAGGCAGATCTTTCCGACATAGGTTTGAGAATCTTAAGGGCAGACTTGTACTGTTTCTAAATTCAGTGTAGCGGTGGGAGGAGGGTGCTTCCTGCGCGTAACAGCACGCTTGCCAGTTGTGGCTGCTAATCGTTCGCTCGTATCTGCCTTGACACATTCGCTGGCTGTGAATTATCCCACTTGCGTGGCAGTGTGCGCATGTAGGTGTGTTAAAAATTCTGGAGGCGCTGGGTATCGATCCCAGTACCTCTCGCATGCTAAGCGAGCGCTCTACCATCTGAGCTACGCCCGCTGATGACAAATAGTGCTACATACAACCATATCAATATCACAGACCCCTTGCACTCCCATTATTCCGCAGACAAACACTATTCTCAATGTGTCCGTGAGGGTGTCTTTCAGGTTTCCTGCATTCTGTATCGAATCGTAGTTGGCCAAAATTAAAGTGGCGCGCACAACGTCGAAAATAGCGTTCGGCCACCGCTCTGAGTAAGACGAACGTGTTGTCCACTCTCTAGACTTCATTGAGGTTAGGCCGTTGTACCTAAGACAGATTTGCACTCGATGACACCTCGACAACAGCCGGTCCTCACATTTACGTCTTGCTCTCCTTACGTCAGTATACATCACATGAGCTGTGACGCTGGCTTTGCAACATCTTGCGTGTCTTTAGGCTCGCCGCGACCAACACTTACCATGCACTGTCCACAAAACATGGAGGCGCCGGGGCTTGAACCCGGGACCTTTCACATGCAAAGCTAACGCTCTACCAACTTAGCTACGCCCCCAAGCGCAACAAAGCTGCGCTGTTTTCCATTCTTTGCTACTCTGATGTGCACGGACCTGATGGTTGGTTGGTTTGTAGGGGTGAAGGGACCAGTGTACAAAGGCGCGGTCAAGTTCATATACACAAGAGTTCCAAGTAGTTTCGATGCTCTGGTATTACGACTACAAATTACGTCTGTATTTAACGTCTTAAATTGAAAGGACAGTCGACTGATGACCACAGCAGTTGAGTCCCATAGTGCTCAGAGCCATTTTTTGAAAGGACAGTCACAAACCTTGTCGACAATCACACCGCGCCTGAGGTAACAAGCACATCTGAAGCCCAATTGTGCACTCGACTGTTCATGCCAACTCACTGCCTCGCACTTTACTACTGTGTACCACTCTTGTCGTCCAACTGCAAAACACTGGGCCACAACACGTTTCCGCGTCTCCATTGCACTGCGCAAACTACGAAACGCTCCCCAAACATGGCACTCACCCATGCAGACGACTTTTCCGACCTTCCACGACGCTCACGCAACGCTCACGCTAGTGAAAGCCTTATTTAGAGCTTGACGTCGCGCCCAAGCGAGTGAGCACATTTCGCCTACGGCTTAGGCCGCCCACCTAGTGTGGCTGCTCGGTGTCTGCAGGCAGCGAGGGGCTGCAAGCTTCCCGTGTTCGCGCCTGTGTCACCTCTGCTTGCTTGTCAGAGACAGAGTATCGCAAAACATACAACTCACTCCATGAATTGATTGCTACGGCATCTGTCATCAGCAGTCACAACTAGCAACACCAGTAGCAGCCGACTGCACGTAAAGAATGGGAATGTGCAGTGGGATTTTTGTGAACTCGGCGCAAGGCAGATCTTTCCGACATAGGTTTGAGAATCTTAAGGGCAGACTTGTACTGTTTCTAAATTCAGTGTAGCGGTGGGAGGAGGGTGCTTCCTGCGCGTAACAGCACGCTTGCCAGTTGTGGCTGCTAATCGTTCGCTCGTATCTGCCTTGACACATTCGCTGGCTGTGAATTATCCCACTTGCGTGGCAGTGTGCGCATGTAGGTGTGTTAAAAATTCTGGAGGCGCTGGGTATCGATCCCAGTACCTCTCGCATGCTAAGCGAGCGCTCTACCATCTGAGCTACGCCCCCTGATGACAAATAGTGCTACATACAACCATATCAATATCACAGACCCCTTGCACTCCCATTATTCCGCAGACAAACACTATTCTCAATGTGTCCGTGAGGGTGTCTTTCAGGTTTCCTGCATTCTGTATCGAATCGTAGTTGGCCAAAATTAAAGTGGCGCGCACAACGTCGAAAATAGCGTTCGGCCACCGCTCTGAGTAAGACGAACGTGTTGTCCACTCTCTAGACTTCATTGAGGTTAGGCCGTTGTACCTAAGACAGATTTGCACTCGATGACACCTCGACAACAGCCGGTCCTCACATTTACGTCTTGCTCTCCTTACGTCAGTATACATCACATGAGCTGTGACGCTGGCTTTGCAACATCTTGCGTGTCTTTAGGCTCGCCGCGACCAACACTTACCATGCACTGTCCACAAAACATGGAGGCGCCGGGGCTTGAACCCGGGACCTTTCACATGCAAAGCTAACGCTCTACCAACTTAGCTACGCCCCCAAGCGCAACAAAGCTGCGCTGTTTTCCATTCTTTGCTACTCTGATGTGCACGGACCTGATGGTTGGTTTGTAGGGGTGAAGGGACCAGTGTACAAAGGCGCGGTCAAGTTCATATACACAAGAGTTCCAAGTAGTTTCGATGCTCTGGTATTACGACTACAAATTACGTCTGTATTTAACGTCTTAAATTGAAAGGACAGTCGACTGATGACCACAGCAGTTGAGTCCCATAGTGCTCAGAGCCATTTTTTGAAAGGACAGTCACAAACCTTGTCGACAATCACACCGCGCCTGAGGTAACAAGCACATCTGAAGCCCAATTGTGCACTCGACTGTTCATGCCAACTCACTGCCTCGCACTTTACTACTGTGTACCACTCTTGTCGTCCAACTGCAAAACACTGGGCCACAACACGTTTCCGCGTCTCCATTGCACTGCGCAAACTACGAAACGCTCCCCAAACATGGCACTCACCCATGCAGACGACTTTTCCGACCTTCCACGACGCTCACGCAACGCTCACGCTAGTGAAAGCCTTATTTAGAGCTTGACGTCGCGCCCAAGCGAGTGAGCACATTTCGCCTACGGCTTAGGCCGCCCACCTAGTGTGGCTGCTCGGTGTCTGCAGGCAGCGAGGGGCTGCAAGCTTCCCGTGTTCGCGCCTGTGTCACCTCTGCTTGCTTGTCAGAGACAGAGTATCGCAAAACATACAACTCACTCCATGAATTGATTGCTACGGCATCTGTCATCAGCAGTCACAACTAGCAACACCAGTAGCAGCCGACTGCACGTAAAGAATGGGAATGTGCAGTGGGATTTTTGTGAACTCGGCGCAAGGCAGATCTTTCCGACATAGGTTTGAGAATCTTAAGGGCAGACTTGTACTGTTTCTAAATTCAGTGTAGCGGTGGGAGGAGGGTGCTTCCTGCGCGTAACAGCACGCTTGCCAGTTGTGGCTGCTAATCGTTCGCTCGTATCTGCCTTGACACATTCGCTGGCTGTGAATTATCCCACTTGCGTGGCAGTGTGCGCATGTAGGTGTGTTAAAAATTCTGGAGGCGCTGGGTATCGATCCCAGTACCTCTCGCATGCTAAGCGAGCGCTCTACCATCTGAGCTACGCCCGCTGATGACAAATAGTGCTACATACAACCATATCAATATCACAGACCCCTTGCACTCCCATTATTCCGCAGACAAACACTATTCTCAATGTGTCCGTGAGGGTGTCTTTCAGGTTTCCTGCATTCTGTATCGAATCGTAGTTGGCCAAAATTAAAGTGGCGCGCACAACGTCGAAAATAGCGTTCGGCCACCGCTCTGAGTAAGACGAACGTGTTGTCCACTCTCTAGACTTCATTGAGGTTAGGCCGTTATACCTAAGACAGATTTGCACTCGATGACACCTCGACAACAGCCGGTCCTCACATTTACGTCTTGCTCTCCTTACGTCAGTATACATCACATGAGCTGTGACGCTGGCTTTGCAACATCTTGCGTGTCTTTAGGCTCGCCGCGACCAACACTTACCATGCACTGTCCACAAAACATGGAGGCGCCGGGGCTTGAACCCGGGACCTTTCACATGCAAAGCGAACGCTCTACCAACTTAGCTACGCCCCCAAGCGCAACAAAGCTGCGCTGTTTTCCATTCTTTGCTACTCTGATGTGCACGGACCTGATGGTTGGTTGGTTTGTAGGGGTGAAGGGACCAGTGTACAAAGGCGCGGTCAAGTTCATATACACAAGAGTTCCAAGTAGTTTCGATGCTCTGGTATTACGACTACAAATTACGTCTGTATTTAACGTCTTAAATTGAAAGGACAGTCGACTGATGACCACAGCAGTTGAGTCCCATAGTGCTCAGAGCCATTTTTTGAAAGGACAGTCACAAACCTTGTCGACAATCACACCGCGCCTGAGGTAACAAGCACATCTGAAGCCCAATTGTGCACTCGACTGTTCATGCCAACTCACTGCCTCGCACTTTACTACTGTGTACCACTCTTGTCGTCCAACTGCAAAACACTGGGCCACAACACGTTTCCGCGTCTCCATTGCACTGCGCAAACTACGAAACGCTCCCCAAACATGGCACTCACCCATGCAGACGACTTTTCCGACCTTCCACGACGCTCACGCAACGCTCACGCTAGTGAAAGCCTTATTTAGAGCTTGACGTCGCGCCCAAGCGAGTGAGCACATTTCGCCTACGGCTTAGGCCGCCCACCTAGTGTGGCTGCTCGGTGTCTGCAGGCAGCGAGGGGCTGCAAGCTTCCCGTGTTCGCGCCTGTGTCACCTCTGCTTGCTTGTCAGAGACAGAGTATCGCAAAACATACAACTCACTCCATGAATTGATTGCTACGGCATCTGTCATCAGCAGTCACAACTAGCAACACCAGTAGCAGCCGACTGCACGTAAAGAATGGGAATGTGCAGTGGGATTTTTGTGAACTCGGCGCAAGGCAGATCTTTCCGACATAGGTTTGAGAATCTTAATGGCAGACTTGTACTGTTTCTAAATTCAGTGTAGCGGTGGGAGGAGGGTGCTTCCTGCGCGTAACAGCACGCTTGCCAGTTGTGGCTGCTAATCGTTCGCTCGTATCTGCCTTGACACATTCGCTGGCTGTGAATTATCCCACTTGCGTGGCAGTGTGCGCATGTAGGTGTGTTAAAAATTCTGGAGGCGCTGGGTATCGATCCCAGTACCTCTCGCATGCTAAGCGAGCGCTCTACCATCTGAGCTACGCCCGCTGATGACAAATAGTGCTACATACAACCATATCAATATCACAGACCCCTTGCACTCCCATTATTCCGCAGACAAACACTATTCTCAATGTGTCCGTGAGGGTGTCTTTCAGGTTTCCTGCATTCTGTATCGAATCGTAGTTGGCCAAAATTAAAGTGGCGCGCACAACGTCGAAAATAGCGTTCGGCCACCGCTCTGAGTAAGACGAACGTGTTGTCCACTCTCTAGACTTCATTGAGGTTAGGCCGTTATACCTAAGACAGATTTGCACTCGATGACACCTCGACAACAGCCGGTCCTCACATTTACGTCTTGCTCTCCTTACGTCAGTATACATCACATGAGCTGTGACGCTGGCTTTGCAACATCTTGCGTGTCTTTAGGCTCGCCGCGACCAACACTTACCATGCACTGTCCACAAAACATGGAGGCGCCGGGGCTTGAAACCGGGACCTTTCACATGCAAAGCTAACGCTCTACCAACTTAGCTACGCCCCCAAGCGCAACAAAGCTGCGCTGTTTTCCATTCTTTGCTACTCTGATGTGCACGGACCTGATGGTTGGTTGGTTTGTAGGGGTGAAGGGACCAGTGTACAAAGGCGCGGTCAAGTTCATATACACAAGAGTTCCAAGTAGTTTCGATGCTCTGGTATTACGACTACAAATTACGTCTGTATTTAACGTCTTAAATTGAAAGGACAGTCGACTGATGACCACAGCAGTTGAGTCCCATAGTGCTCAGAGCCATTTTTTGAAAGGACAGTCACAAACCTTGTCGACAATCACACCGCGCCTGAGGTAACAAGCACATCTGAAGCCCAATTGTGCACTCGACTGTTCATGCCAACTCACTGCCTCGCACTTTACTACTGTGTACCACTCTTGTCGTCCAACTGCAAAAGACTGGGCCACAACACGTTTCCGCGTCTCCATTGCACTGCGCAAACTACGAAACGCTCCCCAAACATGGCACTCACCCATGCAGACGACTTTTCCGACCTTCCACGACGCTCACGCAACGCTCACGCTAGTGAAAGCCTTATTTAGAGCTTGACGTCGCGCCCAAGCGAGTGAGCACATTTCGCCTACGGCTTAGGCCGCCCACCTAGTGTGGCTGCTCGGTGTCTGCAGGCAGCGAGGGGCTGCAAGCTTCCCGTGTTCGCGCCTGTGTCACCTCTGCTTGCTTGTCAGAGACAGAGTATCGCAAAACATACAACTCACTCCATGAATTGATTGCTACGGCATCTGTCATCAGCAGTCACAACTAGCAACACCAGTAGCAGCCGACTGCACGTAAAGAATGGGAATGTGCAGTGGGATTTTTGTGAACTCGGCGCAAGGCAGATCTTTCCGACATAGGTTTGAGAATCTTAAGGGCAGACTTGTACTGTTTCTAAATTCAGTGTAGCGGTGGGAGGAGGGTGCTTCCTGCGCGTAACAGCACGCTTGCCAGTTGTGGCTGCTAATCGTTCGCTCGTATCTGCCTTGACACATTCGCTGGCTGTGAATTATCCCACTTGCGTGGCAGTGTGCGCATGTAGGTGTGTTAAAAAATTCTGGAGGCGCTGGGTATCGATCCCAGTACCTCTCGCATGATAAGCGAGCGCTCTACCATCTCAGCTACGCCCGCTGATGACAAATAGTGCTACATACAACCATATCAATATCACAGACCCCTTGCACTCCCATTATTCCGCAGACAAACACTATTCTCAATGTGTCCGTGAGGGTGTCTTTCAGGTTTCCTGCATTCTGTATCGAATCGTAGTTGGCCAAAATTAAAGTGGCGCGCACAACGTCGAAAATAGCGTTCGGCCACCGCTCTGAGTAAGACGAACGTGTTGTCCACTCTCTAGACTTCATTGAGGTTAGGCCGTTATACCTAAGACAGATTTGCACTCGATGACACCTCGACAACAGCCGGTCCTCACATTTACGTCTTGCTCTCCTTACGTCAGTATACATCACATGAGCTGTGACGCTGGCTTTGCAACATCTTGCGTGTCTTTAGGCTCGCCGCGACCAACACTTACCATGCACTGTCCACAAAACATGGAGGCGCCGGGGCTTGAACCCGGGACCTTTCACATGCAAAGCTAACGCTCTACCAACTTAGCTACGCCCCCAAGCGCAACAAAGCTGCGCTGTTTTCCATTCTTTGCTACTCTGATGTGCACGGACCTGATGGTTGGTTGGTTTGTAGGGGTGAAGGGACCAGTGTACAAAGGCGCGGTCAAGTTCATATACACAAGAGTTCCAAGTAGTTTCGATGCTCTGGTATTACGACTACAAATTACGTCTGTATTTAACGTCTTAAATTGAAAGGACAGTCGACTGATGACCACAGCAGTTGAGTCCCATAGTGCTCAGAGCCATTTTTTGAAAGGACAGTCACAAACCTTGTCGACAATCACACCGCGCCTGAGGTAACAAGCACATCTGAAGCCCAATTGTGCACTCGACTGTTCATGCCAACTCACTGCCTCGCACTTTACTACTGTGTACCACTCTTGTCGTCCAACTGCAAAACACTGGGCCACAACACGTTTCCGCGTCTCCATTGCACTGCGCAAACTACGAAACGCTCCCCAAACATGGCACTCACCCATGCAGACGACTTTTCCGACCTTCCACGACGCTCACGCAACGCTCACGCTAGTGAAAGCCTTATTTAGAGCTTGACGTCGCGCCCAAGCGAGTGAGCACATTTCGCCTACGGCTTAGGCCGCCCACCTAGTGTGGCTGCTCGGTGTCTGCAGGCAGCGAGGGGCTGCAAGCTTCCCGTGTTCGCGCCTGTGTCACCTCTGCTTGCTTGTCAGAGACAGAGTATCGCAAAACATACAACTCACTCCATGAATTGATTGCTACGGCATCTGTCATCAGCAGTCACAACTAGCAACACCAGTAGCAGCCGACTGCACGTAAAGAATGGGAATGTGCAGTGGGATTTTTGTGAACTCGGCGCAAGGCAGATCTTTCCGACATAGGTTTGAGAATCTTAAGGGCAGACTTGTACTGTTCCTAAATTCAGTGTAGCGGTGGGAGGAGGGTGCTTCCTGCGCGTAAAAGCACGCTTGCCAGTTGTGGCTGCTAATCGTTCGCTCGTATCTGCCTTGACACATTCGCTGGCTGTGAATTATCCCACTTGCGTGGCAGTGTGCGCATGTAGGTGTGTTAAAAATTCTGGAGGCGCTGGGTATCGATCCCAGTACCTCTCGCATGCTAAGCGAGCGCTCTACCATCTGAGCTACGCCCCCTGATGACAAATAGTGCTACATACAACCATATCAATATCACAGACCCCTTGCACTCCCATTATTCCGCAGACAAACACTATTCTCAATGTGTCCGTGAGGGTGTCTTTCAGGTTTCCTGCATTCTGTATCGAATCGTAGTTGGCCAAAATTAAAGTGGCGCGCACAACGTCGAAAATAGCGTTCAGCCACCGCTCTGAGTAAGACGAACGTGTTGTCCACTCTCTAGACTTCATTGAGGTTAGGCCGTTATACCTAAGACAGATTTGCACTCGATGACACCTCGACAACAGCCGGTCCTCACATTTACGTCTTGCTCTCCTTACGTCAGTATACATCACATGAGCTGTGACGCTGGCTTTGCAACATCTTGCGTGTCTTTAGGCTCGCCGCGACCAACACTTACCATGCACTGTCCACAAAACATGGAGGCGCCGGGGCTTGAAACCGGGACCTTTCACATGCAAAGCTAACGCTCTACCAACTTAGCTACGCCCCCAAGCGCAACAAAGCTGCGCTGTTTTCCATTCTTTGCTACTCTGATGTGCACGGACCTGATGGTTGGTTGGTTTGTAGGGGTGAAGGGACCAGTGTACAAAGGCGCGGTCAAGTTCATATACACAAGAGTTCCAAGTAGTTTCGATGCTCTGGTATTACGACTACAAATTACGTCTGTATTTAACGTCTTAAATTGAAAGGACAGTCGACTGATGACCACAGCAGTTGAGTCCCATAGTGCTCAGAGCCATTTTTTGAAAGGACAGTCACAAACCTTGTCGACAATCACACCGCGCCTGAGGTAACAAGCACATCTGAAGCCCAATTGTGCACTCGACTGTTCATGCCAACTCACTGCCTCGCACTTTACTACTGTGTACCACTCTTGTCGTCCAACTGCAAAACACTGGGCCACAACACGTTTCCGCGTCTCCATTGCACTGCGCAAACTACGAAACGCTCCCCAAACATGGCACTCACCCATGCAGACGACTTTTCCGACCTTCCACGACGCTCACGCAACGCTCACGCTAGTGAAAGCCTTATTTAGAGCTTGACGTCGCGCCCAAGCGAGTGAGCACATTTCGCCTACGGCTTAGGCCGCCCACCTAGTGTGGCTGCTCGGTGTCTGCAGGCAGCGAGGGGCTGCAAGCTTCCCGTGTTCGCGCCTGTGTCACCTCTGCTTGCTTGTCAGACAGAGTATCGCAAAACATACAACTCACTCCATGAATTGATTGCTACGGCATCTGTCATCAGCAGTCACAACTAGCAACACCAGTAGCAGCCGACTGCACGTAAAGAATGGGAATGTGCAGTGGGATTTTTGTGAACTCGGCGCAAGGCAGATCTTTCCGACATAGGTTTGAGAATCTTAAGGGCAGACTTGTACTGTTTCTAAATTCAGTGTAGCGGTGGGAGGAGGGTGCTTCCTGCGCGTAACAGCACGCTTGCCAGTTGTGGCTGCTAATCGTTCGCTCGTATCTGCCTTGACACATTCGCTGGCTGTGAATTATCCCACTTGCGTGGCAGTGTGCGCATGTAGGTGTGTTAAAAATTCTGGAGGCGCTGGGTATCGATCCCAGTACCTCTCGCATGATAAGCGAGCGCTCTACCATCTGAGCTACGCCCGCTGATGACAAATAGTGCTACATACAACCATATCAATATCACAGACCCCTTGCACTCCCATTATTCCGCAGACAAACACTATTCTCAATGTGTCCGTGAGGGTGTCTTTCAGGTTTCCTGCATTCTGTATCGAATCGTAGTTGGCCAAAATTAAAGTGGCGCGCACAACGTCGAAAATAGCGTTCGGCCACCGCTCTGAGTAAGACGAACGTGTTGTCCACTCTCTAGACTTCATTGAGGTTAGGCCGTTATACCTAAGACAGATTTGCACTCGATGACACCTCGACAACAGCCGGTCCTCACATTTACGTCTTGCTCTCCTTACGTCAGTATACATCACATGAGCTGTGACGCTGGCTTTGCAACATCTTGCGTGTCTTTAGGCTCGCCGCGACCAACACTTACCATGCACTGTCCACAAAACATGGAGGCGCCGGGGCTTGAAACCGGGACCTTTCACATGCAAAGCTAACGCTCTACCAACTTAGCTACGCCCCCAAGCGCAACAAAGCTGCGCTGTTTTCCATTCTTTGCTACTCTGATGTGCACGGACCTGATGGTTGGTTGGTTTGTAGGGGTGAAGGGACCAGTGTACAAAGGCGCGGTCAAGTTCATATACACAAGAGTTCCAAGTAGTTTCGATGCTCTGGTATTACGACTACAAATTACGTCTGTATTTAACGTCTTAAATTGAAAGGACAGTCGACTGATGACCACAGCAGTTGAGTCCCATAGTGCTCAGAGCCATTTTTTGAAAGGACAGTCACAAACCTTGTCGACAATCACACCGCGCCTGAGGTAACAAGCACATCTGAAGCCCAATTGTGCACTCGACTGTTCATGCCAACTCACTGCCTCGCACTTTACTACTGTGTACCACTCTTGTCGTCCAACTGCAAAAGACTGGGCCACAACACGTTTCCGCGTCTCCATTGCACTGCGCAAACTACGAAACGCTCCCCAAACATGGCACTCACCCATGCAGACGACTTTTCCGACCTTCCACGACGCTCACGCAACGCTCACGCTAGTGAAAGCCTTATTTAGAGCTTGACGTCGCGCCCAAGCGAGTGAGCACATTTCGCCTACGGCTTAGGCCGCCCACCTAGTGTGGCTGCTCGGTGTCTGCAGGCAGCGAGGGGCTGCAAGCTTCCCGTGTTCGCGCCTGTGTCACCTCTGCTTGCTTGTCAGAGACAGAGTATAGCAAAACATACAACTCACTCCATGAATTGATTGCTACGGCATCTGTCATCAGCAGTCACAACTAGCAACACCAGTAGCAGCCGACTGCACGTAAAGAATGGGAATGTGCAGTGGGATTTTTGTGAACTCGGCGCAAGGCAGATCTTTCCGACATAGGTTTGAGAATCTTAAGGGCAGACTTGTACTGTTTCTAAATTCAGTGTAGCGGTGGGAGGAGGGTGCTTCCTGCGCGTAACAGCACGCTTGCCAGTTGTGGCTGCTAATCGTTCGCTCGTATCTGCCTTGACACATTCGCTGGCTGTGAATTATCCCACTTGCGTGGCAGTGTGCGCATGTAGGTGTGTTAAAAATTCTGGAGGCGCTGGGTATCGATCCCAGTACCTCTCGCATGCTAAGCGAGCGCTCTACCATCTGAGCTACGCCCGCTGATGACAAATAGTGCTACATACAACCATATCAATATCACAGACCCCTTGCACTCCCATTATTCCGCAGACAAACACTATTCTCAATGTGTCCGTGAGGGTGTCTTTCAGGTTTCCTGCATTCTGTATCGAATCGTAGTTGGCCAAAATTAAAGTGGCGCGCACAACGTCGAAAATAGCGTTCGGCCACCGCTCTGAGTAAGACGAACGTGTTGTCCACTCTCTAGACTTCATTGAGGTTAGGCCGTTATACCTAAGACAGATTTGCACTCGATGACACCTCGACAACAGCCGGTCCTCACATTTACGTCTTGCTCTCCTTACGTCAGTATACATCACATGAGCTGTGACGCTGGCTTTGCAACATCTTGCGTGTCTTTAGGCTCGCCGCGACCAACACTTACCATGAACTGTCCACAAAACATCGAGGCGCCGGGGCTTGAACCCGGGACCTTTCACATGCAAAGCTAACGCTCTACCAACTTAGCTACGCCCCCAAGCGCAACAAAGCTGCGCTGTTTTCCATTCTTTGCTACTCTGATGTGCACGGACCTGATGGTTGGTTGGTTTGTAGGGGTGAAGGGACCAGTGTACAAAGGCGCGGTCAAGTTCATATACACAAGAGTTCCAAGTAGTTTCGATGCTCTGGTATTACGACTACAAATTACGTCTGTATTTAACGTCTTAAATTGAAAGGACAGTCGACTGATGACCACAGCAGTTGAGTCCCATAGTGCTCAGAGCCATTTTTTGAAAGGACAGTCACAAACCTTGTCGACAATCACACCGCGCCTGAGGTAACAAGCACATCTGAAGCCCAATTGTGCACTCGACTGTTCATGCCAACTCACTGCCTCGCACTTTACTACTGTGTACCACTCTTGTCGTCCAACTGCAAAACACTGGGCCACAACACGTTTCCGCGTCTCCATTGCACTGCGCAAACTACGAAACGCTCCCCAAACATGGCACTCACCCATGCAGACGACTTTTCCGACCTTCCACGACGCTCACGCAACGCTCACGCTAGTGAAAGCCTTATTTAGAGCTTGACGTCGCGCCCAAGCGAGTGAGCACATTTCGCCTACGGCTTAGGCCGCCCACCTAGTGTGGCTGCTCGGTGTCTGCAGGCAGCGAGGGGCTGCAAGCTTCCCGTGTTCGCGCCTGTGTCACCTCTGCTTGCTTGTCAGAGACAGAGTATCGCAAAACATACAACTCACTCCATGAATTGATTGCTACGGCATCTGTCATCAGCAGTCACAACTAGCAACACCAGTAGCAGCCGACTGCACGTAAAGAATGGGAATGTGCAGTGGGATTTTTGTGAACTCGGCGCAAGGCAGATCTTTCCGACATAGGTTTGAGAATCTTAAGGGCAGACTTGTACTGTTTCTAAATTCAGTGTAGCGGTGGGAGGAGGGTGCTTCCTGCGCGTAACAGCACGCTTGCCAGTTGTGGCTGCTAATCGTTCGCTCGTATCTGCCTTGACACATTCGCTGGCTGTGAATTATCCCACTTGCGTGGCAGTGTGCGCATGTAGGTGTGTTAAAAATTCTGGAGGCGCTGGGTATCGATCCCAGTACCTCTCGCATGCTAAGCGAGCGCTCTACCATCTGAGCTACGCCCGCTGATGACAAATAGTGCTACATACAACCATATCAATATCACAGACCCCTTGCACTCCCATTATTCCGCAGACAAACACTATTCTCAATGTGTCCGTGAGGGTGTCTTTCAGGTTTCCTGCATTCTGTATCGAATCGTAGTTGGCCAAAATTAAAGTGGCGCGCACAACGTCGAAAATAGCGTTCGGCCACCGCTCTGAGTAAGACGAACGTGTTGTCCACTCTCTAGACTTCATTGAGGTTAGGCCGTTATACCTAAGACAGATTTGCACTCGATGACACCTCGACAACAGCCGGTCCTCACATTTACGTCTTGCTCTCCTTACGTCAGTATACATCACATGAGCTGTGACGCTGGCTTTGCAACATCTTGCGTGTCTTTAGGCTCGCCGCGACCAACACTTACCATGCACTGTCCACAAAACATCGAGGCGCCGGGGCTTGAACCCGGGACCTTTCACATGCAAAGCTAACGCTCTACCAACTTAGCTACGCCCCCAAGCGCAACAAAGCTGCGCTGTTTTCCATTCTTTGCTACTCTGATGTGCACGGACCTGATGGTTGGTTGGTTTGTAGGGGTGAAGGGACCAGTGTACAAAGGCGCGGTCAAGTTCATATACACAAGAGTTCCAAGTAGTTTCGATGCTCTGGTATTACGACTACAAATTACGTCTGTATTTAACGTCTTAAATTGAAAGGACAGTCGACTGATGACCACAGCAGTTGAGTCCCATAGTGCTCAGAGCCATTTTTTGAAAGGACAGTCACAAACCTTGTCGACAATCACACCGCGCCTGAGGTAACAAGCACATCTGAAGCCCAATTGTGCACTCGACTGTTCATGCCAACTCACTGCCTCGCACTTTACTACTGTGTACCACTCTTGTCGTCCAACTGCAAAACACTGGGCCACAACACGTTTCCGCGTCTCCATTGCACTGCGCAAACTACGAAACGCTCCCCAAACATGGCACTCACCCATGCAGACGACTTTTCCGACCTTCCACGACGCTCACGCAACGCTCACGCTAGTGAAAGCCTTATTTAGAGCTTGACGTCGCGCCCAAGCGAGTGAGCACATTTCGCCTACGGCTTAGGCCGCCCACCTAGTGTGGCTGCTCGGTGTCTGCAGGCAGCGAGGGGCTGCAAGCTTCCCGTGTTCGCGCCTGTGTCACCTCTGCTTGCTTGTCAGACAGAGTATCGCAAAACATACAACTCACTCCATGAATTGATTGCTACGGCATCTGTCATCAGCAGTCACAACTAGCAACACCAGTAGCAGCCGACTGCACGTAAAGAATGGGAATGTGCAGTGGGATTTTTGTGAACTCGGCGCAAGGCAGATCTTTCCGACATAGGTTTGAGAATCTTAAGGGCAGACTTGTACTGTTTCTAAATTCAGTGTAGCGGTGGGAGGAGGGTGCTTCCTGCGCGTAACAGCACGCTTGCCAGTTGTGGCTGCTAATCGTTCGCTCGTATCTGCCTTGACACATTCGCTGGCTGTGAATTATCCCACTTGCGTGGCAGTGTGCGCATGTAGGTGTGTTAAAAATTCTGGAGGCGCTGGGTATCGATCCCAGTACCTCTCGCATGATAAGCGAGCGCTCTACCATCTGAGCTACGCCCCCTGATGACAAATAGTGCTACATACAACCATATCAATATCACAGACCCCTTGCACTCCCATTATTCCGCAGACAAACACTATTCTCAATGTGTCCGTGAGGGTGTCTTTCAGGTTTCCTGCATTCTGTATCGAATCGTAGTTGGCCAAAATTAAAGTGGCGCGCACAACGTCGAAAATAGCGTTCGGCCACCGCTCTGAGTAAGACGAACGTGTTGTCCACTCTCTAGACTTCATTGAGGTTAGGCCGTTATACCTAAGACAGATTTGCACTCGATGACACCTCGACAACAGCCGGTCCTCACATTTACGTCTTGCTCTCCTTACGTCAGTATACATCACATGAGCTGTGACGCTGGCTTTGCAACATCTTGCGTGTCTTTAGGCTCGCCGCGACCAACACTTACCATGCACTGTCCACAAAACATGGAGGCGCCGGGGCTTGAAACCGGGACCTTTCACATGCAAAGCTAACGCTCTACCAACTTAGCTACGCCCCCAAGCGCAACAAAGCTGCGCTGTTTTCCATTCTTTGCTACTCTGATGTGCACGGACCTGATGGTTGGTTGGTTTGTAGGGGTGAAGGGACCAGTGTACAAAGGCGCGGTCAAGTTCATATACACAAGAGTTCCAAGTAGTTTCGATGCTCTGGTATTACGACTACAAATTACGTCTGTATTTAACGTCTTAAATTGAAAGGACAGTCGACTGATGACCACAGCAGTTGAGTCCCATAGTGCTCAGAGCCATTTTTTGAAAGGACAGTCACAAACCTTGTCGACAATCACACCGCGCCTGAGGTAACAAGCACATCTGAAGCCCAATTGTGCACTCGACTGTTCATGCCAACTCACTGCCTCGCACTTTACTACTGTGTACCACTCTTGTCGTCCAACTGCAAAACACTGGGCCACAACACGTTTCCGCGTCTCCATTGCACTGCGCAAACTACGAAACGCTCCCCAAACATGGCACTCACCCATGCAGACGACTTTTCCGACCTTCCACGACGCTCACGCAACGCTCACGCTAGTGAAAGCCTTATTTAGAGCTTGACGTCGCGCCCAAGCGAGTGAGCACATTTCGCCTACGGCTTAGGCCGCCCACCTAGTGTGGCTGCTCGGTGTCTGCAGGCAGCGAGGGGCTGCAAGCTTCCCGTGTTCGCGCCTGTGTCACCTCTGCTTGCTTGTCAGAGACAGAGTATAGCAAAACATACAACTCACTCCATGAATTGATTGCTACGGCATCTGTCATCAGCAGTCACAACTAGCAACACCAGTAGCAGCCGACTGCACGTAAAGAATGGGAATGTGCAGTGGGATTTTTGTGAACTCGGCGCAAGGCAGATCTTTCCGACATAGGTTTGAGAATCTTAAGGGCAGACTTGTACTGTTTCTAAATTCAGTGTAGCGGTGGGAGGAGGGTGCTTCCTGCGCGTAACAGCACGCTTGCCAGTTGTGGCTGCTAATCGTTCGCTCGTATCTGCCTTGACACATTCGCTGGCTGTGAATTATCCCACTTGCGTGGCAGTGTGCGCATGTAGGTGTGTTAAAAATTCTGGAGGCGCTGGGTATCGATCCCAGTACCTCTCGCATGCTAAGCGAGCGCTCTACCATCTGAGCTACGCCCGCTGATGACAAATAGTGCTACATACAACCATATCAATATCACAGACCCCTTGCACTCCCATTATTCCGCAGACAAACACTATTCTCAATGTGTCCGTGAGGGTGTCTTTCAGGTTTCCTGCATTCTGTATCGAATCGTAGTTGGCCAAAATTAAAGTGGCGCGCACAACGTCGAAAATAGCGTTCGGCCACCGCTCTGAGTAAGACGAACGTGTTGTCCACTCTCTAGACTTCATTGAGGTTAGGCCGTTATACCTAAGACAGATTTGCACTCGATGACACCTCGACAACAGCCGGTCCTCACATTTACGTCTTGCTCTCCTTACGTCAGTATACATCACATGAGCTGTGACGCTGGCTTTGCAACATCTTGCGTGTCTTTAGGCTCGCCGCGACCAACACTTACCATGCACTGTCCACAAAACATCGAGGCGCCGGGGCTTGAACCCGGGACCTTTCACATGCAAAGCTAACGCTCTACCAACTTAGCTACGCCCCCAAGCGCAACAAAGCTGCGCTGTTTTCCATTCTTTGCTACTCTGATGTGCACGGACCTGATGGTTGGTTGGTTTGTAGGGGTGAAGGGACCAGTGTACAAAGGCGCGGTCAAGTTCATATACACAAGAGTTCCAAGTAGTTTCGATGCTCTGGTATTACGACTACAAATTACGTCTGTATTTAACGTCTTAAATTGAAAGGACAGTCGACTGATGACCACAGCAGTTGAGTCCCATAGTGCTCAGAGCCATTTTTTGAAAGGACAGTCACAAACCTTGTCGACAATCACACCGCGCCTGAGGTAACAAGCACATCTGAAGCCCAATTGTGCACTCGACTGTTCATGCCAACTCACTGCCTCGCACTTTACTACTGTGTACCACTCTTGTCGTCCAACTGCAAAACACTGGGCCACAACACGTTTCCGCGTCTCCATTGCACTGCGCAAACTACGAAACGCTCCCCAAACATGGCACTCACCCATGCAGACGACTTTTCCGACCTTCCACGACGCTCACGCAACGCTCACGCTAGTGAAAGCCTTATTTAGAGCTTGACGTCGCGCCCAAGCGAGTGAGCACATTTCGCCTACGGCTTAGGCCGCCCACCTAGTGTGGCTGCTCGGTGTCTGCAGGCAGCGAGGGGCTGCAAGCTTCCCGTGTTCGCGCCTGTGTCACCTCTGCTTGCTTGTCAGAGACAGAGTATCGCAAAACATACAACTCACTCCATGAATTGATTGCTACGGCATCTGTCATCAGCAGTCACAACTAGCAACACCAGTAGCAGCCGACTGCACGTAAAGAATGGGAATGTGCAGTGGGATTTTTGTGAACTCGGCGCAAGGCAGATCTTTCCGACATAGGTTTGAGAATCTTAAGGGCAGACTTGTACTGTTTCTAAATTCAGTGTAGCGGTGGGAGGAGGGTGCTTCCTGCGCGTAACAGCACGCTTGCCAGTTGTGGCTGCTAATCGTTCGCTCGTATCTGCCTTGACACATTCGCTGGCTGTGAATTATCCCACTTGCGTGGCAGTGTGCGCATGTAGGTGTGTTAAAAATTCTGGAGGCGCTGGGTATCGATCCCAGTACCTCTCGCATGCTAAGCGAGCGCTCTACCATCTGAGCTACGCCCGCTGATGACAAATAGTGCTACATACAACCATATCAATATCACAGACCCCTTGCACTCCCATTATTCCGCAGACAAACACTATTCTCAATGTGTCCGTGAGGGTGTCTTTCAGGTTTCCTGCATTCTGTATCGAATCGTAGTTGGCCAAAATTAAAGTGGCGCGCACAACGTCGAAAATAGCGTTCGGCCACCGCTCTGAGTAAGACGAACGTGTTGTCCACTCTCTAGACTTCATTGAGGTTAGGCCGTTATACCTAAGACAGATTTGCACTCGATGACACCTCGACAACAGCCGGTCCTCACATTTACGTCTTGCTCTCCTTACGTCAGTATACATCACATGAGCTGTGACGCTGGCTTTGCAACATCTTGCGTGTCTTTAGGCTCGCCGCGACCAACACTTACCATGCACTGTCCACAAAACATCGAGGCGCCGGGGCTTGAACCCGGGACCTTTCACATGCAAAGCTAACGCTCTACCAACTTAGCTACGCCCCCAAGCGCAACAAAGCTGCGCTGTTTTCCATTCTTTGCTACTCTGATGTGCACGGACCTGATGGTTGGTTGGTTTGTAGGGGTGAAGGGACCAGTGTACAAAGGCGCGGTCAAGTTCATATACACAAGAGTTCCAAGTAGTTTCGATGCTCTGGTATTACGACTACAAATTACGTCTGTATTTAACGTCTTAAATTGAAAGGACAGTCGACTGATGACCACAGCAGTTGAGTCCCATAGTGCTCAGAGCCATTTTTTGAAAGGACAGTCACAAACCTTGTCGACAATCACACCGCGCCTGAGGTAACAAGCACATCTGAAGCCCAATTGTGCACTCGACTGTTCATGCCAACTCACTGCCTCGCACTTTACTACTGTGTACCACTCTTGTCGTCCAACTGCAAAACACTGGGCCACAACACGTTTCCGCGTCTCCATTGCACTGCGCAAACTACGAAACGCTCCCCAAACATGGCACTCACCCATGCAGACGACTTTTCCGACCTTCCACGACGCTCACGCAACGCTCACGCTAGTGAAAGCCTTATTTAGAGCTTGACGTCGCGCCCAAGCGAGTGAGCACATTTCGCCTACGGCTTAGGCCGCCCACCTAGTGTGGCTGCTCGGTGTCTGCAGGCAGCGAGGGGCTGCAAGCTTCCCGTGTTCGCGCCTGTGTCACCTCTGCTTGCTTGTCAGAGACAGAGTATCGCAAAACATACAACTCACTCCATGAATTGATTGCTACGGCATCTGTCATCAGCAGTCACAACTAGCAACACCAGTAGCAGCCGACTGCACGTAAAGAATGGGAATGTG
Source organism: Schistocerca nitens (assembly GCF_023898315.1). Lineage (NCBI taxonomy): Eukaryota > Metazoa > Arthropoda > Insecta > Orthoptera > Acrididae > Schistocerca > Schistocerca nitens. The sequence goes on from NC_064623.1 coordinate 132,517,134, forward strand.
CAGTGGGATTTTTGTGAACTCGGCGCAAGGCAGATCTTTCCGACATAGGTTTGAGAATCTTAAGGGCAGACTTGTACTGTTTCTAAATTCAGTGTAGCGGTGGGAGGAGGGTGCTTCCTGCGCGTAACAGCACGCTTGCCAGTTGTGGCTGCTAATCGTTCGCTCGTATCTGCCTTGACACATTCGCTGGCTGTGAATTATCCCACTTGCGTGGCAGTGTGCGCATGTAGGTGTGTTAAAAATTCTGGAGGCGCTGGGTATCGATCCCAGTACCTCTCGCATGCTAAGCGAGCGCTCTACCATCTGAGCTACGCCCGCTGATGACAAATAGTGCTACATACAACCATATCAATATCACAGACCCCTTGCACTCCCATTATTCCGCAGACAAACACTATTCTCAATGTGTCCGTGAGGGTGTCTTTCAGGTTTCCTGCATTCTGTATCGAATCGTAGTTGGCCAAAATTAAAGTGGCGCGCACAACGTCGAAAATAGCGTTCGGCCACCGCTCTGAGTAAGACGAACGTGTTGTCCACTCTCTAGACTTCATTGAGGTTAGGCCGTTATACCTAAGACAGATTTGCACTCGATGACACCTCGACAACAGCCGGTCCTCACATTTACGTCTTGCTCTCCTTACGTCAGTATACATCACATGAGCTGTGACGCTGGCTTTGCAACATCTTGCGTGTCTTTAGGCTCGCCGCGACCAACACTTACCATGCACTGTCCACAAAACATGGAGGCGCCGGGGCTTGAACCCGGGACCTTTCACATGCAAAGCGAACGCTCTACCAACTTAGCTACGCCCCCAAGCGCAACAAAGCTGCGCTGTTTTCCATTCTTTGCTACTCTGATGTGCACGGACCTGATGGTTGGTTGGTTTGTAGGGGTGAAGGGACCAGTGTACAAAGGCGCGGTCAAGTTCATATACACAAGAGTTCCAAGTAGTTTCGATGCTCTGGTATTACGACTACAAATTACGTCTGTATTTAACGTCTTAAATTGAAAGGACAGTCGACTGATGACCACAGCAGTTGAGTCCCATAGTGCTCAGAGCCATTTTTTGAAAGGACAGTCACAAACCTTGTCGACAATCACACCGCGCCTGAGGTAACAAGCACATCTGAAGCCCAATTGTGCACTCGACTGTTCATGCCAACTCACTGCCTCGCACTTTACTACTGTGTACCACTCTTGTCGTCCAACTGCAAAACACTGGGCCACAACACGTTTCCGCGTCTCCATTGCACTGCGCAAACTACGAAACGCTCCCCAAACATGGCACTCACCCATGCAGACGACTTTTCCGACCTTCCACGACGCTCACGCAACGCTCACGCTAGTGAAAGCCTTATTTAGAGCTTGACGTCGCGCCCAAGCGAGTGAGCACATTTCGCCTACGGCTTAGGCCGCCCACCTAGTGTGGCTGCTCGGTGTCTGCAGGCAGCGAGGGGCTGCAAGCTTCCCGTGTTCGCGCCTGTGTCACCTCTGCTTGCTTGTCAGAGACAGAGTATCGCAAAACATACAACTCACTCCATGAATTGATTGCTACGGCATCTGTCATCAGCAGTCGCAACTAGCAACACCAGTAGCAGCCGACTGCACGTAAAGAATGGGAATGTGCAGTGGGATTTTTGTGAACTCGGCGCAAGGCAGATCTTTCCGACATAGGTTTGAGAATCTTAAGGGCAGACTTGTACTGTTTCTAAATTCAGTGTAGCGGTGGGAGGAGGGTGCTTCCTGCGCGTAACAGCACGCTTGCCAGTTGTGGCTGCTAATCGTTCGCTCGTATCTGCCTTGACACATTCGCTGGCTGTGAATTATCCCACTTGCGTGGCAGTGTGCGCATGTAGGTGTGTTAAAAATTCTGGAGGCGCTGGGTATCGATCCCAGTACCTCTCGCATGCTAAGCGAGCGCTCTACCATCTGAGCTACGCCCCCTGATGACAAATAGTGCTACATACAACCATATCAATATCACAGACCCCTTGCACTCCCATTATTCCGCAGACAAACACTATTCTCAATGTGTCCGTGAGGGTGTCTTTCAGGTTTCCTGCATTCTGTATCGAATCGTAGTTGGCCAAAATTAAAGTGGCGCGCACAACGTCGAAAATAGCGTTCGGCCACCGCTCTGAGTAAGACGAACGTGTTGTCCACTCTCTAGACTTCATTGAGGTTAGGCCGTTATACCTAAGACAGATTTGCACTCGATGACACCTCGACAACAGCCGGTCCTCACATTTACGTCTTGCTCTCCTTACGTCAGTATACATCACATGAGCTGTGACGCTGGCTTTGCAACATCTTGCGTGTCTTTAGGCTCGCCGCGACCAACACTTACCATGCACTGTCCACAAAACATGGAGGCGCCGGGGCTTGAACCCAGGACCTTTCACATGCAAAGCTAACGCTCTACCAACTTAGCTACGCCCCCAAGCGCAACAAAGCTGCGCTGTTTTCCATTCTTTGCTACTCTGATGTGCACGGACCTGATGGTTGGTTGGTTTGTAGGGGTGAAGGGACCAGTGTACAAAGGCGCGGTCAAGTTCATATACACAAGAGTTCCAAGTAGTTTCGATGCTCTGGTATTACGACTACAAATTACGTCTGTATTTAACGTCTTAAATTGAAAGGACAGTCGACTGATGACCACAGCAGTTGAGTCCCATAGTGCTCAGAGCCATTTTTTGAAAGGACAGTCACAAACCTTGTCGACAATCACACCGCGCCTGAGGTAACAAGCACATCTGAAGCCCAATTGTGCACTCGACTGTTCATGCCAACTCACTGCCTCGCACTTTACTACTGTGTACCACTCTTGTCGTCCAACTGCAAAAGACTGGGCCACAACACGTTTCCGCGTCTCCATTGCACTGCGCAAACTACGAAACGCTCCCCAAACATGGCACTCACCCATGCAGACGACTTTTCCGACCTTCCACGACGCTCACGCAACGCTCACGCTAGTGAAAGCCTTATTTAGAGCTTGACGTCGCGCCCAAGCGAGTGAGCACATTTCGCCTACGGCTTAGGCCGCCCACCTAGTGTGGCTGCTCGGTGTCTGCAGGCAGCGAGGGGCTGCAAGCTTCCCGTGTTCGCGCCTGTGTCACCTCTGCTTGCTTGTCAGAGACAGAGTATCGCAAAACATACAACTCACTCCATGAATTGATTGCTACGGCATCTGTCATCAGCAGTCACAACTAGCAACACCAGTAGCAGCCGACTGCACGTAAAGAATGGGAATGTGCAGTGGGATTTTTGTGAACTCGGCGCAAGGCAGATCTTTCCGACATAGGTTTGAGAATCTTAAGGGCAGACTTGTACTGTTTCTAAATTCAGTGTAGCGGTGGGAGGAGGGTGCTTCCTGCGCGTAACAGCACGCTTGCCAGTTGTGGCTGCTAATCGTTCGCTCGTATCTGCCTTGACACATTCGCTGGCTGTGAATTATCCCACTTGCGTGGCAGTGTGCGCATGTAGGTGTGTTAAAAATTCTGGAGGCGCTGGGTATCGATCCCAGTACCTCTCGCATGCTAAGCGAGCGCTCTACCATCTGAGCTACGCCCGCTGATGACAAATAGTGCTACATACAACCATATCAATATCACAGACCCCTTGCACTCCCATTATTCCGCAGACAAACACTATTCTCAATGTGTCCGTGAGGGTGTCTTTCAGGTTTCCTGCATTCTGTATCGAATCGTAGTTGGCCAAAATTAAAGTGGCGCGCACAACGTCGAAAATAGCGTTCGGCCACCGCTCTGAGTAAGACGAACGTGTTGTCCACTCTCTAGACTTCATTGAGGTTAGGCCGTTATACCTAAGACAGATTTGCACTCGATGACACCTCGACAACAGCCGGTCCTCACATTTACGTCTTGCTCTCCTTACGTCAGTATACATCACATGAGCTGTGACGCTGGCTTTGCAACATCTTGCGTGTCTTTAGGCTCGCCGCGACCAACACTTACCATGCACTGTCCACAAAACATGGAGGCGCCGGGGCTTGAAACCGGGACCTTTCACATGCAAAGCTAACGCTCTACCAACTTAGCTACGCCCCCAAGCGCAACAAAGCTGCGCTGTTTTCCATTCTTTGCTACTCTGATGTGCACGGACCTGATGGTTGGTTGGTTTGTAGGGGTGAAGGGACCAGTGTACAAAGGCGCGGTCAAGTTCATATACACAAGAGTTCCAAGTAGTTTCGATGCTCTGGTATTACGACTACAAATTACGTCTGTATTTAACGTCTTAAATTGAAAGGACAGTCGACTGATGACCACAGCAGTTGAGTCCCATAGTGCTCAGAGCCATTTTTTGAAAGGACAGTCACAAACCTTGTCGACAATCACACCGCGCCTGAGGTAACAAGCACATCTGAAGCCCAATTGTGCACTCGACTGTTCATGCCAACTCACTGCCTCGCACTTTACTACTGTGTACCACTCTTGTCGTCCAACTGCAAAAGACTGGGCCACAACACGTTTCCGCGTCTCCATTGCACTGCGCAAACTACGAAACGCTCCCCAAACATGGCACTCACCCATGCAGACGACTTTTCCGACCTTCCACGACGCTCACGCTAGTGAAAGCCTTATTTAGAGCTTGACGTCGCGCCCAAGCGAGTGAGCACATTTCGCCTACGGCTTAGGCCGCCCACCTAGTGTGGCTGCTCGGTGTCTGCAGGCAGCGAGGGGCTGCAAGCTTCCCGTGTTCGCGCCTGTGTCACCTCTGCTTGCTTGTCAGAGACAGAGTATCGCAAAACATACAACTCACTCCATGAATTGATTGCTACGGCATCTGTCATCAGCAGTCACAACTAGCAACACCAGTAGCAGCCGACTGCACGTAAAGAATGGGAATGTGCAGTGGGATTTTTGTGAACTCGGCGCAAGGCAGATCTTTCCGACATAGGTTTGAGAATCTTAAGGGCAGACTTGTACTGTTTCTAAATTCAGTGTAGCGGTGGGAGGAGGGTGCTTCCTGCGCGTAACAGCACGCTTGCCAGTTGTGGCTGCTAATCGTTCGCTCGTATCTGCCTTGACACATTCGCTGGCTGTGAATTATCCCACTTGCGTGGCAGTGTGCGCATGTAGGTGTGTTAAAAATTCTGGAGGCGCTGGGTATCGATCCCAGTACCTCTCGCATGCTAAGCGAGCGCTCTACCATCTGAGCTACGCCCGCTGATGACAAATAGTGCTACATACAACCATATCAATATCACAGACCCCTTGCACTCCCATTATTCCGCAGACAAACACTATTCTCAGTGTGTCCGTGAGGGTGTCTTTCAGGTTTCCTGCATTCTGTATCGAATCGTAGTTGGCCAAAATTAAAGTGGCGCGCACAACGTCGAAAATAGCGTTCGGCCACCGCTCTGAGTAAGACGAACGTGTTGTCCACTCTCTAGACTTCATTGAGGTTAGGCCGTTATACCTAAGACAGATTTGCACTCGATGACACCTCGACAACAGCCGGTCCTCACATTTACGTCTTGCTCTCCTTACGTCAGTATACATCACATGAGCTGTGACGCTGGCTTTGCAACATCTTGCGTGTCTTTAGGCTCGCCGCGACCAACACTTACCATGCACTGTCCACAAAACATGGAGGCGCCGGGGCTTGAACCCGGGACCTTTCACATGCAAAGCTAACGCTCTACCAACTTAGCTACGCCCCCAAGCGCAACAAAGCTGCGCTGTTTTCCATTCTTTGCTACTCTGATGTGCACGGACCTGATGGTTGGTTGGTTTGTAGGGGTGAAGGGACCAGTGTACAAAGGCGCGGTCAAGTTCATATACACAAGAGTTCCAAGTAGTTTCGATGCTCTGGTATTACGACTACAAATTACGTCTGTATTTAACGTCTTAAATTGAAAGGACAGTCGACTGATGACCACAGCAGTTGAGTCCCATAGTGCTCAGAGCCATTTTTTGAAAGGACAGTCACAAACCTTGTCGACAATCACACCGCGCCTGAGGTAACAAGCACATCTGAAGCCCAATTGTGCACTCGACTGTTCATGCCAACTCACTGCCTCGCACTTTACTACTGTGTACCACTCTTGTCGTCCAACTGCAAAAGACTGGGCCACAACACGTTTCCGCGTCTCCATTGCACTGCGCAAACTACGAAACGCTCCCCAAACATGGCACTCACCCATGCAGACGACTTTTCCGACCTTCCACGACGCTCACGCTAGTGAAAGCCTTATTTAGAGCTTGACGTCGCGCCCAAGCGAGTGAGCACATTTCGCCTACGGCTTAGGCCGCCCACCTAGTGTGGCTGCTCGGTGTCTGCAGGCAGCGAGGGGCTGCAAGCTTCCCGTGTTCGCGCCTGTGTCACCTCTGCTTGCTTGTCAGAGACAGAGTATCGCAAAACATACAACTCACTCCATGAATTGATTGCTACGGCATCTGTCATCAGCAGTCACAACTAGCAACACCAGTAGCAGCCGACTGCACGTAAAGAATGGGAATGTGCAGTGGGATTTTTGTGAACTCGGCGCAAGGCAGATCTTTCCGACATAGGTTTGAGAATCTTAAGGGCAGACTTGTACTGTTTCTAAATTCAGTGTAGCGGTGGGAGGAGGGTGCTTCCTGCGCGTAACAGCACGCTTGCCAGTTGTGGCTGCTAATCGTTCGCTCGTATCTGCCTTGACACATTCGCTGGCTGTGAATTATCCCACTTGCGTGGCAGTGTGCGCATGTAGGTGTGTTAAAAATTCTGGAGGCGCTGGGTATCGATCCCAGTACCTCTCGCATGCTAAGCGAGCGCTCTACCATCTCAGCTACGCCCGCTGATGACAAATAGTGCTACATACAACCATATCAATATCACAGACCCCTTGCACTCCCATTATTCCGCAGACAAACACTATTCTCAATGTGTCCGTGAGGGTGTCTTTCAGGTTTCCTGCATTCTGTATCGAATCGTAGTTGGCCAAAATTAAAGTGGCGCGCACAACGTCGAAAATAGCGTTCGGCCACCGCTCTGAGTAAGACGAACGTGTTGTCCACTCTCTAGACTTCATTGAGGTTAGGCCGTTATACCTAAGACAGATTTGCACTCGATGACACCTCGACAACAGCCGGTCCTCACATTTACGTCTTGCTCTCCTTACGTCAGTATACATCACATGAGCTGTGACGCTGGCTTTGCAACATCTTGCGTGTCTTTAGGCTCGCCGCGACCAACACTTACCATGCACTGTCCACAAAACATGGAGGCGCCGGGGCTTGAACCCGGGACCTTTCACATGCAAAGCTAACGCTCTACCAACTTAGCTACGCCCCCAAGCGCAACAAAGCTGCGCTGTTTTCCATTCTTTGCTACTCTGATGTGCACGGACCTGATGGTTGGTTGGTTTGTAGGGGTGAAGGGACCAGTGTACAAAGGCGCGGTCAAGTTCATATACACAAGAGTTCCAAGTAGTTTCGATGCTCTGGTATTACGACTACAAATTACGTCTGTATTTAACGTCTTAAATTGAAAGGACAGTCGACTGATGACCACAGCAGTTGAGTCCCATAGTGCTCAGAGCCATTTTTTGAAAGGACAGTCACAAACCTTGTCGACAATCACACCGCGCCTGAGGTAACAAGCACATCTGAAGCCCAATTGTGCACTCGACTGTTCATGCCAACTCACTGCCTCGCACTTTACTACTGTGTACCACTCTTGTCGTCCAACTGCAAAAGACTGGGCCACAACACGTTTCCGCGTCTCCATTGCACTGCGCAAACTACGAAACGCTCCCCAAACATGGCACTCACCCATGCAGACGACTTTTCCGACCTTCCACGACGCTCACGCTAGTGAAAGCCTTATTTAGAGCTTGACGTCGCGCCCAAGCGAGTGAGCACATTTCGCCTACGGCTTAGGCCGCCCACCTAGTGTGGCTGCTCGGTGTCTGCAGGCAGCGAGGGGCTGCAAGCTTCCCGTGTTCGCGCCTGTGTCACCTCTGCTTGCTTGTCAGAGACAGAGTATCGCAAAACATACAACTCACTCCATGAATTGATTGCTACGGCATCTGTCATCAGCAGTCACAACTAGCAACACCAGTAGCAGCCGACTGCACGTAAAGAATGGGAATGTGCAGTGGGATTTTTGTGAACTCGGCGCAAGGCAGATCTTTCCGACATAGGTTTGAGAATCTTAAGGGCAGACTTGTACTGTTTCTAAATTCAGTGTAGCGGTGGGAGGAGGGTGCTTCCTGCGCGTAACAGCACGCTTGCCAGTTGTGGCTGCTAATCGTTCGCTCGTATCTGCCTTGACACATTCGCTGGCTGTGAATTATCCCACTTGCGTGGCAGTGTGCGCATGTAGGTGTGTTAAAAATTCTGGAGGCGCTGGGTATCGATCCCAGTACCTCTCGCATGCTAAGCGAGCGCTCTACCATCTGAGCTACGCCCGCTGATGACAAATAGTACTACATACAACCATATCAATATCACAGACCCCTTGCACTCCCATTATTCCGCAGACAAACACTATTCTCAATGTGTCCGTGAGGGTGTCTTTCAGGTTTCCTGCATTCTGTATCGAATCGTAGTTGGCCAAAATTAAAGTGGCGCGCACAACGTCGAAAATAGCGTTCGGCCACCGCTCTGAGTAAGACGAACGTGTTGTCCACTCTCTAGACTTCATTGAGGTTAGGCCGTTATACCTAAGACAGATTTGCACTCGATGACACCTCGACAACAGCCGGTCCTCACATTTACGTCTTGCTCTCCTTACGTCAGTATACATCACATGAGCTGTGACGCTGGCTTTGCAACATCTTGCGTGTCTTTAGGCTCGCCGCGACCAACACTTACCATGCACTGTCCACAAAACATGGAGGCGCCGGGGCTTGAACCCGGGACCTTTCACATGCAAAGCTAACGCTCTACCAACTTAGCTACGCCCCCAAGCGCAACAAAGCTGCGCTGTTTTCCATTCTTTGCTACTCTGATGTGCACGGACCTGATGGTTGGTTGGTTTGTAGGGGTGAAGGGACCAGTGTACAAAGGCGCGGTCAAGTTCATATACACAAGAGTTCCAAGTAGTTTCGATGCTCTGGTATTACGACTACAAATTACGTCTGTATTTAACGTCTTAAATTGAAAGGACAGTCGACTGATGACCACAGCAGTTGAGTCCCATAGTGCTCAGAGCCATTTTTTGAAAGGACAGTCACAAACCTTGTCGACAATCACACCGCGCCTGAGGTAACAAGCACATCTGAAGCCCAATTGTGCACTCGACTGTTCATGCCAACTCACTGCCTCGCACTTTACTACTGTGTACCACTCTTGTCGTCCAACTGCAAAACACTGGGCCACAACACGTTTCCGCGTCTCCATTGCACTGCGCAAACTACGAAACGCTCCCCAAACATGGCACTCACCCATGCAGACGACTTTTCCGACCTTCCACGACGCTCACGCAACGCTCACGCTAGTGAAAGCCTTATTTAGAGCTTGACGTCGCGCCCAAGCGAGTGAGCACATTTCGCCTACGGCTTAGGCCGCCCACCTAGTGTGGCTGCTCGGTGTCTGCAGGCAGCGAGGGGCTGCAAGCTTCCCGTGTTCGCGCCTGTGTCACCTCTGCTTGCTTGTCAGAGACAGAGTATCGCAAAACATACAACTCACTCCATGAATTGATTGCTACGGCATCTGTCATCAGCAGTCACAACTAGCAACACCAGTAGCAGCCGACTGCACGTAAAGAATGGGAATGTGCAGTGGGATTTTTGTGAACTCGGCGCAAGGCAGATCTTTCCGACATAGGTTTGAGAATCTTAAGGGCAGACTTGTACTGTTTCTAAATTCAGTGTAGCGGTGGGAGGAGGGTGCTTCCTGCGCGTAACAGCACGCTTGCCAGTTGTGGCTGCTAATCGTTCGCTCGTATCTGCCTTGACACATTCGCTGGCTGTGAATTATCCCACTTGCGTGGCAGTGTGCGCATGTAGGTGTGTTAAAAATTCTGGAGGCGCTGGGTATCGATCCCAGTACCTCTCGCATGCTAAGCGAGCGCTCTACCATCTGAGCTACGCCCGCTGATGACAAATAGTGCTACATACAACCATATCAATATCACAGACCCCTTGCACTCCCATTATTCCGCAGACAAACACTATTCTCAATGTGTCCGTGAGGGTGTCTTTCAGGTTTCCTGCATTCTGTATCGAATCGTAGTTGGCCAAAATTAAAGTGGCGCGCACAACGTCGAAAATAGCGTTCGGCCACCGCTCTGAGTAAGACGAACGTGTTGTCCACTCTCTAGACTTCATTGAGGTTAGGCCGTTATACCTAAGACAGATTTGCACTCGATGACACCTCGACAACAGCCGGTCCTCACATTTACGTCTTGCTCTCCTTACGTCAGTATACATCACATGAGCTGTGACGCTGGCTTTGCAACATCTTGCGTGTCTTTAGGCTCGCCGCGACCAACACTTACCATGCACTGTCCACAAAACATGGAGGCGCCGGGGCTTGAACCCGGGACCTTTCACATGCAAAGCTAACGCTCTACCAACTTAGCTACGCCCCCAAGCGCAACAAAGCTGCGCTGTTTTCCATTCTTTGCTACTCTGATGTGCACGGACCTGATGGTTGGTTGGTTTGTAGGGGTGAAGGGACCAGTGTACAAAGGCGCGGTCAAGTTCATATACACAAGAGTTCCAAGTAGTTTCGATGCTCTGGTATTACGACTACAAATTACGTCTGTATTTAACGTCTTAAATTGAAAGGACAGTCGACTGATGACCACAGCAGTTGAGTCCCATAGTGCTCAGAGCCATTTTTTGAAAGGACAGTCACAAACCTTGTCGACAATCACACCGCGCCTGAGGTAACAAGCACATCTGAAGCCCAATTGTGCACTCGACTGTTCATGCCAACTCACTGCCTCGCACTTTACTACTGTGTACCACTCTTGTCGTCCAACTGCAAAACACTGGGCCACAACACGTTTCCGCGTCTCCATTGCACTGCGCAAACTACGAAACGCTCCCCAAACATGGCACTCACCCATGCAGACGACTTTTCCGACCTTCCACGACGCTCACGCAACGCTCACGCTAGTGAAAGCCTTATTTAGAGCTTGACGTCGCGCCCAAGCGAGTGAGCACATTTCGCCTACGGCTTAGGCCGCCCACCTAGTGTGGCTGCTCGGTGTCTGCAGGCAGCGAGGGGCTGCAAGCTTCCCGTGTTCGCGCCTGTGTCACCTCTGCTTGCTTGTCAGAGACAGAGTATCGCAAAACATACAACTCACTCCATGAATTGATTGCTACGGCATCTGTCATCAGCAGTCACAACTAGCAACACCAGTAGCAGCCGACTGCACGTAAAGAATGGGAATGTGCAGTGGGATTTTTGTGAACTCGGCGCAAGGCAGATCTTTCCGACATAGGTTTGAGAATCTTAAGGGCAGACTTGTACTGTTTCTAAATTCAGTGTAGCGGTGGGAGGAGGGTGCTTCCTGCGCGTAACAGCACGCTTGCCAGTTGTGGCTGCTAATCGTTCGCTCGTATCTGCCTTGACACATTCGCTGGCTGTGAATTATCCCACTTGCGTGGCAGTGTGCGCATGTAGGTGTGTTAAAAATTCTGGAGGCGCTGGGTATCGATCCCAGTACCTCTCGCATGATAAGCGAGCGCTCTACCATCTGAGCTACGCCCGCTGATGACAAATAGTGCTACATACAACCATATCAATATCACAGACCCCTTGCACTCCCATTATTCCGCAGACAAACACTATTCTCAATGTGTCCGTGAGGGTGTCTTTCAGGTTTCCTGCATTCTGTATCGAATCGTAGTTGGCCAAAATTAAAGTGGCGCGCACAACGTCGAAAATAGCGTTCGGCCACCGCTCTGAGTAAGACGAACGTGTTGTCCACTCTCTAGACTTCATTGAGGTTAGGCCGTTATACCTAAGACAGATTTGCACTCGATGACACCTCGACAACAGCCGGTCCTCACATTTACGTCTTGCTCTCCTTACGTCAGTATACATCACATGAGCTGTGACGCTGGCTTTGCAACATCTTGCGTGTCTTTAGGCTCGCCGCGACCAACACTTACCATGCACTGTCCACAAAACATGGAGGCGCCGGGGCTTGAAACCGGGACCTTTCACATGCAAAGCTAACGCTCTACCAACTTAGCTACGCCCCCAAGCGCAACAAAGCTGCGCTGTTTTCCATTCTTTGCTACTCTGATGTGCACGGACCTGATGGTTGGTTGGTTTGTAGGGGTGAAGGGACCAGTGTACAAAGGCGCGGTCAAGTTCATATACACAAGAGTTCCAAGTAGTTTCGATGCTCTGGTATTACGACTACAAATTACGTCTGTATTTAACGTCTTAAATTGAAAGGACAGTCGACTGATGACCACAGCAGTTGAGTCCCATAGTGCTCAGAGCCATTTTTTGAAAGGACAGTCACAAACCTTGTCGACAATCACACCGCGCCTGAGGTAACAAGCACATCTGAAGCCCAATTGTGCACTCGACTGTTCATGCCAACTCACTGCCTCGCACTTTACTACTGTGTACCACTCTTGTCGTCCAACTGCAAAAGACTGGGCCACAACACGTTTCCGCGTCTCCATTGCACTGCGCAAACTACGAAACGCTCCCCAAACATGGCACTCACCCATGCAGACGACTTTTCCGACCTTCCACGACGCTCACGCAACGCTCACGCTAGTGAAAGCCTTATTTAGAGCTTGACGTCGCGCCCAAGCGAGTGAGCACATTTCGCCTACGGCTTAGGCCGCCCACCTAGTGTGGCTGCTCGGTGTCTGCAGGCAGCGAGGGGCTGCAAGCTTCCCGTGTTCGCGCCTGTGTCACCTCTGCTTGCTTGTCAGAGACAGAGTATCGCAAAACATACAACTCACTCCATGAATTGATTGCTACGGCATCTGTCATCAGCAGTCACAACTAGCAACACCAGTAGCAGCCGACTGCACGTAAAGAATGGGAATGTGCAGTGGGATTTTTGTGAACTCGGCGCAAGGCAGATCTTTCCGACATAGGTTTGAGAATCTTAAGGGCAGACTTGTACTGTTTCTAAATTCAGTGTAGCGGTGGGAGGAGGGTGCTTCCTGCGCGTAACAGCACGCTTGCCAGTTGTGGCTGCTAATCGTTCGCTCGTATCTGCCTTGACACATTCGCTGGCTGTGAATTATCCCACTTGCGTGGCAGTGTGCGCATGTAGGTGTGTTAAAAATTCTGGAGGCGCTGGGTATCGATCCCAGTACCTCTCGCATGCTAAGCGAGCGCTCTACCATCTGAGCTACGCCCGCTGATGACAAATAGTGCTACATACAACCATATCAATATCACAGACCCCTTGCACTCCCATTATTCCGCAGACAAACACTATTCTCAATGTGTCCGTGAGGGTGTCTTTCAGGTTTCCTGCATTCTGTATCGAATCGTAGTTGGCCAAAATTAAAGTGGCGCGCACAACGTCGAAAATAGCGTTCGGCCACCGCTCTGAGTAAGACGAACGTGTTGTCCACTCTCTAGACTTCATTGAGGTTAGGCCGTTATACCTAAGACAGATTTGCACTCGATGACACCTCGACAACAGCCGGTCCTCACATTTACGTCTTGCTCTCCTTACGTCAGTATACATCACATGAGCTGTGACGCTGGCTTTGCAACATCTTGCGTGTCTTTAGGCTCGCCGCGACCAACACTTACCATGCACTGTCCACAAAACATGGAGGCGCCGGGGCTTGAACCCGGGACCTTTCACATGCAAAGCTAACGCTCTACCAACTTAGCTACGCCCCCAAGCGCAACAAAGCTGCGCTGTTTTCCATTCTTTGCTACTCTGATGTGCACGGACCTGATGGTTGGTTGGTTTGTAGGGGTGAAGGGACCAGTGTACAAAGGCGCGGTCAAGTTCATATACACAAGAGTTCCAAGTAGTTTCGATGCTCTGGTATTACGACTACAAATTACGTCTGTATTTAACGTCTTAAATTGAAAGGACAGTCGACTGATGACCACAGCAGTTGAGTCCCATAGTGCTCAGAGCCATTTTTTGAAAGGACAGTCACAAACCTTGTCGACAATCACACCGCGCCTGAGGTAACAAGCACATCTGAAGCCCAATTGTGCACTCGACTGTTCATGCCAACTCACTGCCTCGCACTTTACTACTGTGTACCACTCTTGTCGTCCAACTGCAAAAGACTGGGCCACAACACGTTTCCGCGTCTCCATTGCACTGCGCAAACTACGAAACGCTCCCCAAACATGGCACTCACCCATGCAGACGACTTTTCCGACCTTCCACGACGCTCACGCAACGCTCACGCTAGTGAAAGCCTTATTTAGAGCTTGACGTCGCGCCCAAGCGAGTGAGCACATTTCGCCTACGGCTTAGGCCGCCCACCTAGTGTGGCTGCTCGGTGTCTGCAGGCAGCGAGGGGCTGCAAGCTTCCCGTGTTCGCGCCTGTGTCACCTCTGCTTGCTTGTCAGAGACAGAGTATCGCAAAACATACAACTCACTCCATGAATTGATTGCTACGGCATCTGTCATCAGCAGTCACAACTAGCAACACCAGTAGCAGCCGACTGCACGTAAAGAATGGGAATGTGCAGTGGGATTTTTGTGAACTCGGCGCAAGGCAGATCTTTCCGACATAGGTTTGAGAATCTTAAGGGCAGACATGTACTGTTTCTAAATTCAGTGTAGCGGTGGGAGGAGGGTGCTTCCTGCGCGTAACAGCACGCTTGCCAGTTGTGGCTGCTAATCGTTCGCTCGTATCTGCCTTGACACATTCGCTGGCTGTGAATTATCCCACTTGCGTGGCAGTGTGCGCATGTAGGTGTGTTAAAAATTCTGGAGGCGCTGGGTATCGATCCCAGTACCTCTCGCATGCTAAGCGAGCGCTCTACCATCTGAGCTACGCCCGCTGATGACAAATAGTGCTACATACAACCATATCAATATCACAGACCCCTTGCACTCCCATTATTCCGCAGACAAACACTATTCTCAATGTGTCCGTGAGGGTGTCTTTCAGGTTTCCTGCATTCTGTATCGAATCGTAGTTGGCCAAAATTAAAGTGGCGCGCACAACGTCGAAAATAGCGTTCGGCCACCGCTCTGAGTAAGACGAACGTGTTGTCCACTCTCTAGACTTCTTTGAGGTTAGGCCGTTATACCTAAGACAGATTTGCACTCGATGACACCTCGACAACAGCCGGTCCTCACATTTACGTCTTGCTCTCCTTACGTCAGTATACATCACATGAGCTGTGACGCTGGCTTTGCAACATCTTGCGTGTCTTTAGGCTCGCCGCGACCAACACTTACCATGCACTGTCCACAAAACATGGAGGCGCCGGGGCTTGAACCCGGGACCTTTCACATGCAAAGCTAACGCTCTACCAACTTAGCTACGCCCCCAAGCGCAACAAAGCTGCGCTGTTTTCCATTCTTTGCTACTCTGATGTGCACGGACCTGATGGTTGGTTGGTTTGTAGGGGTGAAGGGACCAGTGTACAAAGGCGCGGTCAAGTTCATATACACAAGAGTTCCAAGTAGTTTCGATGCTCTGGTATTACGACTACAAATTACGTCTGTATTTAACGTCTTAAATTGAAAGGACAGTCGACTGATGACCACAGCAGTTGAGTCCCATAGTGCTCAGAGCCATTTTTTGAAAGGACAGTCACAAACCTTGTCGACAATCACACCGCGCCTGAGGTAACAAGCACATCTGAAGCCCAATTGTGCACTCGACTGTTCATGCCAACTCACTGCCTCGCACTTTACTACTGTGTACCACTCTTGTCGTCCAACTGCAAAAGACTGGGCCACAACACGTTTCCGCGTCTCCATTGCACTGCGCAAACTACGAAACGCTCCCCAAACATGGCACTCACCCATGCAGACGACTTTTCCGACCTTCCACGACGCTCACGCAACGCTCACGCTAGTGAAAGCCTTATTTAGAGCTTGACGTCGCGCCCAAGCGAGTGAGCACATTTCGCCTACGGCTTAGGCCGCCCACCTAGTGTGGCTGCTCGGTGTCTGCAGGCAGCGAGGGGCTGCAAGCTTCCCGTGTTCGCGCCTGTGTCACCTCTGCTTGCTTGTCAGAGACAGAGTATCGCAAAACATACAACTCACTCCATGAATTGATTGCTACGGCATCTGTCATCAGCAGTCACAACTAGCAACACCAGTAGCAGCCGACTGCACGTAAAGAATGGGAATGTGCAGTGGGATTTTTGTGAACTCGGCGCAAGGCAGATCTTTCCGACATAGGTTTGAGAATCTTAAGGGCAGACTTGTACTGTTTCTAAATTCAGTGTAGCGGTGGGAGGAGGGTGCTTCCTGCGCGTAACAGCACGCTTGCCAGTTGTGGCTGCTAATCGTTCGCTCGTATCTGCCTTGACACATTCGCTGGCTGTGAATTATCCCACTTGCGTGGCAGTGTGCGCATGTAGGTGTGTTAAAAATTCTGGAGGCGCTGGGTATCGATCCCAGTACCTCTCGCATGCTAAGCGAGCGCTCTACCATCTGAGCTACGCCCGCTGATGACAAATAGTGCTACATACAACCATATCAATATCACAGACCCCTTGCACTCCCATTATTCCGCAGACAAACACTATTCTCAATGTGTCCGTGAGGGTGTCTTTCAGGTTTCCTGCATTCTGTATCGAATCGTAGTTGGCCAAAATTAAAGTGGCGCGCACAACGTCGAAAATAGCGTTCGGCCACCGCTCTGAGTAAGACGAACGTGTTGTCCACTCTCTAGACTTCATTGAGGTTAGGCCGTTATACCTAAGACAGATTTGCACTCGATGACACCTCGACAACAGCCGGTCCTCACATTTACGTCTTGCTCTCCTTACGTCAGTATACATCACATGAGCTGTGACGCTGGCTTTGCAACATCTTGCGTGTCTTTAGGCTCGCCGCGACCAACACTTACCATGCACTGTCCACAAAACATGGAGGCGCCGGGGCTTGAACCCGGGACCTTTCACATGCAAAGCTAACGCTCTACCAACTTAGCTACGCCCCCAAGCGCAACAAAGCTGCGCTGTTTTCCATTCTTTGCTACTCTGATGTGCACGGACCTGATGGTTGGTTGGTTTGTAGGGGTGAAGGGACCAGTGTACAAAGGCGCGGTCAAGTTCATATACACTAGAGTTCCAAGTAGTTTCGATGCTCTGGTATTACGACTACAAATTACGTCTGTATTTAACGTCTTAAATTGAAAGGACAGTCGACTGATGACCACAGCAGTTGAGTCCCATAGTGCTCAGAGCCATTTTTTGAAAGGACAGTCACAAACCTTGTCGACAATCACACCGCGCCTGAGGTAACAAGCACATCTGAAGCCCAATTGTGCACTCGACTGTTCATGCCAACTCACTGCCTCGCACTTTACTACTGTGTACCACTCTTGTCGTCCAACTGCAAAAGACTGGGCCACAACACGTTTCCGCGTCTCCATTGCACTGCGCAAACTACGAAACGCTCCCCAAACATGGCACTCACCCATGCAGACGACTTTTCCGACCTTCCACGACGCTCACGCAACGCTCACGCTAGTGAAAGCCTTATTTAGAGCTTGACGTCGCGCCCAAGCGAGTGAGCACATTTCGCCTACGGCTTAGGCCGCCCACCTAGTGTGGCTGCTCGGTGTCTGCAGGCAGCGAGGGGCTGCAAGCTTCCCGTGTTCGCGCCTGTGTCACCTCTGCTTGCTTGTCAGAGACAGAGTATCGCAAAACATACAACTCACTCCATGAATTGATTGCTACGGCATCTGTCATCAGCAGTCACAACTAGCAACACCAGTAGCAGCCGACTGCACGTAAAGAATGGGAATGTGCAGTGGGATTTTTGTGAACTCGGCGCAAGGCAGATCTTTCCGACATAGGTTTGAGAATCTTAAGGGCAGACTTGTACTGTTTCTAAATTCAGTGTAGCGGTGGGAGGAGGGTGCTTCCTGCGCGTAACAGCACGCTTGCCAGTTGTGGCTGCTAATCGTTCGCTCGTATCTGCCTTGACACATTCGCTGGCTGTGAATTATCCCACTTGCGTGGCAGTGTGCGCATGTAGGTGTGTTAAAAATTCTGGAGGCGCTGGGTATCGATCCCAGTACCTCTCGCATGCTAAGCGAGCGCTCTACCATCTGAGCTACGCCCGCTGATGACAAATAGTGCTACATACAACCATATCAATATCACAGACCCCTTGCACTCCCATTATTCCGCAGACAAACACTATTCTCAATGTGTCCGTGAGGGTGTCTTTCAGGTTTCCTGCATTCTGTATCGAATCGTAGTTGGCCAAAATTAAAGTGGCGCGCACAACGTCGAAAATAGCGTTCGGCCACCGCTCTGAGTAAGACGAACGTGTTGTCCACTCTCTAGACTTCATTGAGGTTAGGCCGTTATACCTAAGACAGATTTGCACTCGATGACACCTCGACAACAGCCGGTCCTCACATTTACGTCTTGCTCTCCTTACGTCAGTATACATCACATGAGCTGTGACGCTGGCTTTGCAACATCTTGCGTGTCTTTAGGCTCGCCGCGACCAACACTTACCATGCACTGTCCACAAAACATGGAGGCGCCGGGGCTTGAACCTGGGACCTTTCACATGCAAAGCTAACGCTCTACCAACTTAGCTACGCCCCCAAGCGCAACAAAGCTGCGCTGTTTTCCATTCTTTGCTACTCTGATGTGCACGGACCTGATGGTTGGTTGGTTTGTAGGGGTGAAGGGACCAGTGTACAAAGGCGCGGTCAAGTTCATATACACAAGAGTTCCAAGTAGTTTCGATGCTCTGGTATTACGACTACAAATTACGTCTGTATTTAACGTCTTAAATTGAAAGGACAGTCGACTGATGACCACAGCAGTTGAGTCCCATAGTGCTCAGAGCCATTTTTTGAAAGGACAGTCACAAACCTTGTCGACAATCACACCGCGCCTGAGGTAACAAGCACATCTGAAGCCCAATTGTGCACTCGACTGTTCATGCCAACTCACTGCCTCGCACTTTACTACTGTGTACCACTCTTGTCGTCCAACTGCAAAAGACTGGGCCACAACACGTTTCCGCGTCTCCATTGCACTGCGCAAACTACGAAACGCTCCCCAAACATGGCACTCACCCATGCAGACGACTTTTCCGACCTTCCACGACGCTCACGCAACGCTCACGCTAGTGAAAGCCTTATTTAGAGCTTGACGTCGCGCCCAAGCGAGTGAGCACATTTCGCCTACGGCTTAGGCCGCCCACCTAGTGTGGCTGCTCGGTGTCTGCAGGCAGCGAGGGGCTGCAAGCTTCCCGTGTTCGCGCCTGTGTCACCTCTGCTTGCTTGTCAGAGACAGAGTATCGCAAAACATACAACTCACTCCATGAATTGATTGCTACGGCATCTGTCATCAGCAGTCACAACTAGCAACACCAGTAGCAGCCGACTGCACGTAAAGAATGGGAATGTGCAGTGGGATTTTTGTAAACTCGGCGCAAGGCAGATCTTTCCGACATAGGTTTGAGAATCTTAAGGGCAGACTTGTACTGTTTCTAAATTCAGTGTAGCGGTGGGAGGAGGGTGCTTCCTGCGCGTAACAGCACGCTTGCCAGTTGTGGCTGCTAATCGTTCGCTCGTATCTGCCTTGACACATTCGCTGGCTGTGAATTATCCCACTTGCGTGGCAGTGTGCGCATGTAGGTGTGTTAAAAATTCTGGAGGCGCTGGGTATCGATCCCAGTACCTCTCGCATGCTAAGCGAGCGCTCTACCATCTGAGCTACGCCCCCTGATGACAAATAGTGCTACATACAACCATATCAATATCACAGACCCCTTGCACTCCCATTATTCCGCAGACAAACACTATTCTCAATGTGTCCGTGAGGGTGTCTTTCAGGTTTCCTGCATTCTGTATCGAATCGTAGTTGGCCAAAATTAAAGTGGCGCGCACAACGTCGAAAATAGCGTTCGGCCACCGCTCTGAGTAAGACGAACGTGTTGTCCACTCTCTAGACTTCATTGAGGTTAGGCCGTTATACCTAAGACAGATTTGCACTCGATGACACCTCGACAACAGCCGGTCCTCACATTTACGTCTTGCTCTCCTTACGTCAGTATACATCACATGAGCTGTGACGCTGGCTTTGCAACATCTTGCGTGTCTTTAGGCTCGCCGCGACCAACACTTACCATGCACTGTCCACAAAACATGGAGGCGCCGGGGCTTGAACCCGGGACCTTTCACATGCAAAGCTAACGCTCTACCAACTTAGCTACGCCCCCAAGCGCAACAAAGCTGCGCTGTTTTCCATTCTTTGCTACTCTGATGTGCACGGACCTGATGGTTGGTTGGTTTGTAGGGGTGAAGGGACCAGTGTACAAAGGCGCGGTCAAGTTCATATACACAAGAGTTCCAAGTAGTTTCGATGCTCTGGTATTACGACTACAAATTACGTCTGTATTTAACGTCTTAAATTGAAAGGACAGTCGACTGATGACCACAGCAGTTGAGTCCCATAGTGCTCAGAGCCATTTTTTGAAAGGACAGTCACAAACCTTGTCGACAATCACACCGCGCCTGAGGTAACAAGCACATCTGAAGCCCAATTGTGCACTCGACTGTTCATGCCAACTCACTGCCTCGCACTTTACTACTGTGTACCACTCTTGTCGTCCAACTGCAAAAGACTGGGCCACAACACGTTTCCGCGTCTCCATTGCACTGCGCAAACTACGAAACGCTCCCCAAACATGGCACTCACCCATGCAGACG
Source organism: Schistocerca nitens (assembly GCF_023898315.1). Classification (NCBI taxonomy): domain Eukaryota; kingdom Metazoa; phylum Arthropoda; class Insecta; order Orthoptera; family Acrididae; genus Schistocerca; species Schistocerca nitens. The sequence continues at coordinate 132,537,929 of NC_064623.1, forward strand.
ACTTTTCCGACCTTCCACGACGCTCACGCAACGCTCACGCTAGTGAAAGCCTTATTTAGAGCTTGACGTCGCGCCCAAGCGAGTGAGCACATTTCGCCTACGGCTTAGGCCGCCCACCTAGTGTGGCTGCTCGGTGTCTGCAGGCAGCGAGGGGCTGCAAGCTTCCCGTGTTCGCGCCTGTGTCACCTCTGCTTGCTTGTCAGAGACAGAGTATCGCAAAACATACAACTCACTCCATGAATTGATTGCTACGGCATCTGTCATCAGCAGTCACAACTAGCAACACCAGTAGCAGCCGACTGCACGTAAAGAATGGGAATGTGCAGTGGGATTTTTGTGAACTCGGCGCAAGGCAGATCTTTCCGACATAGGTTTGAGAATCTTAAGGGCAGACTTGTACTGTTTCTAAATTCAGTGTAGCGGTGGGAGGAGGGTGCTTCCTGCGCGTAACAGCACGCTTGCCAGTTGTGGCTGCTAATCGTTCGCTCGTATCTGCCTTGACACATTCGCTGGCTGTGAATTATCCCACTTGCGTGGCAGTGTGCGCATGTAGGTGTGTTAAAAATTCTGGAGGCGCTGGGTATCGATCCCAGTACCTCTCGCATGCTAAGCGAGCGCTCTACCATCTGAGCTACGCCCGCTGATGACAAATAGTGCTACATACAACCATATCAATATCACAGACCCCTTGCACTCCCATTATTCCGCAGACAAACACTATTCTCAATGTGTCCGTGAGGGTGTCTTTCAGGTTTCCTGCATTCTGTATCGAATCGTAGTTGGCCAAAATTAAAGTGGCGCGCACAACGTCGAAAATAGCGTTCGGCCACCGCTCTGAGTAAGACGAACGTGTTGTCCACTCTCTAGACTTCTTTGAGGTTAGGCCGTTATACCTAAGACAGATTTGCACTCGATGACACCTCGACAACAGCCGGTCCTCACATTTACGTCTTGCTCTCCTTACGTCAGTATACATCACATGAGCTGTGACGCTGGCTTTGCAACATCTTGCGTGTCTTTAGGCTCGCCGCGACCAACACTTACCATGCACTGTCCACAAAACATGGAGGCGCCGGGGCTTGAACCCGGGACCTTTCACATGCAAAGCTAACGCTCTACCAACTTAGCTACGCCCCCAAGCGCAACAAAGCTGCGCTGTTTTCCATTCTTTGCTACTCTGATGTGCACGGACCTGATGGTTGGTTGGTTTGTAGGGGTGAAGGGACCAGTGTACAAAGGCGCGGTCAAGTTCATATACACAAGAGTTCCAAGTAGTTTCGATGCTCTGGTATTACGACTACAAATTACGTCTGTATTTAACGTCTTAAATTGAAAGGACAGTCGACTGATGACCACAGCAGTTGAGTCCCATAGTGCTCAGAGCCATTTTTTGAAAGGACAGTCACAAACCTTGTCGACAATCACACCGCGCCTGAGGTAACAAGCACATCTGAAGCCCAATTGTGCACTCGACTGTTCATGCCAACTCACTGCCTCGCACTTTACTACTGTGTACCACTCTTGTCGTCCAACTGCAAAAGACTGGGCCACAACACGTTTCCGCGTCTCCATTGCACTGCGCAAACTACGAAACGCTCCCCAAACATGGCACTCACCCATGCAGACGACTTTTCCGACCTTCCACGACGCTCACGCAACGCTCACGCTAGTGAAAGCCTTATTTAGAGCTTGACGTCGCGCCCAAGCGAGTGAGCACATTTCGCCTACGGCTTAGGCCGCCCACCTAGTGTGGCTGCTCGGTGTCTGCAGGCAGCGAGGGGCTGCAAGCTTCCCGTGTTCGCGCCTGTGTCACCTCTGCTTGCTTGTCAGAGACAGAGTATCGCAAAACATACAACTCACTCCATGAATTGATTGCTACGGCATCTGTCATCAGCAGTCACAACTAGCAACACCAGTAGCAGCCGACTGCACGTAAAGAATGGGAATGTGCAGTGGGATTTTTGTGAACTCGGCGCAAGGCAGATCTTTCCGACATAGGTTTGAGAATCTTAAGGGCAGACTTGTACTGTTTCTAAATTCAGTGTAGCGGTGGGAGGAGGGTGCTTCCTGCGCGTAACAGCACGCTTGCCAGTTGTGGCTGCTAATCGTTCGCTCGTATCTGCCTTGACACATTCGCTGGCTGTGAATTATCCCACTTGCGTGGCAGTGTGCGCATGTAGGTGTGTTAAAAATTCTGGAGGCGCTGGGTATCGATCCCAGTACCTCTCGCATGCTAAGCGAGCGCTCTACCATCTGAGCTACGCCCGCTGATGACAAATAGTGCTACATACAACCATATCAATATCACAGACCCCTTGCACTCCCATTATTCCGCAGACAAACACTATTCTCAATGTGTCCGTGAGGGTGTCTTTCAGGTTTCCTGCATTCTGTATCGAATCGTAGTTGGCCAAAATTAAAGTGGCGCGCACAACGTCGAAAATAGCGTTCGGCCACCGCTCTGAGTAAGACGAACGTGTTGTCCACTCTCTAGACTTCATTGAGGTTAGGCCGTTATACCTAAGACAGATTTGCACTCGATGACACCTCGACAACAGCCGGTCCTCACATTTACGTCTTGCTCTCCTTACGTCAGTATACATCACATGAGCTGTGACGCTGGCTTTGCAACATCTTGCGTGTCTTTAGGCTCGCCGCGACCAACACTTACCATGCACTGTCCACAAAACATGGAGGCGCCGGGGCTTGAACCCGGGACCTTTCACATGCAAAGCGAACGCTCTACCAACTTAGCTACGCCCTCAAGCGCAACAAAGCTGCGCTGTTTTCCATTCTTTGCTACTCTGATGTGCACGGACCTGATGGTTGGTTGGTTTGTAGGGGTGAAGGGACCAGTGTACAAAGGCGCGGTCAAGTTCATATACACAAGAGTTCCAAGTAGTTTCGATGCTCTGGTATTACGACTACAAATTACGTCTGTATTTAACGTCTTAAATTGAAAGGACAGTCGACTGATGACCACAGCAGTTGAGTCCCATAGTGCTCAGAGCCATTTTTTGAAAGGACAGTCACAAACCTTGTCGACAATCACACCGCGCCTGAGGTAACAAGCACATCTGAAGCCCAATTGTGCACTCGACTGTTCATGCCAACTCACTGCCTCGCACTTTACTACTGTGTACCACTCTTGTCGTCCAACTGCAAAACACTGGGCCACAACACGTTTCCGCGTCTCCATTGCACTGCGCAAACTACGAAACGCTCCCCAAACATGGCACTCACCCATGCAGACGACTTTTCCGACCTTCCACGACGCTCACGCAACGCTCACGCTAGTGAAAGCCTTATTTAGAGCTTGACGTCGCGCCCAAGCGAGTGAGCACATTTCGCCTACGGCTTAGGCCGCCCACCTAGTGTGGCTGCTCGGTGTCTGCAGGCAGCGAGGGGCTGCAAGCTTCCCGTGTTCGCGCCTGTGTCACCTCTGCTTGCTTGTCAGAGACAGAGTATCGCAAAACATACAACTCACTCCATGAATTGATTGCTACGGCATCTGTCATCAGCAGTCACAACTAGCAACACCAGTAGCAGCCGACTGCACGTAAAGAATGGGAATGTGCAGTGGGATTTTTGTGAACTCGGTGCAAGGCAGATCTTTCCGACATAGGTTTGAGAATCTTAAGGGCAGACTTGTACTGTTTCTAAATTCAGTGTAGCGGTGGGAGGAGGGTGCTTCCTGCGCGTAACAGCACGCTTGCCAGTTGTGGCTGCTAATCGTTCGCTCGTATCTGCCTTGACACATTCGCTGGCTGTGAATTATCCCACTTGCGTGGCAGTGTGCGCATGTAGGTGTGTTAAAAATTCTGGAGGCGCTGGGTATCGATCCCAGTACCTCTCGCATGCTAAGCGAGCGCTCTACCATCTGAGCTACGCCCGCTGATGACAAATAGTGCTACATACAACCATATCAATATCACAGACCCCTTGCACTCCCATTATTCCGCAGACAAACACTATTCTCAATGTGTCCGTGAGGGTGTCTTTCAGGTTTCCTGCATTCTGTATCGAATCGTAGTTGGCCAAAATTAAAGTGGCGCGCACAACGTCGAAAATAGCGTTCGGCCACCGCTCTGAGTAAGACGAACGTGTTGTCCACTCTCTAGACTTCTTTGAGGTTAGGCCGTTATACCTAAGACAGATTTGCACTCGATGACACCTCGACAACAGCCGGTCCTCACATTTACGTCTTGCTCTCCTTACGTCAGTATACATCACATGAGCTGTGACGCTGGCTTTGCAACATCTTGCGTGTCTTTAGGCTCGCCGCGACCAACACTTACCATGCACTGTCCACAAAACATGGAGGCGCCGGGGCTTGAACCCGGGACCTTTCACATGCAAAGCGAACGCTCTACCAACTGAGCTACGCCCCCAAGCGCAACAAAGCTGCGCTGTTTTCCATTCTTTGCTACTCTGATGTGCACGGACCTGATGGTTGGTTGGTTTGTAGGGGTGAAGGGACCAGTGTACAAAGGCGCGGTCAAGTTCATATACACAAGAGTTCCAAGTAGTTTCGATGCTCTGGTATTACGACTACAAATTACGTCTGTATTTAACGTCTTAAATTGAAAGGACAGTCGACTGATGACCACAGCAGTTGAGTCCCATAGTGCTCAGAGACATTTTTTGAAAGGACAGTCACAAACCTTGTCGACAATCACACCGCGCCTGAGGCAACAAGCACATCTGAAGCCCAATTGTGCACTCGACTGTTCATGCCAACTCACTGCCTCGCACTTTACTACTGTGTACCACTCTTGTCGTCCAACTGCAAAAGACTGGGCCACAACACGTTTCCGCGTCTCCATTGCACTGCGCAAACTACGAAACGCTCCCCAAACATGGCACTCACCCATGCAGACGACTTTTCCGACCTTCCACGACGCTCACGCAACGCTCACGCTAGTGAAAGCCTTATTTAGAGCTTGACGTCGCGCCCAAGCGAGTGAGCACATTTCGCCTACGGCTTAGGCCGCCCACCTAGTGTGGCTGCTCGGTGTCTGCAGGCAGCGAGGGGCTGCAAGCTTCCCGTGTTCGCGCCTGTGTCACCTCTGCTTGCTTGTCAGAGACAGAGTATCGCAAAACATACAACTCACTCCATGAATTGATTGCTACGGCATCTGTCATCAGCAGTCACAACTAGCAACACCAGTAGCAGCCGACTGCACGTAAAGAATGGGAATGTGCAGTGGGATTTTTGTGAACTCGGCGCAAGGCAGATCTTTCCGACATAGGTTTGAGAATCTTAAGGGCAGACTTGTACTGTTTCTAAATTCAGTGTAGCGGTGGGAGGAGGGTGCTTCCTGCGCGTAACAGCACGCTTGCCAGTTGTGGCTGCTAATCGTTCGCTCGTATCTGCCTTGACACATTCGCTGGCTGTGAATTATCCCACTTGCGTGGCAGTGTGCGCATGTAGGTGTGTTAAAAATTCTGGAGGCGCTGGGTATCGATCCCAGTACCTCTCGCATGCTAAGCGAGCGCTCTACCATCTGAGCTACGCCCCCTGATGACAAATAGTGCTACATACAACCATATCAATATCACAGACCCCTTGCACTCCCATTATTCCGCAGACAAACACTATTCTCAATGTGTCCGTGAGGGTGTCTTTCAGGTTTCCTGCATTCTGTATCGAATCGTAGTTGGCCAAAATTAAAGTGGCGCGCACAACGTCGAAAATAGCGTTCGGCCACTGCTCTGAGTAAGACGAACGTGTTGTCCACTCTGTAGGCTTCATTGAGGTTAGGCCGTTATACCTAAGACAGATTTGCACTCGATGACACCTCGACAACAGCCGGTCCTCACATTTACGTCTTGCTCTCCTTACGTCAGTATACATCACATGAGCTGTGACGCTGGCTTTGCAACATCTTGCGTGTCTTTAGGCTCGCCGCGACCAACACTTACCATGCACTGTCCACAAAACATGGAGGCGCCGGGGCTTGAACCCGGGACCTTTCACATGCAAAGCGAACGCTCTACCAACTTTTTTTTTTTTTTTTTTTTTTTTTTTTTTTTTTTACGCCTTAACCACTTTTTTTTTTTTATTTTTTTTTTTTTATTATTATTTTTTTTCGGGCCTCCATCCACCCCTTATAGCCCGTCCTTCTGCTCGCCATTAAGTCGCCTTCGTTGGCGCGGCATCAAAGGCCTTTGATTTAAGGAAAATGAAAACGTTGTGGGTTATATGCGTCGTTCACGATACAAGCATCTATATGAAGAAAATAGTAACTGAAATTTATCGCGGCTCCATTGCCTCTTGTTAACAGAAAACGTCAAAGAAGTTAAAAGAAAACTGAAAATCCATTTCTTCTAAAATGAAAATGCTTTGTTCTGAACTCTGCGAAATTGAAGGAGAACTAAAATATTGCTCGAAACAGAAAACTGAATTTTCTTCATCTAACGAAATGAAGCTTGAAACTCTTGCCAATCGATTACTTCAGTGGTGTTTGTAACTTGTGGTTCGGTCAACATGACACATTATTCGCCTTATAGATGGTCCGTCTGATCTTGAGTGAGTATCTACTGAATGTTCGTTAACATGAAATTCAATCAAATGATCTGGTAGTCTCTTTTTTTTTACGTTACAGTTTTGAGCAGGTAGTTGGCGAAGTTATCCTTATAGTTTTTCGTTTTCATTAGCATATGGTGCTGAGTTGTAAGATAGACCCAGAAGTCTTCTTTACTCTTTTCTTCTTTTGTAAATAAGTAATGTACAGTAGCGGCTTTTAACCAGTTTAGTGCGTTCCTTCTCGTCCGTGGGTACGGGGTATCGTCCGGCGTCAGAAAGGCAGCAGGTGTTATATATCTGGGCGATGTTCTACTGATGAGTGCTAACTTGTTCGTGATATATTCCCATATATCTTTTATGTTGTCGCACACAAACCTGTGTTCATCAGTATCCATTAAATTACACGTTGTGCACAAAGGTGATTCTGCGAGGTGTATGTTATGTAGTTTGGAGTTAGTTGCCAATTTTCTGTTAACTGCGAAATACCAAGTGGCTTTCAGTGTTGACGGCAAATACGGACAATGGATGTTCTCCCAGATTACCTTCCAGTCGTAAAAGTTGTATTTTGCTTCAATGTTATTTTTCTTCTTATCTTTCATGAGTTCCAGGTACACGTGTTTCACTGTCTTCATTTCTTGTTCGGGGATCCTTGTGTGTACATAACTGTACTCCAGTAAAAACCATTTTAAGTGGTAAAGTCCGTTTGGAATATGTTGCACCGTGATAGGTGGCCTGAGGTCGGCCGGAGCTATCTCAGTAAGCAGGTGAGCAGCGACACTATCAGCTGAGTGTTTCCATTGGTGGAAAGTTTTTGATATGTATAAAGCTTGCGCCTTCTTTCCAACATCGACAAGATTTAAGCCACCATTTTTTGTGGCAAGCGTTAAGGTGTCAAACTGAACTTTAAAAATGTGCTGATGGCTGACAAACTGTCCTAACGCTGACATAATTCGTTTTGCAGTGAGTGCAGACATTGGTAAAACTTGAGCGATATAAGTGAGTTTCGAGGTGAGGTATACATTGGCGACCATAACTTTCTGAATTTCATTTAGTTTTCGTACTCTGTGTTCCCGTATGCTGGCACGAATAGTCCGTAGAAGCTTTCTATAGTTGGTTGCAATGGTGTGCCGAATATTACTCTGAAAATCAATTCCAAGACACTTGAAGATCTTCAGTTGACGTAGTTGTCTGTGAGGGTGCGATCCTAGGCCGCGGCCAATATTGAATATTCCAGACTTTGTCCAGTTTAGCTGTGCACCTGACGCTTGCTCATATTGCCTGACTATCTGTAGTGCGGTCTCCACTTCAGTTCTATTTAGTACAAGGAAACCGACATCGTCTGCATACGCCTTGCACACTACTCGGGATCCATGTATGACGATGCCCTGTAAACTTTGCGTCAGGGTAGCTAACAAAGGCTCAATGGCAATCGCAAAAAGCGCCATGGACATTGGGCAGCCCTGCCTGACGGAACTGGCTATCTCTATTGCTCGGGTAGGCTGGCCATTGATGATGACTCTGGATAAATTAGTCGCTACCATCTGTTGTATAATTGCGACGAACCCAGGTGGAAAACCCATCGCATACATGGTACGAAAGAGATACTGGTGGTTTACCCTGTCAAAGGCTTTGTCGAAGTCCAAAGACATGATGGCACATTTCAGCTTACAGACTTCCGCAATAGAGATTAAATCACGGTAGTCGCACAAAGTCTGTTGAATTTTCCGATCCTTGCCCACGCTGGTCTGGTAAGGGCCAATGATACTGGTCATTGTAGATTTAAGCCTTTGGGCCAAAAGTCTCGCAAATATTTTATAGTCGCTGTTGAGCAGCGTTATCGGTCTTAGATTTTTTACGTTAGCACTGCCTGAGGTTTTTTTAATGAGAACGATTATGCCTTCACAGAAGCTGGCGGGGATCACGTTGTTGTGGTCTAGAAGTTCGTTACAGATGCAAGTGATTTTCGCCTTTATGGTGTTCCAGAATTTTTGATAGAATTCGGCGGGAATTCCGTCAGGTCCGGGGGATTTATTCTTAGCACTTTTCCAGAGTACATATTCCACGTCTTCTTCGGTCGCTACGTCTAATAGCTTTTCCGCGTCCACGAGACTGACTCTGTTGCGCAAATTATTCAAAAGAGCATCCTGCGCTTGCACGTTTACTTCTTTATTTGACATCAAGGTGGTGAAGTAGTTGAGCACCGCCGCTTTAATCTCGTTGTGCGTAGTCAGCGTTGCGCCATCCTCAGCAATTAACTCCGTCAGTATTTTACGGGAGCCGTTCTTACTTTCTTGGATCATATGGTAGACTGAGGTGAGTTCTTGGTGTACAGTAGTCTGGACCCGCGACCTGACTTTGTAGCCTTCTAGCTGCGTCCTCCTTAGGGTTAGGATTTTGGCCTGGATTTTCTTAATTCGTTGACAATTCTCGACAGCCGAAGTACCGAGCATATACAGTTCCCGCAGACAATGAAAATAGAAATTAATCGTCCTGTGAAGCCAAAAGCTCTTTTCCCGTGCGTAGTTCATGAAACACCACCTAATTTTAGGTTTGGCGCACCTGAGCCACCAATCAATGGCCGAATTATAAGAGGCAAATCGTTGCTCACATTCTCGCCAGGTATTGAGGAAGGCCTCTTGACACGCCGAGTCTTGTAGATGTGAGACATTTAATTTCCACAGGCCCCTGTATCGACACGTCCGTTGTCGGTCTAGACTTATAGTACAGATGTATGCAGCATGATCGGAGAACGCCACTGGCCATACTTCTGACTGCAGAATGTTATTCCTCAAAGTGGGTGTGATATAAATTCGATCAAGACGGCTTGCCGAATGGGTCGTGATATGGGTAAACCCAGGTGCTGCCCCATGCTTGAGCTCCCAAGAATCAACTAAGCGCAAGTCTCGTACAATTCGTTCCAGTTCAAGTGATTTGTTAAGATTGGGAGTCTGGTCCTTTGCACTGATGACACAGTTAAAGTCGCCTCCGAAGATGACATTGGTGTGGCGGACGCCAAAGAGAGGAACTATTTCTTCTTTAAAAAATTCTGCTCTTTGACGTCTATTACTGGAACCGGATGGGGCATAGACATTAATTAGTCTGTTGTTATAAAAAGTGCCCGCAATGCCCCTACTGTTCGGCAGTTTTGTGACGTCGGTAATAATGATACCTTCCTTCACAATAAAAGCTGTACCTAATTCGCAACCGGCCCCAGGATTAGTGATCACATTATAACCTGGTATGCAATCAAGTCTGATCTCTGTTACTTCTTGTACAAATAAAATGTCTACATCAGCTGCATATAAAAAGTCTTTTAAATGTTGCAGTTTAAGAGCGCTACGTATCTTATTAATATTGAGAGTAGCAAGTCGATAGGCCTGTGGCGGAATAGTGGTGGACTAAACAGGAGCAATACCTAAAATCAGTCCGATATCAAACAGAAATAACGCTGGAAAAAACAAGTCACGTCGTAGAAGCACTTTTGAAGCAATTCCAGATAACAAAAACATGTATTGACAGTCACTTTAAAGGCAGAGTTAAAAATAGTCTCCGGTTGAAAAGGGATCAGTCGTGCGTTCTTTTTGCGCGGCAGTTTCTGTCGAGGCGTTATCTTTCTCGTTAACATAGTCGTCTTTGGAGACTGAAGTGACGGCTGTCACCGTGTCGGAAGTATCCATACTGTCTACTTCGGCAGTAGATTCTGTATCGTCCGCCCAACTAGTTGGTGGTGGTTGTGTCGAGGTCGTTACCAACTCTGGAGCAGGATAGAGTTTGACCATGTGGACATCACAGTCGGTTCGGAGTTGAGCTGACTGTTCGGGGTTCAGAGGTAGAGCATCTGAGACATTGTCAAGGACTGATGGTAAACTGGCTGAGGGATGATCATGGTTTGTGCTATCAGATGCTTTGTCACTGAGTTGTTCACCTATCTGTTTAGCCTTTTCGCGCAGAACCGGTGCAATCTGTTCTGCACCCTGGCGGGCAACTCTCCGTTTTTTAGTTTTTCTGGGAGACGTACGATTGTGTTGGCCTTGATCGGAACCTGCTGGAGATTCCCCCCGTGGAGTAGCAGCGGCCGATTGGGACGCAGCCGTTTGCATGTCGGATGCCTGTTCTTCGGTGACGACTACGGAAGGCGATACTTCTATGGGTTTAGGTGGGGTCTCTTCCGGCGTTGCAACAGTCCCCAGTTGCGTCACTGGCGCAGGCACAACAGTATTGTCACTGACTTCGGTGACCGTGGATGTAGCCGAAAGCCCACGCGCTACGGCGACGTACGTCACAGGCAGTGTTGTCATCGCGGGGGGCCTGGCTGCCTCGCCCGCAGGCAGCTGCGCCACTCGCCTCTGCACGCATTCGGCACGCACGTGACCCGTCGAATTGCATGCGGCACACGTTCGAGGCTGATCATCGTACATGACTATCGCACGATACCCGCAGACGTTAACATAAGACGGGATGTGCTTCTGCAGCTCGATTTTCAATTGCCGCACCCCATTAAGAACCGGGAATTTATGTGCACTAGACCAACGTTCCGCAATATTGCTTATGATTTTACCGTAGGGACAGAGCACTGCATTGATCTGTTCACTGGTTATTTCAAATGGAAGTTCAAAAACTCGAACAGTCCGTATTCCTAGGCCGGCATGCGAAACAACAACTTCCCCCACATTTCCATCGCTATGTTTAAATTTTAGGATACCACCACAAGATTCAACTATTTTCTCACACATGTCTGATCGAGCTAATTTAACGAAAACGGTGCTACTGACAATCGAAAGATGTATCCCGATTATATCCTCAAGTCCTATCTTTACTTCATCTTCTAACCATTGCTCAACTTCAAAAGATTTAGGTCGGACAAAGTTTCTGTCAAAAGTAAACTTCAGTGTGTCTTTCCTACTCGGTTGAGACATCACGAAATCGAGTTCATTTCCAGATCACACAAAACACTGGTAGACACTGAAGCAAGCGCAGTGACTCACCACACGTAAACAGCGACGGCGAGGCGCGCAGCACAGCACGTCCAACCTCGACCGCGTCCGCCGGCTGACTGTGCAAAGCTAACGCTCTACCAACTGAGCTACGCCCCCAAGCGCAACAAAGCTGCGCTGTTTTCCATTCTTTGCTACTCTGATGTGCACGGACCTGATGGTTGGTTGGTTTGTAGGGGTGAAGGGACCAGTGTACAAAGGCGCGGTCAAGTTCATATACACAAGAGTTCCAAGTAGTTTCGATGCTCTGGTATTACGACTACAAATTACGTCTGTATTTAACGTCTTAAATTGAAAGGACAGTCGACTGATGACCACAGCAGTTGAGTCCCATAGTGCTCAGAGCCATTTTTTGAAAGGACAGTCACAAACCTTGTCGACAATCACACCGCGCCTGAGGTAACAAGCACATCTGAAGCCCAATTGTGCACTCGACTGTTCATGCCAACTCACTGCCTCGCACTTTACTACTGTGTACCACTCTTGTCGTCCAACTGCAAAACACTGGGCCACAACACGTTTCCGCGTCTCCATTGCACTGCGCAAACTACGAAACGCTCCCCAAACATGGCACTCACCCATGCAGACGACTTTTCCGACTTTCCACGACGCTCACGCTAGTGAAAGCCTTATTTAGAGCTTGACGTCGCGCCCAAGCGAGTGAGCACATTTCGCCTACGGCTTAGGCCGCCCACCTAGTGTGGCTGCTCGGTGTCTGCAGGCAGCGAGGGGCTGCAAGCTTCCCGTGTTCGCGCCTGTGTCACCTCTGCTTGCTTGTCAGAGACAGAGTATCGCAAAACATACAACTCACTCCATGAATTGATTGCTACGGCATCTGTCATCAGCAGTCACAACTAGCAACACCAGTAGCAGCCGACTGCACGTAAAGAATGGGAATGTGCAGTGGGATTTTTGTGAACTCGGCGCAAGGCAGATCTTTCCGACATAGGTTTGAGAATCTTAAGGGCAGACTTGTACTGTTTCTAAATTCAGTGTAGCGGTGGGAGGAGGGTGCTTCCTGCGCGTAACAGCACGCTTGCCAGTTGTGGCTGCTAATCGTTCGCTCGTATCTGCCTTGACACATTCGCTGGCTGTGAATTATCCCACTTGCGTGGCAGTGTGCGCATGTAGGTGTGTTAAAAATTCTGGAGGCGCTGGGTGTCGATCCCAGTACCTCTCGCATGCTAAGCGAGCGCTCTACCATCTTTTTTTTTTTTTTTCACCATGTTTTTATTTTCGTTACACCATTTTTTTCGCTCTGCCACCCTTTTTTTTTTTTTTTTTTTTGGATGGTCAGGGCATGGTACACGCCGCACAAGCAGTGGGGTCTGTTCACGGCACTGCCTGTGCGTCGAGACCCAAACCCCTCCCACCCCTTTTTCACGTTCCCTGTTGGGTCATAACACTAAGTGTGCAGAAATCGTAACACAATAGTCCCATTCTCCGATGTAAGAAAAACAAAGAAAAACTCTTCGCTGAGTAGGTACGGAACACTGATAAAAAAAAAAAAAAAAAAATTAAAATAATAGAAAGTTCCTGAAGCAAGGTATAAGTAAATAATAGTAAGGAACCAAGTGACTGGTATTTTTCTTTTGTTCGTTCTCGTGCAAGGTGTTGTAGTGGTTTCACATATTTAACCAACACCCATTTTTTCAAAAATGATCTTCAGCATGTTGCCATAGTGCTTCTTGTGGTTGCGATACGTGCTGATTTTTGCATATTCACACTTCATGTAAACGCGGAATTCTATCTCGTTGTCCGACCCAAATGTGTTGACGACATAACTAACATATTTTCCCAGTAACCAGCTAATGGCGTTGGTTTTTAATTTCGGAAAGTATGTCATGTCCGGTCTCAGGAGGAGCGATGGCGTTATATATTGCGTAGAGGATCTGGTGAGAAAGGCGATTTGTTGCCTGATCCAATTCCAGTTATGCACATTGCCACCACAGGTGAATCTGTGGCCGAGTGTATCCACCAGATTGCATTTTCCACAAAGGTGTGTCTGGTTTAAACCGATCCCATATAGTCTCTCGTTGGTGCTGATGACATTATTAACTGTTTTGTACCATGCGGAAATAGCGTCTGTAGATAGCCCGGCATAGTTGATGTTCCGCCAGACAGCTGTCCAGTCACAATTTGGGAATTTCGTTTCAATTTTGTTTCTACCCTCATTGAACTTCCTTTCAAGTATGATGTCGCGCGCTGTGATACGTGTGTTGCTTCTGATTTCGTCACTAAGATAACTTGCTTCGAGGAAAAAGTTCCTCACATACTGCAGACGGGCATTAATCCTTCGCACATCAATCGGCGCTTGCAGGCTATGGGGTGTCACAGCCTCAAAGAGCTTTGCGGTTATACATTGTGGAAGTTCTCTGAGTATATGAAAAGTCCGTTTGAGGAACAGAGCAGACGCTTTATTGCGAATATCCACCAAACCGAGGCCCCCGTTTCTGACATCCAGTATAACCGTAGTCGCACCAACCCTGAATATGTCTCCTCGCCATAAATAATTGGTAACAGTGGACATGATCCCTTTCGCTACTAGTTTAGGGATCGGAAAGACCTGCGCAGTGAAATACGCTTTAGACAAAACGCATGAGTTGATGAATCTGACTTTTTGCACCAGGTCCATAGTTCGATGGATGTTCTCCATTACAGCACCATGAACTTTCCTCCTAGTTTCCGTCCAGTTAAAAGCAGCCATCCGCATCGGACATGCCATTAAGGTTATGCCCAAAGTTTTATGTTTGGTGTCTTGTTTAGCCCATGCCAGTCGAAGGTGATCGAGGCCCCGTAGATTCAATATTTGACTTTTGTTTTCATTTGCTGTCGCTCCCGACGCTAGACAATATCTTTGGATTTCTTTTTCCAGTGTAACAGCCTCCTCCTTATTCCTTATTACAACGCCCACGTCATCAGCATAGGCTCGTATGACAGTTTTCTCACCACTCAATGTTAGGCCTGTTAATCTTGCGTGGACAGTGCGGAGGAAGGGCTCTAAAGATACGGAAAATAAAAACATTGATAAGGGACTGCCCTGTGGAACCCCTCGCCTTATCTGTATGGGTTTAGATGTTTGGCCATTGATTGCTATTTTCGCATTTATACCTGTTGCAATATTCCTTATCATGTTCACAATATGGGGGTGGAAAGCCATTCTTGACAGCGTCGCAAAGAGGTATCTATGACTAACACGGTCAAAAGCTTTGTTGAAATCGATAAAGATTAACGCACATTTTATACTTGTCACGGAGGTAATTGCAATGACGTCTCTGTATGCAGATAGACTTTCGAATATCGTTCTGGTCGGAGAACAAGATTGGTAATGACTCAATATTTTGTTGGAATAGGCAGAGAGTCTTTTGTTGATAATACGCGAAATTATTTTGTAATCAGAATTTAGTAGCGAAAGAGGCCGAAAATTGTTTAAGTTGGTTTTGCCTTTACTCTTAGGAATCAGTACTATTTTACTTTCCTTAAACTCTGCAGGGATCGGTTGTCCGTTCAGGACCTCATTTGCCATGGAAGTGATCTTGTCCCCAATGATAGACCAGTAGCGGGCATAAAACTCCACAGGGAGGCCATCAAATCCCGGAGATTTGTTGAGAGGTGAGTTACGCACTGCCTCATGCACTTCATCTTTAGTAATAGGTGACAGGATGTCAGCGTTGTCTGTGCCCGACAATTGTGGACCTAAAATATTGAGAAAGTCCTCGAGAGCTGCATCGTCCACTGTGGTAGGGGCATATAAGGTGTCATAGTACCTGTGGACTTCGTCCAGTATTTGTTTCTGGCATGTGAGCCTCGTACCAGTATGCGTCTGGACTTCATCAATGAAAGTTAGACGTCTGTTTTTAGCATGCCGCACCAAGTGATACAGAGAAGCTGTTTCATCTGCTACGACTGATGTGGCTTTCGATTTAATTTTGAGTCCCTCCATCTGTTGCCGTTTAATGCTTAATAACTTGGCTTTAATTTTTTTGATATCATGCAGACGAATTACGTCATCATGGGCTTGTTGATATAAGTCCCTTAAAACTTTATAATAAAACTCCATTGTATTCCTCAACTCCCTGTGCCTCGCTGCACTATACTGCATGACAACTTTCCGCAGCTTTGGTTTAGCCCTCCTTGTCCACCAGTCAATGACTGTTGGGTGCTTGTCTACTGTGCGGAGGCACATAGTCCACGCAAACCTTATTTCCTGTTCCAGTTCGTCGTCAGTTAAAACAGAAATATTTAAGTTCCATTGGCCTCTGAATCGACGGGTTGGCTGTACACTTAGATTAAAGCAAGTTAAAAGTGTACTGTGATCGCTAAAATACACAGGAATAGTCTCAACGTTTAATAAAGAATTTTGCAAATTTGGTGACACGTAAATTCTATCTAGTCTGCTGCGGGAGTGGCTGGTTATATACGTGAACCCGACTGACGTCGGATGCTGAAGTTCCCACACATCCTTAAGGTGTAGATCACTTACTAACTTTTTTAACTGTGGCGAGTAGTTGAAGTTGGGTTGTTGATCTTTCTGGTTTAAAACACAGTTAAAATCTCCACCTAGTATAAGAGAACACGGATTTTTCCTCAATAAATAGATCAGTTCATCTTGAAAAAACTTCACACGATCCAATTTGTGGGAAGTTCCTGAAGGGGCGTAAAGGTTAAGCACTGTTACATCGAAAATTTTTATGCCTATGGCCCTACCTGATTCTAGTCGTTCGATTTCAGTCACCGGAATGCCTTCCCTTATAAGAATGGCTGTACCGATATTGGCTTCCGTAGAAACATTAACAATTTCAAAAAAGCCTGCGATCCGAAATTCCGTTATCGCAACTTCTTGTAGCAAAGCGATATCTGTTCCGGACTGGTACAAGAATTCTTTTAGTGCTGCCAATTTCAAGGGTGACTGTATTTTATTAATGTTAATAGTAGTAATGCTATAAGCTTGCAGCACAGACATACCGGAAGAAGCTATGTGGGAGGAGGTTCGGTATGATTATAGCAGCAAACGTGCTTCCCCACAACGCACGACCTTTACAAGCTGCGTGCCCATTACATGTACTAACTTCCTAGTAAAAGTTGCACTGCTTTGAAACAAAGAGCTTGAGAAGAAAAGTATCCTGAAATCCGGACAATGTATGTCTATAAGTCACTGCGGCCATTCTCTTTCTCCTCGTCAGTGTTGGCCCTGATGACTTCATATTTAATATTCTGTTTCTTGATGTCTTTCTTCTCTGATGGAGCTTTCGCGTGAGGACGCGTGACAGTAAGACCCGGTGTCGGTCGCAACCGCCGGCGGTGGCTGCAGGGGGCAACGGCCGTGGCTTGCGAGTCGTCAATGTTTGGTTCCGGCGTGGCGTCTGTTGTGTTGTCGTGCTGTCGAGGCGGCGATGCGTGTTTATTTCCTCCTTCGGCGCGGCGTTGCGCTTCGGAGTCAGCAGGTTGTTTACTAGGTACTTCCTCGTACGGTGCGCACTGTATGGGTTGTGCACTGGATGCGGGTATTTCAGCCGTGACCTCAGGCTCAGGGTCACATTTCCGTGGAAAGTCACTACCCGCTGCGTCACTATCTGTCCGTGGCGGTGTAAGTCCATGTGCAGAAGTGGGAGCCACATCGACCTTCATTCCATCTTCGTTGTCCACTTCCAACAGATCTTCAGGACTAGGCTTCGGCCTCCTGGCAACGGGTGTTTCACAGGAAGAGTCCTCATCTACATTTTTTTCAGTTTCCTCTAGAGGACGCTTTTTTGTGGGAATCTCGCTGTCACGGGACGGAAGTTCAGCAGTTAATGCAGGTTTTAAGGACGGAAAGTCATTAACAGGAAGTGCAACATTGTCAGAGATAGTAACAGGATCCACGACCGCCGCCGGCTCTGTTGTATTACTGGCTGGCAACAAATCGTTGAGTGTTAATTTCCGGCGTTGCGTAAGGTTATTTGTTAGCACAAATACACGGCGAGGGCAGTCCTGACGAAGGTGACCAGACTCGTTACATACATGACATGTAGGGGTTTGCCCTGAGTACATAACATGCGCCTTGTGCCCGTCAACAAAGATGTGGGAGGGAATGTTTGCTTTCACTTCCATCTCCACGGAGCGAATGCCGTTAAAGCACTGCAGCTTGAAACGTGAAGCCCACCTTTCGTTGACTATTTGCCTGACAACCCCATACTTTGAAAGGGCATCTTTAATTTTCGAATTTTCTACTTCTATGGGAATATTCAACACCCTAACATTTCTAATTACAGACTCGGAATTCCGGAGTTTGACAGTACTTTTAGTACCATCACGGTGTATAAATTCCGTTTCATAACCATATTTTGCCAGAAAGCGGTCTACACTCACGGAATCGTTAAACTTTACAAAAATGCAGTATTCATCAGAGTCCAGCTGCATCGTATGAACAGATTCAGAATGAAGGCCAATTACCTCGGTAATCCAGTCGTGTATTTCAAGTGCAGAGGGCTGTACTCGACGGGTGTACTTGTCGAAGGAGAAAATCACGGTGTTTTTTCGCACGGAGTTTGCCATGGTGCTCTGCAGCGAAGAAATCTCAGACAACGCCGAAATTCCAACGGCACTTCGTAGAAAGATGACACGAAAGAAAACCAAATGCTCAATTGATAACGCTTAATTCACGTGCAAAACGTCAATAAACGAACACAAAACACGAAAACACTGGCGTAAACACTGACGTTCACGGAGCAACTAGAGGAGCGTGCGACCGCTGCGGCAGCTAAAGCCAGGCCATCTGAGCTACGCCCCCTGATGACAAATAGTGCTACATACAACCATATCAATATCACAGACCCCTTGCACTCCCATTATTCCGCAGACAAACACTATTCTCAATGTGTCCGTGAGGGTGTCTTTCAGGTTTCCTGCATTCTGTATCGAATCGTAGTTGGCCAAAATTAAAGTGGCGCGCACAACGTCGAAAATAGCGTTCGGCCACCGCTCTGAGTAAGACGAACGTGTTGTCCACTCTCTAGACTTCTTTGAGGTTAGGCCGTTATACCTAAGACAGATTTGCACTCGATGACACCTCGACAACAGCCGGTCCTCACATTTACGTCTTGCTCTCCTTACGTCAGTATACATCACATGAGCTGTGACGCTGGCTTTGCAACATCTTGCGTGTCTTTAGGCTCGCCGCGACCAACACTTACCATGCACTGTCCACAAAACATGGAGGCGCCGGGGCTTGAACCCGGGACCTTTCACATGCAAAGCGAACGCTCTACCAACTGAGCTACGCCCCCAAGCGCAACAAAGCTGCGCTGTTTTCCATTCTTTGCTACTCTGATGTGCACGGACCTGATGGTTGGTTGGTTTGTAGGGGTGAAGGGACCAGTGTACAAAGGCGCGGTCAAGTTCATATACACAAGAGTTCCAAGTAGTTTCGATGCTCTGGTATTACGACTACAAATTACGTCTGTATTTAACGTCTTAAATTGAAAGGACAGTCGACTGATGACCACAGCAGTTGAGTCCCATAGTGCTCAGAGCCATTTTTTGAAAGGACAGTCACAAACCTTGTCGACAATCACACCGCGCCTGAGGTAACAAGCACATCTGAAGCCCAATTGTGCACTCGACTGTTCATGCCAACTCACTGCCTCGCACTTTACTACTGTGTACCACTCTTGTCGTCCAACTGCAAAACACTGGGCCACAACACGTTTCCGCGTCTCCATTGCACTGCGCAAACTACGAAACGCTCCCCAAACATGGCACTCACCCATGCAGACGACTTTTCCGACTTTCCACGACGCTCACGCTAGTGAAAGCCTTATTTAGAGCTTGACGTCGCGCCCAAGCGAGTGAGCACATTTCGCCTACGGCTTAGGCCGCCCACCTAGTGTGGCTGCTCGGTGTCTGCAGGCAGCGAGGGGCTGCAAGCTTCCCGTGTTCGCGCCTGTGTCACCTCTGCTTGCTTGTCAGAGACAGAGTATCGCAAAACATACAACTCACTCCATGAATTGATTGCTACGGCATCTGTCATCAGCAGTCACAACTAGCAACACCAGTAGCAGCCGACTGCACGTAAAGAATGGGAATGTGCAGTGGGATTTTTGTGAACTCGGCGCAAGGCAGATCTTTCCGACATAGGTTTGAGAATCTTAAGGGCAGACTTGTACTGTTTCTAAATTCAGTGTAGCGGTGGGAGGAGGGTGCTTCCTGCGCGTAACAGCACGCTTGCCAGTTGTGGCTGCTAATCGTTCGCTCGTATCTGCCTTGACACATTCGCTGGCTGTGAATTATCTCACTTGCGTGGCAGTGTGCGCATGTAGGTGTGTTAAAAATTCTGGAGGCGCTGGGTGTCGATCCCAGTACCTCTCGCATGCTAAGCGAGCGCTCTACCATCTTTTTTTTTTTTTCACCATGTTTTTATTTTCGTTACACCATTTTTTTCGCTCTGCCACCCTTTTTTTTTTTTGGATGGTCAGGGCATGGTACACGCCGCACAAGCAGTGGGGTCTGTTCACGGCACTGCCAGTGCGTCGAGACCCAAACCCCTCCCACCCCTTTTTCACGTTCCCTGTTGGGTCATAACACTAAGTGTGCAGAAATCGTAACACAATAGTCCCATTCTCCGATGTAAGAAAAACAAAGAAAAACTCTTCGCTGAGTAGGTACGGAACACTGATAAAAAAAAAAAAAATTAAAATAATAGAAAGTTCCTGAAGCAAGGTATAAGTAAATAATAATAAGGAACCAAGTGACTGGTATTTTTCTTTTGTTCGTTCTCGTGCAAGGTGTTGTAGTGGTTTCACATATTTAACCAACACCCATTTTTTCAAAAATGATCTTCAGCATGTTGCCATAGTGCTTCTTGTGGTTGCGATACGTGCTGATTTTTGCATATTCACACTTCATGTAAACGCGGAATTCTATCTCGTTGTCCGACCCAAATGTGTTGATGACATAACTAACATATTTTCCCAGTAACCAGCTAATGGCGTTGGTTTTTAATTTCGGAAAGTATGTCATGTCCGGTCTCAGGAGGAGCGATGGCGTTATATATTGCGTAGAGGATCTGGTGAGAAAGGCGATTTGTTGCCTGATCCAATTCCAGTTATGCACATTGCCACCACAGGTGAATCTGTGGCCGAGTGTATCCACCAGATTGCATTTTCCACAAAGGTGTGTCTGGTTTAAACCGATCCCATATAGTCTCTCGTTGGTGCTGATGACATTATTAACTGTTTTGTACCATGCGGAAATAGCGTCTGTAGATAGCCCGGCATAGTTGATGTTCCGCCAGACAGCTGTCCAGTCACAATTTGGGAATTTCGTTTCAATTTTGTTTCTACCCTCATTGAACTTCCTTTCAAGTATGATGTCGCGCGCTGTGATACGTGTGTTGCTTCTGATTTCGTCACTAAGATAACTTGCTTCGAGGAAAAAGTTCCTCACATACTGCAGACGGGCATTAATCCTTCGCACATCAATCGGCGCTTGCAGGCTATGGGGTGTCACAGCCTCAAAGAGCTTTGCGGTTATACATTGTGGAAGTTCTCTGAGTATATGAAAAGTCCGTTTGAGGAACAGAGCAGACGCTTTATTGCGAATATCCACCAAACCGAGGCCCCCGTTTCTGACATCCAGTATAACCGTAGTCGCACCAACCCTGAATATGTCTCCTCGCCATAAATAATTGGTAACAGTGGACATGATCCCTTTCGCTACTAGTTTAGGGATCGGAAAGACCTGCGCAGTGAAATACGCTTTAGACAAAACGCATGAGTTGATGAATCTGACTTTTTGCACCAGGTCCATAGTTCGATGGATGTTCTCCATTACAGCACCATGAACTTTCCTCCTATTTTCCGTCCAGTTAAAAGCAGCCATCCGCATCGGACATGCCATTAAGGTTATGCCCAAAGTTTTATGTTTGGTGTCTTGTTTAGCCCATGCCAGTCGAAGGTGATCGAGGCCCCGTAGATTCAATATTTGACTTTTGTTTTCATTTGCTGTCGCTCCCGACGCTAGATAATATCTTTGGATTTCTCTTTCCAGTGTAACAGCCTCCTCCTTATTCCTTATTACAACGCCCACGTCATCAGCATAGGCTCGTATGACAGTTTTCTCACCACTCAATGTTAGGCCTGTTAATCTTGCGTGGACAGTGCGGAGGAAGGGCTCTAAAGATACGGAAAATAAAAACATTGATAAGGGACTGCCCTGTGGAACCCCTCGCCTTATCTGTATGGGTTTAGATGTTTGGCCATTGATTGCTATTTTCGCATTTATACCTGTTGCAATATTCCTTATCATGTTCACAATATGGGGGTGGAAAGCCATTCTTGACAGCGTCGCAAAGAGGTATCTATGACTAACACGGTCAAAAGCTTTGTTGAAATCGATAAAGATTAACGCACATTTTATACTTGTCACGGAGGTAATTGCAATGACGTCTCTGTATGCAGATAGACTTTCGAATATCGTTCTGGTCGGAGAACAAGATTGGTAATGACTCAATATTTTGTTGGAATAGGCAGAGAGTCTTTTGTTGATAATACGCGAAATTATTTTGTAATCAGAATTTAGTAGCGAAAGAGGCCGAAAATTGTTTAAGTTGGTTTTGCCTTTACTCTTAGGAATCAGTACTATTTTACTTTCCTTAAACTCTGCAGGGATCGGTTGTCCGTTCAGGACCTCATTTGCCGTGGAAGTGATCTTGTCCCCAATGATAGACCAGTAGCGGGCATAAAACTCCACAGGGAGGCCATCAAATCCCGGAGATTTGTTGAGAGGTGAGTTACGCACTGCCTCATGCACTTCATCTTTAGTAATAGGTGACAGGATGTCAGCGTTGTCTGTGCCCGACAATTGTGGACCTAAAATATTGAGAAAGTCCTCGAGAGCTGCATCGTCCACTGTGGTAGGGGCATATAAGGTGTCATAGTACCTGTGGACTTCGTCCAGTATTTGTTT
Source organism: Schistocerca nitens (assembly GCF_023898315.1). Classification (NCBI taxonomy): domain Eukaryota; kingdom Metazoa; phylum Arthropoda; class Insecta; order Orthoptera; family Acrididae; genus Schistocerca; species Schistocerca nitens. The sequence goes on from NC_064623.1 coordinate 132,560,396, forward strand.
CTGGCATGTGAGCCTCGTACCAGTATGCGTCTGGACTTCATCAATGAAAGTTAGACGTCTGTTTTTAGCATGCCGCACCAAGTGATACAGAGAAGCTGTTTCATCTGCTACGACTGATGTGGCTTTCGATTTAATTTTGAGTCCCTCCATCTGTTGCCGTTTAATGCTTAATAACTTGGCTTTAATTTTTTTGATATCATGCAGACGAATTACGTCATCATGGGCTTGTTGATATAAGTCCCTTAAAACTTTATAATAAAACTCCATTGTATTCCTCAACTCCCTGTGCCTCGCTGCACTATACTGCATGACAACTTTCCGCAGCTTTGGTTTAGCCCTCCTTGTCCACCAGTCAATGACTGTTGGGTGCTTGTCTACTGTGCGGAGGCACATAGTCCACGCAAACCTTATTTCCTGTTCCAGTTCGTCGTCAGTTAAAACAGAAATATTTAAGTTCCATTGGCCTCTGAATCGACGGGTTGGCTGTACACTTAGATTAAAGCAAGTTAAAAGTGTACTGTGATCGCTAAAATACACAGGAATAGTCTCAACGTTTAATAAAGAATTTTGCAAATTTGGTGACACGTAAATTCTATCTAGTCTGCTGCGGGAGTGGCTGGTTATATACGTGAACCCGACTGACGTCGGATGCTGAAGTTCCCACACATCCTTAAGGTGTAGATCACTTACTAACTTTTTTAACTGTGGCGAGTAGTTGAAGTTGGGTTGTTGATCTTTCTGGTTTAAAACACAGTTAAAATCTCCACCTAGTATAAGAGAACACGGATTTTTCCTCAATAAATAGATCAGTTCATCTTGAAAAAACTTCACACGATCCAATTTGTGGGAAGTTCCTGAAGGGGCGTAAAGGTTAAGCACTGTTACATCGAAAATTTTTATGCCTATGGCCCTACCTGATTCTAGTCGTTCGATTTCAGTCACCGGAATGCCTTCCCTTATAAGAATGGCTGTACCGATATTGGCTTCCGTAGAAACATTAACAATTTCAAAAAAGCCTGCGATCCGAAATTCCGTTATCGCAACTTCTTGTAGCAAAGCGATATCTGTTCCGGACTGGTACAAGAATTCTTTTAGTGCTGCCAATTTCAAGGGTGACTGTATTTTATTAATGTTAATAGTAGTAATGCTATAAGCTTGCAGCACAGACATACCGGAAGAAGCTATGTGGGAGGAGGTTCGGTATGATTATAGCAGCAAACGTGCTTCCCCACAACGCACGACCTTTACAAGCTGCGTGCCCATTACATGTACTAACTTCCTAGTAAAAGTTGCACTGCTTTGAAACAAAGAGCTTGAGAAGAAAAGTATCCTGAAATCCGGACAATGTATGTCTATAAGTCACTGCGGCCATTCTCTTTCTCCTCGTCAGTGTTGGCCCTGATGACTTCATATTTAATATTCTGTTTCTTGATGTCTTTCTTCTCTGATGGAGCTTTCGCGTGAGGACGCGTGACAGTAAGACCCGGTGTCGGTCGCAACCGCCGGCGGTGGCTGCAGGGGGCAACGGCCGTGGCTTGCGAGTCGTCAATGTTTGGTTCCGGCGTGGCGTCTGTTGTGTTGTCGTGCTGTCGAGGCGGCGATGCGTGTTTATTTCCTCCTTCGGCGCGGCGTTGCGCTTCGGAGTCAGCAGGTTGTTTACTAGGTACTTCCTCGTACGGTGCGCACTGTATGGGTTGTGCACTGGATGCGGGTATTTCAGCCGTGACCTCAGGCTCAGGGTCACATTTCCGTGGAAAGTCACTACCCGCTGCGTCACTATCTGTCCGTGGCGGTGTAAGTCCATGTGCAGAAGTGGGAGCCACATCGACCTTCATTCCATCTTCGTTGTCCACTTCCAACAGATCTTCAGGACTAGGCTTCGGCCTCCTGGCAACGGGTGTTTCACAGGAAGAGTCCTCATCTACATTTTTTTCAGTTTCCTCTAGAGGACGCTTTTTTGTGGGAATCTCGCTGTCACGGGACGGAAGTTCAGCAGTTAATGCAGGTTTTAAGGACGGAAAGTCATTAACAGGAAGTGCAACATTGTCAGAGATAGTAACAGGATCCACGACCGCCGCCGGCTCTGTTGTATTACTGGCTGGCAACAAATCGTTGAGTGTTAATTTCCGGCGTTGCGTAAGGTTATTTGTTAGCACAAATACACGGCGAGGGCAGTCCTGACGAAGGTGACCAGACTCGTTACATACATGACATGTAGGGGTTTGCCCTGAGTACATAACATGCGCCTTGTGCCCGTCAACAAAGATGTGGGAGGGAATGTTTGCTTTCACTTCCATCTCCACGGAGCGAATGCCGTTAAAGCACTGCAGCTTGAAACGTGAAGCCCACCTTTCGTTGACTATTTGCCTGACAACCCCATACTTTGAAAGGGCATCTTTAATTTTCGAATTTTCTACTTCTATGGGAATATTCAACACCCTAACATTTCTAATTACAGACTCGGAATTCCGGAGTTTGACAGTACTTTTAGTACCATCACGGTGGATAAATTCCGTTTCATAACCATATTTTGCCAGAAAGCGGTCTACACTCACGGAATCGTTAAACTTTACAAAAATGCAGTATTCATCAGAGTCCAGCTGCATCGTATGAACAGATTCAGAATGAAGGCCAATTACCTCGGTAATCCAGTCGTGTATTTCAAGTGCAGAGGGCTGTACTCGACGGGTGTACTTGTCGAAGGAGAAAATCACGGTGTTTTTTCGCACGGAGTTTGCCATGGTGCTCTGCAGCGAAGAAATCTCAGACAACGCCGAAATTCCAACGGCACTTCGTAGAAAGATGACACGAAAGAAAACCAAATGCTCAATTGATAACGCTTAATTCACGTGCAAAACGTCAATAAACGAACACAAAACACGAAAACACTGGCGTAAACACTGACGTTCACGGAGCAACTAGAGGAGCGTGCGACCGCTGCGGCAGCTAAAGCCAGGCCATCTGAGCTACGCCCCCTGATGACAAATAGTGCTACATACAACCATATCAATATCACAGACCCCTTGCACTCCCATTATTCCGCAGACAAACACTATTCTCAATGTGTCCGTGAGGGTGTCTTTCAGGTTTCCTGCATTCTGTATCGAATCGTAGTTGGCCAAAATTAAAGTGGCGCGCACAACGTCGAAAATAGCGTTCGGCCACCGCTCTGAGTAAGACGAACGTGTTGTCCACTCTCTAGACTTCTTTGAGGTTAGGCCGTTATACCTAAGACAGATTTGCACTCGATGACACCTCGACAACAGCCGGTCCTCACATTTACGTCTTGCTCTCCTTACGTCAGTATACATCACATGAGCTGTGACGCTGGCTTTGCAACATCTTGCGTGTCTTTAGGCTCGCCGCGACCAACACTTACCATGCACTGTCCACAAAACATGGAGGCGCCGGGGCTTGAACCCGGGACCTTTCACATGCAAAGCGAACGCTCTACCAACTTAGCTACGCCCCCAAGCGCAACAAAGCTGCGCTGTTTTCCATTCTTTGCTACTCTGATGTGCACGGACCTGATGGTTGGTTGGTTTGTAGGGGTGAAGGGACCAGTGTACAAAGGCGCGGTCAAGTTCATATACACAAGAGTTCCAAGTAGTTTCGATGCTCTGGTATTACGACTACAAATTACGTCTGTATTTAACGTCTTAAATTGAAAGGACAGTCGACTGATGACCACAGCAGTTGAGTCCCATAGTGCTCAGAGACATTTTTTGAAAGGACAGTCACAAACCTTGTCGACAATCACACCGCGCCTGAGGTAACAAGCACATCTGAAGCCCAATTGTGCACTCGACTGTTCATGCCAACTCACTGCCTCGCACTTTACTACTGTGTACCACTCTTGTCGTCCAACTGCAAAACACTGGGCCACAACACGTTTCCGCGTCTCCATTGCACTGCGCAAACTACGAAACGCTCCCCAAACATGGCACTCACCCATGCAGACGACTTTTCCGACCTTCCACGACGCTCACGCAACGCTCACGCTAGTGAAAGCCTTATTTAGAGCTTGACGTCGCGCCCAAGCGAGTGAGCACATTTCGCCTACGGCTTAGGCCGCCCACCTAGTGTGGCTGCTCGGTGTCTGCAGGCAGCGAGGGGCTGCAAGCTTCCCGTGTTCGCGCCTGTGTCACCTCTGCTTGCTTGTCAGAGACAGAGTATCGCAAAACATACAACTCACTCCATGAATTGATTGCTACGGCATCTGTCATCAGCAGTCACAACTAGCAACACCAGTAGCAGCCGACTGCACGTAAAGAATGGGAATGTGCAGTGGGATTTTTGTGAACTCGGCGCAAGGCAGATCTTTCCGACATAGGTTTGAGAATCTTAAGGGCAGACTTGTACTGTTTCTAAATTCAGTGTAGCGGTGGGAGGAGGGTGCTTCCTGCGCGTAACAGCACGCTTGCCAGTTGTGGCTGCTAATCGTTCGCTCGTATCTGCCTTGACACATTCGCTGGCTGTGAATTATCCCACTTGCGTGGCAGTGTGCGCATGTAGGTGTGTTAAAAATTCTGGAGGCGCTGGGTGTCGATCCCAGTACCTCTCGCATGCTAAGCGAGCGCTCTACCATCTTTTTTTTTTTTTTTCACCATGTTTTTATTTTCGTTACACCATTTTTTTCGCTCTGCCACCCTTTTTTTTTTTTGGATGGTCAGGGCATGGTACACGCCGCACAAGCAGTGGGGTCTGTTCACGGCACTGCCAGTGCGTCGAGACCCAAACCCCTCCCACCCCTTTTTCACGTTCCCTGTTGGGTCATAACACTAAGTGTGCAGAAATCGTAACACAATAGTCCCATTCTCCGATGTAAGAAAAACAAAGAAAAACTCTTCGCTGAGTAGGTACGGAACACTGATAAAAAAAAAAAAAAATTAAAATAATAGAAAGTTCCTGAAGCAAGGTATAAGTAAATAATAATAAGGAACCAAGTGACTGGTATTTTTCTTTTGTTCGTTCTCGTGCAAGGTGTTGTAGTGGTTTCACATATTTAACCAACACCCATTTTTTCAAAAATGATCTTCAGCATGTTGCCATAGTGCTTCTTGTGGTTGCGATACGTGCTGATTTTTGCATATTCACACTTCATGTAAACGCGGAATTCTATCTCGTTGTCCGACCCAAATGTGTTGATGACATAACTAACATATTTTCCCAGTAACCAGCTAATGGCGTTGGTTTTTAATTTCGGAAAGTATGTCATGTCCGGTCTCAGGAGGAGCGATGGCGTTATATATTGCGTAGAGGATCTGGTGAGAAAGGCGATTTGTTGCCTGATCCAATTCCAGTTATGCACATTGCCACCACAGGTGAATCTGTGGCCGAGTGTATCCACCAGATTGCATTTTCCACAAAGGTGTGTCTGGTTTAAACCGATCCCATATAGTCTCTCGTTGGTGCTGATGACATTATTAACTGTTTTGTACCATGCGGAAATAGCGTCTGTAGATAGCCCGGCATAGTTGATGTTCCGCCAGACAGCTGTCCAGTCACAATTTGGGAATTTCGTTTCAATTTTGTTTCTACCCTCATTGAACTTCCTTTCAAGTATGATGTCGCGCGCTGTGATACGTGTGTTGCTTCTGATTTCGTCACTAAGATAACTTGCTTCGAGGAAAAAGTTCCTCACATACTGCAGACGGGCATTAATCCTTCGCACATCAATCGGCGCTTGCAGGCTATGGGGTGTCACAGCCTCAAAGAGCTTTGCGGTTATACATTGTGGAAGTTCTCTGAGTATATGAAAAGTCCGTTTGAGGAACAGAGCAGACGCTTTATTGCGAATATCCACCAAACCGAGGCCCCCGTTTCTGACATCCAGTATAACCGTAGTCGCACCAACCCTGAATATGTCTCCTCGCCATAAATAATTGGTAACAGTGGACATGATCCCTTTCGCTACTAGTTTAGGGATCGGAAAGACCTGCGCAGTGAAATACGCTTTAGACAAAACGCATGAGTTGATGAATCTGACTTTTTGCACCAGGTCCATAGTTCGATGGATGTTCTCCATTACAGCACCATGAACTTTCCTCCTAGTTTCCGTCCAGTTAAAAGCAGCCATCCGCATCGGACATGCCATTAAGGTTATGCCCAAAGTTTTATGTTTGGTGTCTTGTTTAGCCCATGCCAGTCGAAGGTGATCGAGGCCCCGTAGATTCAATATTTGACTTTTGTTTTCATTTGCTGTCGCTCCCGACGCTAGACAATATCTTTGGATTTCTCTTTCCAGTGTAACAGCCTCCTCCTTATTCCTTATTACAACGCCCACGTCATCAGCATAGGCTCGTATGACAGTTTTCTCACCACTCAATGTTAGGCCTGTTAATCTTGCGTGGATAGTGCGGAGGAAGGGCTCTAAAGATACGGAAAATAAAAACATTGATAAGGGACTGCCCTGTGGAACCCCTCGCCTTATCTGTATGGGTTTAGATGTTTGGCCATTGATTGCTATTTTCGCATTTATACCTGTTGCAATATTCCTTATCATGTTCACAATATGGGGGTGGAAAGCCATTCTTGACAGCGTCGCAAAGAGGTATCTATGACTAACACGGTCAAAAGCTTTGTTGAAATCGATAAAGATTAACGCACATTTTATACTTGTCACGGAGGTAATTGCAATGATGTCTCTGTATGCAGATAGACTTTCGAATATCGTTCTGGTCGGAGAACAAGATTGGTAATGACTCAATATTTTGTTGGAATAGGCAGAGAGTCTTTTGTTGATAATACGCGAAATTATTTTGTAATCAGAATTTAGTAGCGAAAGAGGCCGAAAATTGTTTAAGTTGGTTTTGCCTTTACTCTTAGGAATCAGTACTATTTTACTTTCCTTAAACTCTGCAGGGATCGGTTGTCCGTTCAGGACCTCATTTGCCATGGAAGTGATCTTGTCCCCAATGATAGACCAGTAGCGGGCATAAAACTCCACAGGGAGGCCATCAAATCCCGGAGATTTGTTGAGAGGTGAGTTACGCACTGCCTCATGCACTTCATCTTTAGTAATAGGTGACAGGATGTCAGCGTTGTCTGTGCCCGACAATTGTGGACCTAAAATATTGAGAAAGTCCTCGAGAGCTGCATCGTCCACTGTGGTAGGGGCATATAAGGTGTCATAGTACCTGTGGACTTCGTCCAGTATTTGTTTCTGGCATGTGAGCCTCGTACCAGTATGCGTCTGGACTTCATCAATGAAAGTTAGACGTCTGTTTTTAGCATGCCGCACCAAGTGATACAGAGAAGCTGTTTCATCTGCTACGACTGATGTGGCTTTCGATTTAATTTTGAGTCCCTCCATCTGTTGCCGTTTAATGCTTAATAACTTGGCTTTAATTTTTTTGATATCATGCAGACGAATTACGTCATCATGGGCTTGTTGATATAAGTCCCTTAAAACTTTATAATAAAACTCCATTGTATTCCTCAACTCCCTGTGCCTCGCTGCACTATACTGCATGACAACTTTCCGCAGCTTTGGTTTAGCCCTCCTTGTCCACCAGTCAATGACTGTTGGGTGCTTGTCTACTGTGCGGAGGCACATAGTCCACGCAAACCTTATTTCCTGTTCCAGTTCGTCGTCAGTTAAAACAGAAATATTTAAGTTCCATTGGCCTCTGAATCGACGGGTTGGCTGTACACTTAGATTAAAGCAAGTTAAAAGTGTACTGTGATCGCTAAAATACACAGGAATAGTCTCAACGTTTAATAAAGAATTTTGCAAATTTGGTGACACGTAAATTCTATCTAGTCTGCTGCGGGAGTGGCTGGTTATATACGTGAACCCGACTGACGTCGGATGCTGAAGTTCCCACACATCCTTAAGGTGTAGATCACTTACTAACTTTTTTAACTGTGGCGAGTAGTTGAAGTTGGGTTGTTGATCTTTCTGGTTTAAAACACAGTTAAAATCTCCACCTAGTATAAGAGAACACGGATTTTTCCTCAATAAATAGATCAGTTCATCTTGAAAAAACTTCACACGATCCAATTTGTGGGAAGTTCCTGAAGGGGCGTAAAGGTTAAGCACTGTTACATCGAAAACTTTTATGCCTATGGCCCTACCTGATTCTAGTCGTTCGATTTCAGTCACCGGAATGCCTTCCCTTATAAGAATGGCTGTACCGATATTGGCTTCCGTAGAAACATTAACAATTTCAAAAAAGCCTGCGATCCGAAATTCCGTTATCGCAACTTCTTGTAGCAAAGCGATATCTGTTCCGGACTGGTACAAGAATTCTTTTAGTGCTGCCAATTTCAAGGGTGACTGTATTTTATTAATGTTAATAGTAGTAATGCTATAAGCTTGCAGCACAGACATACCGGAAGAAGCTATGTGGGAGGAGGTTCGGTATGATTATAGCAGCAAACGTGCTTCCCCACAACGCACGACCTTTACAAGCTGCGTGCCCATTACATGTACTAACTTCCTAGTAAAAGTTGCACTGCTTTGAAACAAAGAGCTTGAGAAGAAAAGTATCCTGAAATCCGGACAATGTATGTCTATAAGTCACTGCGGCCATTCTCTTTCTCCTCGTCAGTGTTGGCCCTGATGACTTCATATTTAATATTCTGTTTCTTGATGTCTTTCTTCTCTGATGGAGCTTTCGCGTGAGGACGCGTGACAGTAAGACCCGGTGTCGGTCGCAACCGCCGGCGGTGGCTGCAGGGGGCAACGGCCGTGGCTTGCGAGTCGTCAATGTTTGGTTCCGGCGTGGCGTCCGTTGTGTTGTCGTGCTGTCGAGGCGGCGATGCGTGTTTATTTCCTCCTTCGGCGCGGCGTTGCGCTTCGGAGTCAGCAGGTTGTTTACTAGGTACTTCCTCGTACGGTGCGCACTGTATGGGTTGTGCACTGGATGCGGGTATTTCAGCCGTGACCTCAGGCTCAGGGTCACATTTCCGTGGAAAGTCACTACCCGCTGCGTCACTATCTGTCCGTGGCGGTGTAAGTCCATGTGCAGAAGTGGGAGCCACATCGACCTTCATTCCATCTTCGTTGTCCACTTCCAACAGATCTTCAGGACTAGGCTTCGGCCTCCTGGCAACGGGTGTTTCACAGGAAGAGTCCTCATCTACATTTTTTTCAGTTTCCTCTAGAGGACGCTTTTTTGTGGGAATCTCGCTGTCACGGGACGGAAGTTCAGCAGTTAATGCAGGTTTTAAGGACGGAAAGTCATTAACAGGAAGTGCAACATTGTCAGAGATAGTAACAGGATCCACGACCGCCGCCGGCTCTGTTGTATTACTGGCTGGCAACAAATCGTTGAGTGTTAATTTCCGGCGTTGCGTAAGGTTATTTGTTAGCACAAATACACGGCGAGGGCAGTCCTGACGAAGGTGACCAGACTCGTTACATACATGACATGTAGGGGTTTGCCCTGAGTACATAACATGCGCCTTGTGCCCGTCAACAAAGATGTGGGAGGGAATGTTTGCTTTCACTTCCATCTCCACGGAGCGAATGCCGTTAAAGCACTGCAGCTTGAAACGTGAAGCCCACCTTTCGTTGACTATTTGCCTGACAACCCCATACTTTGAAAGGGCATCTTTAATTTTCGAATTTTCTACTTCTATGGGAATATTCAACACCCTAACATTTCTAATTACAGACTCGGAATTCCGGAGTTTGACAGTACTTTTAGTACCATCACGGTGGATAAATTCCGTTTCATAACCATATTTTGCCAGAAAGCGGTCTACACTCACGGAATCGTTAAACTTTACAAAAATGCAGTATTCATCAGAGTCCAGCTGCATCGTATGAACAGATTCAGAATGAAGGCCAATTACCTCGGTAATCCAGTCGTGTATTTCAAGTGCAGAGGGCTGTACTCGACGGGTGTACTTGTCGAAGGAGAAAATCACGGTGTTTTTTCGCACGGAGTTTGCCATGGTGCACTGCAGCGAAGAAATCTCAGACAACGCCGAAATTCCAACGGCACTTCGTAGAAAGATGACACGAAAGAAAACCAAATGCTCAATTGATAACGCTTAATTCACGTGCAAAACGTCAATAAACGAACACAAAACACGAAAACACTGGCGTAAACACTGACGTTCACGGAGCAACTAGAGGAGCGTGCGACCGCTGCGGCAGCTAAAGCCAGGCCATCTGAGCTACGCCCCCTGATGACAAATAGTGCTACATACAACCATATCAATATCACAGACCCCTTGCACTCCCATTATTCCGCAGACAAACACTATTCTCAATGTGTCCGTGAGGGTGTCTTTCAGGTTTCCTGCATTCTGTATCGAATCGTAGTTGGCCAAAATTAAAGTGGCGCGCACAACGTCGAAAATAGCGTTCGGCCACCGCTCTGAGTAAGACGAACGTGTTGTCCACTCTCTAGACTTCTTTGAGGTTAGGCCGTTATACCTAAGACAGATTTGCACTCGATGACACCTCGACAACAGCCGGTCCTCACATTTACGTCTTGCTCTCCTTACGTCAGTATACATCACATGAGCTGTGACGCTGGCTTTGCAACATCTTGCGTGTCTTTAGGCTCGCCGCGACCAACACTTACCATGCACTGTCCACAAAACATGGAGGCGCCGGGGCTTGAACCCGGGACCTTTCACATGCAAAGCGAACGCTCTACCAACTGAGCTACGCCCCCAAGCGCAACAAAGCTGCGCTGTTTTCCATTCTTTGCTACTCTGATGTGCACGGACCTGATGGTTGGTTGGTTTGTAGGGGTGAAGGGACCAGTGTACAAAGGCGCGGTCAAGTTCATATACACAAGAGTTCCAAGTAGTTTCGATGCTCTGGTATTACGACTACAAATTACGTCTGTATTTAACGTCTTAAATTGAAAGGACAGTCGACTGATGACCACAGCAGTTGAGTCCCATAGTGCTGAGAGCCATTTTTTGAAAGGACAGTCACAAACCTTGTCGACAATCACACCGCGCCTGAGGTAACAAGCACATCTGAAGCCCAATTGTGCACTCGACTGTTCATGCCAACTCACTGCCTCGCACTTTACTACTGTGTACCACTCTTGTCGTCCAACTGCAAAAGACTGGGCCACAACACGTTTCCGCGTCTCCATTGCACTGCGCAAACTACGAAACGCTCCCCAAACATGGCACTCACCCATGCAGACGACTTTTCCGACCTTCCACGACGCTCACGCAACGCTCACGCTAGTGAAAGCCTTATTTAGAGCTTGACGTCGCGCCCAAGCGAGTGAGCACATTTCGCCTACGGCTTAGGCCGCCCACCTAGTGTGGCTGCTCGGTGTCTGCAGGCAGCGAGGGGCTGCAAGCTTCCCGTGTTCGCGCCTGTGTCACCTCTGCTTGCTTGTCAGAGACAGAGTATCGCAAAACATACAACTCACTCCATGAATTGATTGCTACGGCATCTGTCATCAGCAGTCACAACTAGCAACACCAGTAGCAGCCGACTGCACGTAAAGAATGGGAATGTGCAGTGGGATTTTTGTGAACTCGGCGCAAGGCAGATCTTTCCGACATAGGTTTGAGAATCTTAAGGGCAGACTTGTACTGTTTCTAAATTCAGTGTAGCGGTGGGAGGAGGGTGCTTCCTGCGCGTAACAGCACGCTTGCCAGTTGTGGCTGCTAATCGTTCGCTCGTATCTGCCTTGACACATTCGCTGGCTGTGAATTATCCCACTTGCGTGGCAGTGTGCGCATGTAGGTGTGTTAAAAATTCTGGAGGCGCTGGGTATCGATCCCAGTACCTCTCGCATGCTAAGCGAGCGCTCTACCATCAGAGCTACGCCCCCTGATGACAAATAGTGCTACATACAACCATATCAATATCACAGACCCCTTTCACTCCCATTATTCCGCAGACAAACACTATTCTCAATGTGTCCGTGAGGGTGTCTTTCAGGTTTCCTGCATTCTGTATCGAATCGTAGTTGGCCAAAATTAAAGTGGCGCGCACAACGTCGAAAATAGCGTTCGGCCACCGCTCTGAGTAAGACGAACGTGTTGTCCACTCTCTAGACTTCATTGAGGTTAGGCCGTTATACCTAAGACAGATTTGCACTCGATGACACCTCGACAACAGCCGGTCCTCACATTTACGTCTTGCTCTCCTTACGTCAGTATACATCACATGAGCTGTGACGCTGGCTTTGCAACATCTTGCGTGTCTTTAGGCTCGCCGCGACCAACACTTACCATGCACTGTCCACAAAACATGGAGGCGCCGGGGCTTGAACCCGGGACCTTTCACATGCAAAGCGAACGCTCTACCAACTGAGCTACGCCCCCAAGCGCAACAAAGCTGCGCTGTTTTCCATTCTTTGCTACTCTGATGTGCACGGACCTGATGGTTGGTTGGTTTGTAGGGGTGAAGGGACCAGTGTACAAAGGCGCGGTCAAGTTCATATACACAAGAGTTCCAAGTAGTTTCGATGCTCTGGTATTACGACTACAAATTACGTCTGTATTTAACGTCTTAAATTGAAAGGACAGTCGACTGATGACCACAGCAGTTGAGTCCCATAGTGCTGAGAGCCATTTTTTGAAAGGACAGTCACAAACCTTGTCGACAATCACACCGCGCCTGAGGTAACAAGCACATCTGAAGCCCAATTGTGCACTCGACTGTTCATGCCAACTCACTGCCTCGCACTTTACTACTGTGTACCACTCTTGTCGTCCAACTGCAAAAGACTGGGCCACAACACGTTTCCGCGTCTCCATTGCACTGCGCAAACTACGAAACGCTCCCCAAACATGGCACTCACCCATGCAGACGACTTTTCCGACCTTCCACGACGCTCACGCAACGCTCACGCTAGTGAAAGCCTTATTTAGAGCTTGACGTCGCGCCCAAGCGAGTGAGCACATTTCGCCTACGGCTTAGGCCGCCCACCTAGTGTGGCTGCTCGGTGTCTGCAGGCAGCGAGGGGCTGCAAGCTTCCCGTGTTCGCGCCTGTGTCACCTCTGCTTGCTTGTCAGAGACAGAGTATCGCAAAACATACAACTCACTCCATGAATTGATTGCTACGGCATCTGTCATCAGCAGTCACAACTAGCAACACCAGTAGCAGCCGACTGCACGTAAAGAATGGGAATGTGCAGTGGGATTTTTGTGAACTCGGCGCAAGGCAGATCTTTCCGACATAGGTTTGAGAATCTTAAGGGCAGACTTGTACTGTTTCTAAATTCAGTGTAGCGGTGGGAGGAGGGTGCTTCCTGCGCGTAACAGCACGCTTGCCAGTTGTGGCTGCTAATCGTTCGCTCGTATCTGCCTTGACACATTCGCTGGCTGTGAATTATCCCACTTGCGTGGCAGTGTGCGCATGTAGGTGTGTTAAAAATTCTGGAGGCGCTGGGTATCGATCCCAGTACCTCTCGCATGCTAAGCGAGCGCTCTACTATCTGAGCTACGCCCCCTGATGACAAATAGTGCTACATACAACCATATCAATATCACAGACCCCTTGCACTCCCATTATTCCGCAGACAAACACTATTCTCAATGTGTCCGTGAGGGTGTCTTTCAGGTTTCCTGCATTCTGTATCGAATCGTAGTTGGCCAAAATTAAAGTGGCGCGCACAACGTCGAAAATAGCGTTCGGCCACCGCTCTGAGTAAGACGAACGTGTTGTCCACTCTCCAGACTTCATTGAGGTTAGGCCGTTATACCTAAGACAGATTTGCACTCGATGACACCTCGACAACAGCCGGTCCTCACATTTACGTCTTGCTCTCCTTACGTCAGTATACATCACATGAGCTGTGACGCTGGCTTTGCAACATCTTGCGTGTCTTTAGGCTCGCCGCGACCAACACTTACCATGCACTGTCCACAAAACATGGAGGCGCCGCGGCTTGAACCCGGGACCTTTCACATGCAAAGCGAACGCTCTCCCAACTGAGCTACGCCCCCAAGCGCAACAAAGCTGCGCTGTTTTCCATTCTTTGCTACTCTGATGTGCACGGACCTGATGGTTGGTTGGTTTGTAGGGGTGAAGGGACCAGTGTACAAAGGCGCGGTCAAGTTCATATACACAAGAGTTCCAAGTAGTTTCGATGCTCTGGTATTACGACTACAAATTACGTCTGTATTTAACGTCTTAAATTGAAAGGACAGTCGACTGATGACCACAGCAGTTGAGTCCCATAGTGCTCAGAGACATTTTTTGAAAGGACAGTCACAAACCTTGTCGACAATCACACCGCGCCTGAGGTAACAAGCACATCTGAAGCCCAATTGTGCACTCGACTGTTCATGCCAACTCACTGCCTCGCACTTTACTACTGTGTACCACTCTTGTCGTCCAACTGCAAAAGACTGGGCCACAACACGTTTCCGCGTCTCCATTGCACTGCGCAAACTACGAAACGCTCCCCAAACATGGCACTCACCCATGCAGACGACTTTTCCGACCTTCCACGACGCTCACGCAACGCTCACGCTAGTGAAAGCCTTATTTAGAGCTTGACGTCGCGCCCAAGCGAGTGAGCACATTTCGCCTACGGCTTAGGCCGCCCACCTAGTGTGGCTGCTCGGTGTCTGCAGGCAGCGAGGGGCTGCAAGCTTCCCGTGTTCGCGCCTGTGTCACCTCTGCTTGCTTGTCAGAGACAGAGTATCGCAAAACATACAACTCACTCCATGAATTGATTGCTACGGCATCTGTCATCAGCAGTCACAACTAGCAACACCAGTAGCAGCCGACTGCACGTAAAGAATGGGAATGTGCAGTGGGATTTTTGTGAACTCGGCGCAAGGCAGATCTTTCCGACATAGGTTTGAGAATCTTAAGGGCAGACTTGTACTGTTTCTAAATTCAGTGTAGCGGTGGGAGGAGGGTGCTTCCTGCGCGTAACAGCACGCTTGCCAGTTGTGGCTGCTAATCGTTCGCTCGTATCTGCCTTGACACATTCGCTGGCTGTGAATTATCCCACTTGCGTGGCAGTGTGCGCATGTAGGTGTGTTAAAAATTCTGGAGGCGCTGGGTATCGATCCCAGTACCTCTCGCATGCTAAGCGAGCGCTCTACCATCTGAGCTACGCCCCCTGATGACAAATAGTGCTACATACAACCATATCAATATCACAGACCCCTTGCACTCCCATTATTCCGCAGACAAACACTATTCTCAATGTGTCCGTGAGGGTGTCTTTCAGGTTTCCTGCATTCTGTATCGAATCGTAGTTGGCCAAAATTAAAGTGGCGCGCACAACGTCGAAAATAGCGTTCGGCCACCGCTCTGAGTAAGACGAACGTGTTGTCCACTCTCTAGACTTCATTGAGGTTAGGCCGTTATACCTAAGACAGATTTGCACTCGATGACACCTCGACAACAGCCGGTCCTCACATTTACGTCTTGCTCTCCTTACGTCAGTATACATCACATGAGCTGTGACGCTGGCTTTGCAACATCTTGCGTGTCTTTAGGCTCGCCGCGACCAACACTTACCATGCACTGTCCACAAAACATGGAGGCGCCGGGGCTTGAACCCGGGACCTTTCACATGCAAAGCGAACGCTCTACCAACTGAGCTACGCCCCCAAGCGCAACAAAGCTGCGCTGTTTTCCATTCTTTGCTACTCTGATGTGCACGGACCTGATGGTTGGTTGGTTTGTAGGGGTGAAGGGACCAGTGTACAAAGGCGCGGTCAAGTTCATATACACAAGAGTTCCAAGTAGTTTCGATGCTCTGGTATTACGACTACAAATTACGTCTGTATTTAACGTCTTAAATTGAAAGGACAGTCGACTGATGACCACAGCAGTTGAGTCCCATAGTGCTCAGAGACATTTTTTGAAAGGACAGTCACAAACCTTGTCGACAATCACACCGCGCCTGAGGTAACAAGCACATCTGAAGCCCAATTGTGCACTCGACTGTTCATGCCAACTCACTGCCTCGCACTTTACTACTGTGTACCACTCTTGTCGTCCAACTGCAAAAGACTGGGCCACAACACGTTTCCGCGTCTCCATTGCACTGCGCAAACTACGAAACGCTCCCCAAACATGGCACTCACCCATGCAGACGACTTTTCCGACCTTCCACGACGCTCACGCAACGCTCACGCTAGTGAAAGCCTTATTTAGAGCTTGACGTCGCGCCCAAGCGAGTGAGCACATTTCGCCTACGGCTTAGGCCGCCCACCTAGTGTGGCTGCTCGGTGTCTGCAGGCAGCGAGGGGCTGCAAGCTTCCCGTGTTCGCGCCTGTGTCACCTCTGCTTGCTTGTCAGAGACAGAGTATCGCAAAACATACAACTCACTCCATGAATTGATTGCTACGGCATCTGTCATCAGCAGTCACAACTAGCAACACCAGTAGCAGCCGACTGCACGTAAAGAATGGGAATGTGCAGTGGGATTTTTGTGAACTCGGCGCAAGGCAGATCTTTCCGACATAGGTTTGAGAATCTTAAGGGCAGACTTGTACTGTTTCTAAATTCAGTGTAGCGGTGGGAGGAGGGTGCTTCCTGCGCGTAACAGCACGCTTGCCAGTTGTGGCTGCTAATCGTTCGCTCGTATCTGCCTTGACACATTCGCTGGCTGTGAATTATCCCACTTGCGTGGCAGTGTGCGCATGTAGGTGTGTTAAAAATTCTGGAGGCGCTGGGTATCGATCCCAGTACCTCTCGCATGCTAAGCGAGCGCTCTACCATCTTTATTTTATTTTTTTTTTTTTTCGGGCCTCCTTCCTCCCCTACAGCCCGTCCTTCCGCTCGCCATTTGTGCCTTCTTCGGCTAGCTTCTGTACTATGTTTGTTCCATAAGAGATAGTTGACCAACGAAGTAAATGTGTACAAGTGAACAAAATCCCTTCTTTTGGAGTTGTGGAAAGAAAATAGGTCCGCTACATTCTTCCATCATTGTGCCGTAGCGATTTTTATAGGAGAGCCAGGCGTACTTCAGCCCGCTGGCGTCTCAGGGTTGCTTCGGCAACCTATTAGTGCTGCTACACGAGGGCAAAGGGTAAACGAAATAGCCGCCTTGTTGGCGCAAAAGGAATGAGAAACTTAATAGAGAATTTCATAAAAAATAAAAAAAAATAAAAAATAAAAAAAAATAAAAAATATCGTTTAATCGTTCTTCAGCTCTGTCGGTAGGACAAAGTTCGGTTCAAGAAATTTGCGTAATTTTCTTTGTATTTCTTTTGTCGTTCGAGCTTTTGAAGTTCTGTCATCAGGTACATCCAATAGTCTTCTGCACTCTTCGTCATAGCCGTTGAGATGTAATGGACTGTCAGTCCTTTGAGCCAGGTGGCTGACCGTCTTTTGGTGTTAGGATATGGCACGTCATCTGGCAGAAGGACGTGTGTCGGTGTAATGGTATTAGGTGACGTGCGGAGCACACGTGCTAGTTTTTGCCTGAAGAGATTCCACACTTCTTTCACATCGTCACAGACGAAACGATGTTCTTCGGTGTCGACGACATCGCAGCTGGGACAGTTTGGTGTGTGTGCCAGACGTATCGCGTGCAGTTTAGAGTTGGTGTGGATTTTTCTATTGACTGCGAGGTACCACGTCGATCGCACATTGGATGGTAGATGGGGGTCAGATATGTTTTCCCATATGTTTTTCCAGTTATAATGTCGAAACTTGTTTTCTATTCGATTGCGCAATTTTCCTCCCAGCAAGGTGTTGTAAACCTCCTTAACCTGATATATGTCCTTCTCCGGTATTCTATGGCGTACATAGCTGTATTCCACAAGAAAGTGTTTATAGTGGTACAGCTCGTGGGAGATGTGATGCAGATCGATTGGTGGATCTCTGCTGACTGGAGTGATTTCACGTAAGAGATGAGCCACTAAGGTCCGCGGTGATCGTTGCCACTGTTTATAAGTTTTGCTAACGTATAGCGCTTGCGCTTTAAGGTAGATGTCTGTTAGATGTAGCCCTCCATTGCGTGTCGATAGCGTCAAGGTATCATAGGAAACCTTAAATATCTGACCTCTGTTGACAAAATAACCAAGCGCTGCTTGCATTTGGCGTGCTATGGTGGGTGGCAGAGGAAGCACTTGAGCAACATAGTTTACTTTTGAGGTTATATAGGTATTGGCTAGTTGTACTTTTTGTATTGCATTTAAATTACGCAAGCTGTGTTGTTTTATGCTTGCTCGTAATGTGGCAAGTAATTTTCTGTAATTAAGAGCGGCTGTGCGGCGGATATTATTCGTATATTCTATTCCAAGGCATTTTAGTTGTTCCACAGTGTTGATACGTCCAGCGGCTCTGATCTCTATGCCCCTACCAAGATTCATAATACCAGATTTATTGCGGTTGAGTTTAGCTCCTGACGCCAGTTCGTAGGTCGCCACAACTTCAAGCACTGTAGCCACCTCGCTTTCGTCAGTCACAAGTACCCCTACATCGTCCGCGTAGGCTTGACATATGATCTTCTGTCCGTGTATATGTAGTCCACGGAGTTGCCGAGTCAGGGATACTAACAGAGGTTCAAGCGCAATCGCGAAAAGCGTCATGGACATGGGGCAACCTTGTCTTACCGAACTCCGAATATTGATCGGGTGACTGAGTTGTCCGTTGACACTGATTCTTGACGTGCTATTCGTCAGTATGTTTTTCACGGAGGCTATAATTTTCTGTGGGAAGTGCATGGATGTCATACACCGGAACAGGTACGAATGATTAACTTTATCAAACGCTTTTTCAAAGTCAAGCGACATCAGGGCACAGCGAATGTTGCAGGCTTCCGATATCGCTATAATGTCTCTGTAGTCGCATAAGGTCTGAAATATCGTTCTATCCTTTCCCACACTTGTCTGGTAAGCTCCTGTCACTGTACGAATAACTGAATTAAACCTTTGCATCATGATACGGGCGAAGATTTTATAATCACTATTGAGAAGTGTTATGGGTCGAAGATTCTCCACGGTTTTGCCTCTCGGTGTTTTGGGGACTAAGACCACTGTACCTTCACAGAATTCCTTCGGAAGGTCAGTGTCGGCATTTAATATTTCATTGCAGACGAGTGTCAATTTAGCAATTATCTTTTCGCGAAAAGTTTGATAAAATTCAGCGGGTAGCCCATCTGGTCCAGGTGATTTATTCTTTGGACTCCTCGAGATGGCATCTTCGACGTCTTCGTCCGTTATTCTTGCTGCGAGCACATCAGCTTCTTCTGGAGCGAGTCGCTCTGTCGTCCTAGCAGTGAGAGCTTGCTGCTCTGTTTCATCTGTCTGTGTATTGGCCAGCAACTCACTAAAGTGTCGATGGATCTCGTCTCGTATTGCAGCTTGATCTGTCAAGAGTCTCCCGTCTGAAGTTTTGAGTTCCGTCAGAATTTTCCGTTTTTGTCTTTTGTTCTCTTGGAGGATGTGGTACATCGATGTTGTTTCTTCTCGTGTACCGTTCTGCAAACGCGTTCGTATTTTACAGCCTTCGAGATGGTGCCTCTGCAGGGTGAGCAATTTTGCTTTTATTCTGTTGATTTGCCCATAGTTTGTTATGATTGTAGCATCCCGAACGCACAAGTCTCTCAGACAGCTGAAGTAAAAGTCTAATGTCCGCTTCCGCCAGGCGACTTTTTCACGGGAGTAAGTTTTCATTGTCTTTATGATTGCGGGCTTCGCGCAGTTGAGCCACCAATTCAGCGCCGTACCATACAAGTGGAACTTCCTTTCACATTCTGCCCAAGTGGTGTGGAAGGCGGCGTGACATCCAGGATCCGAAAGATGAGCAACGTTTAGCTTCCACTGACCTCTCGCCCTGTAAGTGCCTTGTTTCTCTAAATTTATCGTACATATGTACGCGATATGATCAGAGAAAATAGTGGGCCATAGCTCGGACTGTAAAACGTGTCGCCTTAAATTGGACGTTGCATAAATCCTGTCGATACGACTGGCAGAATGGCTGGTGATATAGGTGAAACCGAGCTGATCACCATGTTTTAGTTCCCAAGTATCTAACAGATGGAATTCTCTGACGATGTTCTCCAGCTCCAGAGATTTGTTAAAATTTGGCGTCTGATCTTTGGGATTCAGCACGCAATTAAAGTCACCCGCAAATATTATTTGTTCAAATCGCACCGCGAAAAGGGGGGCGATGTCCTCCTTGAAAAATTCGGCCCTGCGGCGCTTGTTTCCGGTTCCTGACGGGGCATAGATGTTGATAAACCTGGTGTTGTTTATCGTGACAGCGAGACCTCTACTGTTCGGCAGTTTCGTCACGTCTGTAAGTAGGATCCCCTCTTTAGTCATAATCGCTGTGCCGAGGCTATTGTCATTGCCAGGATTGATGACGGCGTTGTAGCCAGTGATGTCGTCCAAACGGATAGCCATTACTTCTTGCAGCATTAAGATGTCAACATCAGCGGCGTACAGAAAATCTTGGAGATTTCTCAGATTGAGGGTGCTGCTAATTTTATTTATATTCAAGGTCGCAATTCTGTACGCCTGCAAGGACGTCATGTGGACTATACCGCGTCAGGTGGGATACTATTTGCCAGGTGAAGTGGATGTGCGCTCTACTTAGAAGAAGTCGGCATCATCATCTTCTGCACGAGCGTCTTTGATGGTGGTTTGTTGCCGGGTGGACACATCTTGTCGACGGTCGGGTGCCGTCCGTCCTGAACGTTGTGGTATGTCAGCCATCTCTGCATCATGGTTTTGCTCCTCGATGTCATCCGCCCAATCTCGCGTGCACGTAACTTCCCGCGTGTCCGTTTTTGGTACAGGTGGAGGGTCCTTCGGACTAGCTGTACCGTCTGGAATGTGGATTCCACGGTCGGGTTCCGTGTCCTCATTTCGGGTCTTCTTCTTTGTTGTTCGATCTTCCAGAGGAGTTGCCTGTGTCGTCTCCGCCAGTTCTTGGCCTATCTGTTTCGCCTTTTCACGCAGGATTGGCGCGATTTCTGCTGCTCCCTGTCGGGCTATTCGACGTTTCTTCCGTTTCTTCGGTGAAACAATTGTAGGCTGCTGGTCATTATCCTCCGACGTGGCAACCGTGTCCTCTTTTTGTTGCCCGACTTCTTCGAGTGGTTTGCACATGCCTTCTTCTGCCGTCTTAGCCTGGTCTTGTTCTGCACGTCTCTCAGTTTCCTCGTCTTGTGAGTGTGCTGGACCTGTAGCTTCTGTGTTGCTAGTATCCATGGCTACGTTACCATCGGGAACGTCGGCATAAGCAACTACCGCCCTGTCGAAACACATGTCTGGGGCGACGTCACTGCGAATTGCGGCGGCGTACGTCACGGGTAGCGTGGCCATCTGACTAGGCGGGTCTCGCTCCCCAGTCGGCAGTTGCGTCACACGGCGCTGAACACACTGCGCGCGGACGTGTTGGGTCGAACCACAACCCGAGCAGGTTCTCGGCTGCCCATCGTAAATGATGATCGCTCGATATCCACCAATCCAGAGATACGATGTTTCAGCATGTCAATCTTAACTTGCCTGACTCCATTTAATACTGGATACTTGTGCAAGCTAGACCATTTTTCGGCGACATTGCTGATAATGGTGCCATAGTCTCTCAGTTTGTTGTTAATCTCCTCGGACGTTATTTCAAAGGGGAGCTCAAAGATTCGAACCGTTCTTATTCCCATTCCGGCACGCGAAACCGTGACCTGCCCTATGTGTCCGTCTGAATGTTTGAATTTTGCCACCCCACCACATGCTTCTACAATTTGGTCGCACTTGTCAGAACTGGATAACTTAAGGAACACAGTCGGACTGACAATCGACAGGTGAATTCCAATCAATTCATCCACTTTGACCTTAAAAGTTTCTTCGATAAATGCCTCAACTTCGTAAGATTTCGGTCGGGAGTAGTTCGGATCGAAAATCAACTTCAAAGTATCGCGTCGCGTTGTCTGCTCCGTTATGTCATTCTAGAAATGTGATCGTGGACTATAACTAACGCAGAATGCGCGCACTCACCACACAGCGCCGGCCGCTCGCAGCGACGATGTAAACACCGCAACAGCCGCTCCGCACGTCCGCACAGCACGGCCGCCGGCGGCGGAATACCATCTGAGCTACGCCCCGCCCGCATCTCGTGGTCGTGCGGTAGCGTTCTCGCTTCCCACGCCCGGGTTCCCGGGTTCGATTCCCGGCGGGGTCAGGGATTTTCTCTGCCTCGTGATGGCTGGGTGTTGTGTGCTGTCCTTAGGTTAGTTAGGTTTAAGTAGTTCTAAGTTCTAGGGGACTTATGACCACAGCAGTTGAGTCCCATAGTGCTCAGAGCCATTTGAACCATTTGAAGCTACGCCCCCTGATGACAAATAGTGCTACATACAACCATATCAATATCACAGACCCCTTGCACTCCCATTATTCCGCAGACAAACACTATTCTCAATGTGTCCGTGAGGGTGTCTTTCAGGTTTCCTGCATTCTGTATCGAATCGTAGTTGGCCAAAATTAAAGTGGCGCGCACAACGTCGAAAATAGCGTTCGGCCACCGCTCTGAGTAAGACGAACGTGTTGTCCACTCTCTAGACTTCATTGAGGTTAGGCCGTTATACCTAAGACAGATTTGCACTCGATGACA
Organism: Schistocerca nitens; assembly: GCF_023898315.1. Taxonomy (NCBI): domain Eukaryota; kingdom Metazoa; phylum Arthropoda; class Insecta; order Orthoptera; family Acrididae; genus Schistocerca; species Schistocerca nitens. Next base: position 132,582,871 of record NC_064623.1, read on the forward strand.
CCTCGACAACAGCCGGTCCTCACATTTACGTCTTGCTCTCCTTACGTCAGTATACATCACATGAGCTGTGACGCTGGCTTTGCAACATCTTGCGTGTCTTTAGGCTCGCCGCGACCAACACTTACCATGCACTGTCCACAAAACATGGAGGCGCCGGGGCTTGAACCCGGGACCTTTCACATGCAAAGCGAACGCTCTACCAACTTTTTTTTTATTTATTTTTTTTTTCATTGTATAGCGAGCGGGGCAGGCAGATGGCGGCAAGGAGGGCAGGGGTCAATTAGTACGAGGCCTGGCCACGGTGCCGCCCTCATACCCGTCATCACTCACATTGATGGGAAAGGAACATCGAGTTTTTTTTATTTTTATATATTTATTTATTTATTTATTTATTTTTGGGGAAAGCATCAATATGGGATTGGAGCCAGATCATTCGGTTGATACATAAACGGGTGAAGGTTTTAGAGCTCGAACAGCTATCCAATACCTGTTCTATTGAATGCAATATGAAGCATATTACCGTACTTGCGACGGTGATCCGCGTAGTTTCTAATTTTAATATATTCCGTTTCCATGTGTAACTGAAACTCGCTGTAATCTTCGCCCGTCAGCCGATTGAAGACATGACTTGTATATTGGCCCAACAGCCACATGACGGCATTATTTTTAGTTGGCGGAAAATATTTGACGTCTGGTCTGTGCAGTAAGTTCGTGTCAATGTTATTTTCAGAAGTCCTAGTTATAAGGGCGACTTTTTGACGAACCCATTGCCAATTGCGCATACGGTGACTGCAAGTATATCTGTGGGGAACAGTATCCACTTGGTGACAATCTGGACAATGGGCTGTGTCGCTTAGCCCAATCGCATGCAGGCGCTCATTTGTGCTGATAATGTTGTTAACCGTTTTGTACCATGTCGTCCTGACCAAGGACGGAAGTACACTGCTGCTGATGTTCGCCCACAGGACATCCCAATTGACTCCAGTGTGCTCTTGTTCGATTTTGTTCTTGCCCTCATATTGTTTCCGGTGCTCCAGAATGTCCTTGGCAGTTAAGGTTCGATGTTGGAGAAGGACCTCGCTCAAGTAGCTCTTTTCCAGATAATATGTGCGGATGTGGGAGAGCTGGTAGTCGATCGTCTGCACATTGATCGGCGGTTCTACGCTTTTCGGCGCGACTGCCTCAAACAACTTTGCCGTAAGGGTGTCAGAGTAGTTTTGGATTAAGGATGTCATCCGTTTAATGTACAAAGCCATTGCTTTGGCGTTCAGATCGGTCAGACCCATACCGCCATGCAGAGGGTCGAGGGTCACAGTCTTCACGTCAACTCGAAATATTTCCCCCCGCCACAGAAAATTGGTCAACTTGCCCATTATCTGTTTGGCTATGACAGTGGGGATTGGAAAGACCTGTGCCACATAATATGCTCGCGACAGGATACATGTATTTATAAATTTAACCCTCTGAATTTGGTCCATACTGCGATAAACGTTATCTATTAAAGCACCCTTGACTTTGAACGAGACATCCCGCCAATTTGCCGTTATCATCCTTTGTGGAGGGACCGTCAGTATCGTCCCAAGAGATTTGTGTTCCGTAACATGGGTAGCCCATTCTAGGCCGACATCGTCAAGTCCCCTTATACGTAGAAATTTGCTTTTAGTTTCATTCATTTTTGCGCCAGAAGCGGAACAATAGCTTCTGAGGTCTGCCTCCAGTTGAATCACATCATCCCTGTTCCTCACGACGATGCCGACATCATCAGCATATGCCCCAACTGCAGTTTTCTTCCCGGCGATCGTTATGCCCGTCATGTGCTCTTGTACTAGCCGCAGCAATGGTTCTAGTGAGATGACAAAGAGCAACATGGAAAGGGGGCTTCCTTGGGGGACACCCCTTGCGATGGTAATTGGTCTTGTGAGCTGGCAGTTGACGGAGATCGTGGCGGCCAGACCAGTGATCATATTGCGCACGACAGCGATGGAGTCATGCCCGAAGCCCATCCTCCGCATCGTTTCGAAGAGGTATTTATGGCTGACACTATCAAATGCTTTATAGAAGTCGACAAAAAGGAGGCCGCAATTAATGGTGCTGGCAGACGACAGAGCGACGATATCTCTATATTGTGCTGTAGTCTGAAATATTGATCGCCTATAAGCACAAGTTTGCTGTTGCCCAATTATGTTTGCGGTCAACGGCATCATTCGATTGTTTAAAGCTCTCGCAATAATCTTATAATCTGAATTAAGGAGAGAAATCGGCCGGAAGTTGTTAATCTTTTTACATCCCTTATTTTTAGGAATCAACACGATTTTACATTCTTTAAGTTCTGATGGTACAAACTTTCCCCGCAGTACGCCGTTAACGGCTTGTGTCAACTTATCACCTATGATACTCCAATATCGTTGATAGAATTCGACCGGAAGGCCATCAGGGCCCGGCGATTTACTTTTAGGGGAGCAGCGAATTATTTCAAGGACTTCATCTGGACTAAAAGCCGAAAATAAGCCGGCGTTGTCGTCGGCCGTAATTGTGGAGGTTGTAAACGCAAATAACTCATCCAAATCGTCCTCTTGCGTTGCGTCTGCCTCATACAGGGCACTGTAATATCTGTGGATTTCTCTGATTATCTCGTTTTGCACAGTGAGGACAGTACCGTTTTCTAATCTAAGTTCGTCCATGAATATCCGTCGTCGGTTCTTGCGATGTTTAATCAGATGATATAACGCAGCCGTTTCGTCCTCGCTAACAGATCTGGCTTTTGACTTAAGTTTAAGACCCTCCAGTTGTTTTCTCTTTAAGCTTAATAATGTCGCTTTAATTTTCTTGATGTCGGACAAGCGCCTGTCTGAGCCATCAGCCTGATCATACAAATCCCTTAAGACCATGTAGTAAAATTCCATTGTACGGTGAACTGCCCGAGATCTCTCTATACTATAAGATATAATTACTTTTCGTAATTTGGGCTTCGCCATGCGGGTCCACCACTCCAAATCACTCGGAAAGTTGTGTACAGAGCGCAAGCAAAATTCCCAAGCTGTCTTTAATTCGGCCTCGAGCTCGTCGTCTGTGAAAAGGCCGACATTCATGCTCCACTGATTCCTAAACCAGTGAGTTGGTTGCCGGTCTAAGTTTATGCAGGCACTCACACTACAGTGATCAGAGAAGCTGACTGGAGTGATTTCCACTTGTAGCAAATTCCTCACTATGTGACTTGACATATAGATTCTATCAATCCTGCTACTGGAATTATGTGAAATGTGCGTGTATTTCACAAGCGTGGGATACTTCCCATGCGTCCCTCAGTTTCATTTGGGAGACAAGAAAGTTTAATTCAGGGGAATAATTAAAATTGGGGGATTGATCTTTATGGTGCAATACACAATTAAAATCGCCTGCAATGATCAAGTTTGGAGAGTCTCTCCGCAATAAGTAAATGATATCCTCCTTAAAAAACTTCGATCAGTCAGCGCGTCGTCTACTTCCAGATGGTGCATACAGATTGATTACACTGACGCCCATGATATTCACGCCTATGCCCCGTCCAGAGTCTAACTTTTCGACATCGGTTAGAGGTATTCCTTCCCTGACTAAAATCGCTGTGCCAGCACTGAATTCAGGAGCGAAATTGATTATTGCAACATAGCCGGGAATGTAAATTTACCGTGTAGCAACCTCTTGTAAAAGGGCAATATCTGTACCAGAGTCAAACAAAAATTCTTTTAATAAAGCAAATTTTAACTCTGACGTAATCCTATTGATATTAAGGGAGGTGATAGTATAGGCCTGTAGCATATAGGTAATGAGATGTAAAAGTATAACAAAACGATTGCATCGAGCTCAAGAGTGCCGGCTGCAGAATTAAAAAAGGTATAATGTGAGCAGCCATAAGAGGATTATTGGATCAGGAAGCGAAATAAAAACCATAACAAGTGATACACTACGAATCATAGGCCGGTTGTAGCAAAAACGACACAGTGAATGCTGCGAACCATGACCGGATAAAAGGACAGAAAAAACACGAAGAAGCTTTGCAACCTTAGGTGACAGCATGGAACAAACCTTGTACCAACGGAATTACTACTGTGGAGGGTGGGCTTCGCCGAGTTCTTTGCTGTTGTCATCACCGGATCGTTCCCTCACAATTTCATAACTAATATTTCGGGGTACTACATCCGCTTGCGAGGAAGTGGAATTTCCCTTGTTGCGAGGAGCTGAGAGGTTTGGCTGTGGATAGAGCCTTCGTCGTGGGGCGTTTTGAGGTCCCGAAGTTTTTGTGGATTCTTTGAGACGCGGTCGTGTCGTTGTCGCAGCACTGCCGCCGGCAGCTGGCAGGTTGGTAAACACTTTCACTTGTTTACTTCCGCCCGGAACTTGTTGTCGGGCGTCAGCTGTAGCGCGTTGTTGACACAACACTTCCTCACTGTGTGCGCGTTGTAGCGGCTGTTGTCCTTCGGGCGCGGCACTCAAAATTGGAGGTTCCTGTTCATGACCCGGCGTCTCAGAATTCGACATCCCCTCAAGTCCATCCGCACTGGCTTCAAAATCGACCCGCATAACATCATGTGGTACTAAATCCTCCGCGATTGATGGTTTTGGTTTCCGGGCTGCAGGAGTCGTGTGAGATACTTCCTCATCTGAATGCTCATCACTACGTTCCAGCGGCCTTTTCTTTTGCTGAGATTCACTTTCAAGACAAACTGGCGCAGCAGTTTGCCGTCCTACGAGTGGTGGAAACGCATCAGCGGTTATGGGCGGGGTCTCGGAGGTAATTGCTTGGGGAGCATCAACATCAGGGTGTGCAGAAGAACCAGAAGTATCTACTGCCATTACCTCGTTAAGTGTTAATCTACGCCACGGCTGGAGATTATTTTTTAAGACAAAAACTCGGCGGGGGCAGTCCTGGCGAAGATGGCCTAGTTCATTGCAGATATGGCAGGTGGGGGCTTGACCAGAATATATAATGTGAGCCTTATAACCATCACCCGTGATGTGAGAAGGAATGTTAATTTTTACTTCCATGTCCACAGATCTAATCCCATTGAAACATTGTAATTTGTAGCGAGACGACCACTTTTCGTTGACAATTTCTTTAACCTCACCAAACTCACAAAGTGCATCTTTAATATTAGCATTGTCAATCTCTATGGGCAAGTTAAGTACTCGAACTGTCTGAATCGAGGTATCGGCACGTGTTATAGTAACCATACTAGTGGTGCCGTCGCGATGAACAAAAGGGACTTGTTTGCCGATTTTTTCAAGAAGTCGATCAACTGCTACTGGACTGAGAAACTTGACAAACACGCAATAACGATCAGCATCTAGCTGGGTGGTGTGCACAGAATCAGAAGTGATGCCTATTACCTCGGTTAGCCAGTCATGAATCTCGAGGGCGGTCGGTTGAACTCGGCGGGTATCCTTGTCAAAGCCAAAAACCAGGGTGTTTTTCCGGATGGTGGTAGACATGGCGCAGCAGCTGTAGGGAATCCGGACAAGCCCGAATCCCGTACACGATCGGCAAGTTGCTGACGAAAAGGACGAGTAAAAAAAAAAAAAAAAAAAAAAAGTACAATGCACATGAATCACTCGGAACACAGAAACACACACCGACGACGCGGAGCAACCAGCTAGCACGTCCGACCGCGGCGACAGCGAAAGCCAAAATGAAAGGGAAGACTTGTACTGTTTCTAAATTCAGTGTAGCGGTGGGAGGAGGGTGCTTCCTGCGCGTAACAGCACTCTTGCCAATTGTGGCTGCTAATCGTTCGCTCGTATCTGCCGTGACACAAACGAACGCTGGCTGTGAATTATTCCACTTGCATGGCAGTGTGCGCATGTAGGTGTGTTAAAAATTCTGGAGGCGCTGGGTATCGATCCCAGTACCTCTCGCATGCTAAGTGAGCGCTCTACCATCTGATCTACGCCCCCTCATGGCAAACTGTGCTACTTACAACCATATCAATATCACAGACCCTTGCACTCCCATTATTCCGCAGACAAACACTACTCTCAATGTGTCCGTGAGGGTGTCTTTCCGGTTTCCTGCATTCCGTATCGAATCGTAGTTGGCCAAAATTAAAGTGGCACGCACAACGTCGAAAATAGCGTTCGGCCGCCGCTCTGAGTAAGACGAAAGTGTTCTCCACTCCCTAGACTTCATTGAGGTTAGGCCGTTATACCTACGATAGATCTGCACTCGATGGCACCTCGACAACAGCCGGTCCTCACATTTACGTCTTGCTCTCCTTACGTCAGTATACATCACATGAGCTGTGACGCTGGCTTTGCAACATCTTGCGTGTCTTTAGGCTCCCTGCGACCAATACTTACCATGCACTGTCCACAAAACATGGAGGCGCCTGGACTTGAACCCGGGGCCTTCCACATGCAAAGCGAACGCTCTACCAACTGAGCTACGCCCCCAAGCGCAACAAAGCTGCACTGTTTTCCATTCTTTGCTACTCTGATGTGCACGGACCTGATGGTTGGTTGGTCTGTAGGGGTGAAGGGGCCAGTGTACAAAGGCGCGGTCACGTTCATATACACAAGAGTTCCAAGTAGTTTCGATGCTCTGGTATTACGACTACAAATTCCGTCTGTTTTTAACGTCTTACATTGAAAGGACAGTCACAAATTGCTCCGTTTTCACTCTTTGTCGACAATCACACCGCGCCTGAGGTAACAAGCACATCAGAAGCCCAATTGTGCACTCGACTGTTCATGCCAACTCACTGCCTCGCACTTTACTACTGTGTACCACTCTTGTCGTGCAACTGCAAAACACTGGGCGACAAGTTTCCGCGCATACTACGAAACGCTCCCCAAACATGGCACTCACCCATGCAGACGACTTTTCCGACTTCACGCAACGCTCACGCTAGTGACAGCCTTATTTAGAGCTTCACGTCGCGCCCAAGCGAATGAGCACATTTCGCCTACGGCTTAGGCCGCCCTCATAATGTGGCTGCTCGGTGTCTGCAGGCAGCGAGGGGCTGCAACCTTCCTGTGTTTGCGCCTATGTCACCTCTGCTTGCTTGTCAGAGGCAGACAATCGCAAAACATACAACTCACTCCATGAATTGATTGCTACGGCGTCTGTCATCAGCAGTCACAACTAGCAACACCAGTAGCAGCCGACTGCACGTAAAGAATGGGAATGTGCAGTGAGATTTTTGTGAACTCGGCGCAAGGCAGACCTTTCCGACATAGGTTTGAGAATCTTATGGAAACACTTCGTTCTGTTTCTAAATTAAGTGTAGTGGTGGGAGGAGGGTGCTTCCTGCGCATAACAGCACGCTTGCCAATTGTGGCTGCTAATCGATCGCTCGTATCTGCCTTGACACATTTGCTGGCGGTGAATTATTCCACTTGGATGACGTGTGCGCACGTTCGTGTGTTAAAAACTCTGGAGGCGTTAGGTATCGATCGCAGTACCTTTCGCGTGCTAAGCGAGCGCTCTACCATCTGAGCTACGCCCCCCGACGAGCAATAGTGCTACATACAGCCATATCAATGTCACAGACCCTTGCACTCCCATTATTCCGCTGACAAATTCTACTCTCAGTGTTTCCGTGAGGGAGTCTTTCAGGTTTCCTGCATTCTGTATCGAATCGTAGTTGGCCACAATGAAAGTGGCACGCACAACGTCGAAAATAACGTTCGGCCACCGCTCTTGGTAAGATGAGCAACTTCTCCACTCTCTAGACTTCATTGCGGTTAGGCCGTTATACCTAAGACAGATTTGCACTCGATGACATCTTGAGACCAGCCGGTGCTCACATTTACGTCTTGCTCTCCTTACGTCAGTATACATCATATGACTCTGTGACGCTGGCTTTGCAACATCTTAGGCTCTCTACGACCAACACTTACCACGCATTGACCACAAGACATGGAGGCGCCGGGGCTTGAACCCTTTCAAAACACGCCGCTAACGGCAATCAAGTAATTTATAGCAATACAACAGTTAAAAAAAATTAAAGCACATTAGTAAATAGGCGACTAATGTAAATAAAGAACTTTGTTAATAAATTACGGTGAGGTAGTGAAGCTACCAACACCGCCATTAAAAAATCATCAATGGCAATAAAGGAATGGATGAAAATAAAAGAGTTTTTAAACAAAAGTGTCCTGGAATATCATTAGAACATAACAGACATGACGGACCCGTGTAAGGCGACCACAAATAATACACTCAGGGATGCTCAGGCGAGGCAGAATACTGACCAATTTAAATACGCCCGTAAACACAATTGCCACTCTCAGGCTGGTCACTGCACCGACTTTTAGCCAGCGAAAACTTGTAATAAGAGGGCTTAACTTGCTGACAGAATTAGAGCAAACCTCGTGCAAGGAAACATTACATCACACAGTCCTGAATGAGCGACCACATGATCAACCAACAAGAAGCATAAATTTACTCATAACACACGACAGAATAGCGAAACAATTAAAATGCCAAATCTACACCTGTCATCGGGCAGTAACGAGAGGAGGAGGAAAGATCACTGTCTTCAATTACACCCGATCGCCGAAGGCCACAAGGCTGAAGAGACTCTGGTTACGCAAACTTATTACTTAATGATTAAACCTTCCACTAACTTGCAATTATGCTCGAACAGGCAGTACACGACCTCCGATGGCAAGGATCCACACATCCGACCGCGCACGCGTCGCCAGCGTACCCAACACGCCACGGTCACGCGACAACACGCTCTGTCACCGGAGTTCACGTCTTCTCTGCAACGTTGACGGGTAGTGACCGCTCCTTCATGCTAGGTGTCTCCTTTTAAACTCCTGTGTTGAAACATAGGATTTAAAGAAGCTTGTTAACGTCCCACCGAGGCGAAATGAACAGCAACTACTCGTGGGGCGATTCTGTATACAACCAACCCGCAGGGAGCTCTTCCGTCAACTCGACCCGCTCGTTATACACAACCGACATACATCACGTGGCGACTCGGTACAACCGACCACGCCAGGTCCACGCTGGAGAGCCACACTGCCCTACCGTGTCCACCAGACTCTCTCAGCGCACAGCGCCCCTACTTCCGCACCACCACACAAGGTTACAACCGGTCAAAGACATCACTTCCTCCATAGCAATTTCCCGGAAGCAAATGCAGATATCGATAGCAGAGGGAAAAGACAACCAAGCAGCCACTTAATAACAGACAACATACCAAACAAACATGTCAGGGGAAGAAAAGGGAAACCAAAGCAATCTAACAAGGGGAGGCCTCCAATTGTGAAATTCAGATTCGATTCATACTGCGCATAATAAAAGCTCATGGCCAGAGGTGTAATGTGGCAAAGCACCAAGATGCACTTCTCAGCCGTTGTCGAGAAAATCTACAGTTAAAAGAAACCGTTGTGGTGAAATATTCTCTACGATTAGTAATTTTCTACAGCGTCGTCGTGCAGCGGTAAGCGCTCGGGTTCGTAATCCGAAGGTCGCCGGATCGAATCTCGCGCCATTCAACCTTTTTTTTTAGTATTTGTTTTTTGTAATTCATATATATATATATATATATATATATATATATATATATATATATATATATATAATTCCCGGCAATCAGTTGCAACAATTATGCATATAATAAGTTGTTGAAAGTCGTTTGTCGTGGAAAAACTGGCGACTTCGAACATCATTATGTTTTCCGCAAACAAAGTTGTATTTCACAAATGTTATTAATTGTCTTCATCATGTTAACCACGTATAGTTAACGGAAGACGTAGAAACGATATTCCGAAACGAATACGTATAGCGTAAGTCAAACGTTCGAATTAGAATAGAGACCCCACGAACACAAACTTGCTGTGGCAGGTATGAAATATAAACTCCGTTACTCGCTCGTTACAATTGAAGGACAGATGTTGAATGGGCCGAAACGAGCCGCCGCATAGCAGCGTAGTTGCGTGCTAACTTCCAAAGAAGGTAGATGCGGTCCCTAGCGCAACCTATAACATCGTCGAAAATCAGTGCGGACGGGAGAGCTTTGGTACACCCTGTTAAACAAACAGAAAAATGGAGGCGGTACAATTGGAAAGCGATCCGCCTTCACCAACATGCATAAGCAATTCATTAATAGTTTATATATATATATATATATATATATATATATATATATATATATATATATATATATATATATATATATATATATATATTTGAATTACAAAAAAATAATAGAAAAAATTGCATGACGCGAGATTCGATCCGGCGACCTTCGGATTACGAACTCCAGCGCTTACCGCTGCGCCACGACGCTGTAGAAATGCATTAATCGTAGAGAGTATTTCACCGCAACGGTTTCTTTTAACTGTCGATTTTCTCGACAACGGCTGAGAAGTGCATCTTGGTGCTTTGCCACATTACACCTCTGGCCATGAGCTTTTATTATGCGCAGTATGAATCGAATCTGAATTTCACAATTGGCGGTCTCCCCTTGTAAGTACAAGGAGTAGCACGAGTCGATACACGGCTCACTAACAAAAGAAACCCGTCAAACACAGGAAGGCAGTGCTGGAGGGAGGCGTAATTGTGCAAGGGATCCGAGACACGACCCGGAGAATTTCCCAGCCAATCGCGCTGCAAAAAGAGAGGACCCGACTAAGTACAGGATCCGCAGTGACGGCCGATGCTATCGTAGCACTAGCGATGGGAAACCCATCGCCCTCCTTCTGATTCCCAGTACCTAAATAGAAACTAAGCAAGTCGTCTTAACTGAACGCTGGGTCAGGCCAGTGGATGCGTCCGGTAAAAGCTTATGGTAGTACACAACTTTACCTGTAGTTCCTTAACAGAGGCCGCGCAGGATTAGCCGAGCGGTCTGAGGCGCTGCAGTCATGGACTGTGCGGCTGGTCCCGGCGGAGGTTCGAGTCCTCCCTCGGGCATGGATCTGTGTGTTTGTTCTTAGGATAATTTAGATTAAGTAGTGTGTAAGCTTAGGGACTGAGGACCTTAGCAGTTAAGTCCCATAAGATTTCACACACATTTCATTTTTCCTTAACAGAGGCTGGCTTCAGCCAAGTTGCAGTTGCATCGGAATTGACCCCTGCGCAAGAAACCTCAAAACCTCCGTAGTCAATTGACTGCTGAAATAATTGAGATTTGATAAGAGTGCACTAAAGTGCAGACCGCATAACGGAAAACAACGACCGGAGATTAAAGTGGTCTTCGGCGGAAGAACCTAAATCCGGTATTATCGTGGCAGTTGATGCTGCTGGGCACAGAGGTCGTCAGTCGTTCTAAAAGCCGATGAGAAATTGCGGGCACGCTAGCGACGCCAAAAGGCAAGCGTTGGTATTGGTATATGCCGAAGTGTGTATTGACAACGAGAAGGCGCCTAGAAGCCTCATCCGAGGGCAGCTGGAGGTATGCTTCCGATAATTCAGTCTGGGAAAAGTAGTGGCCGCCTGACAATTTTGCCAGCAACTCATCAAGGGCGGTGCAAAGGGTATGTACCTGTCACTGACTGTTAGATACTCGTGCCACTGAAGTCACTGCAGAGGTGAACCTTACCCATCGGCTTCTTAACTATCAGTGGTGGAGCCCATTCACTGGAAGAAACAGGTCGAATGACATCGAGCGTCGTCTAATTCAGCCTTGACAGAGTCACGCAACGCAACAGGCACCTGCCACCCCCGAAAAAAATGAGGGCAGCTACACTCTTTTCTGGTAATATCGGCCTGAAAACCGGTAGCACAACTGGATCCAAGTGAAAACAAAGACTAAACCTCAGAACAGATGGGAAAACTGGAAACCTTGCCCACATCTCGTGGTCGTGCGGTAGCGTTCTCGCTTCCCACGCCCGGGTTCCCGGGTTCGATTCCCGGCGGGGTCAGGGATTTTCTCTGCTTCGTGATGACTGGGTGTTGTGTGATGTCCTTAGGTTAGTTAGGTTTAAGTAGTTCTAAGTTGTAGGCGACTGATGACCATAGATGTTAAGTCCCATAGTGCTCAGAGCCATTTGAACCATTTTTTTGAAAACTGGAAATCTGTGTTCCTATGGGTCCAACACACATACCCATACCCAAGGGAGGTGCCGAACCTCCAAGAGGTGGGGGGGCAGGGGAGGGAGCCGCCGAGCCGCGCGAACCGTGGCAAGGCGCCCTAGACAGCGTGGCTACACCGCATGGGCGGAACAGGTGCTGATATCCAACTCATTGGCAATAGAGAGATCGAAACCATTAAACGCATCTCACGCGGACAGGTCTTCGGTGTGAATAACAGATTTGTAAGAGACTGGAGCAGAGCAGAGCGTTGACCTAGGATCGGAAACTGTTGTTTATTGTAGTTAACCAACTTCTGTGAAACCTGCGTGAGGGGGGGGGGGGGGGGGGGTCAGCCCAAGTCCAGATACGTTTGTGCGTTTACTAATGTAACTGCAGGTCCTGCATTCACTTGCATTTTTATCGGTTTGTTAAACACACACGAGTCAATAAACTATTCGCTCAGGGAGACAGTCATTGTAGATATACACTTTGTGTCCATGGTTACCGATGTGTCCACCACATTTGAAGAGGAGATACACACCGATGCAGTGCGGCCTTTCTTTCCACAGCCGGCCGTTGTGGCCGAGTGGTTCTAGGCGCTTTAGTCCAGAACGCGCTACTGCTACGGTCGCAGGTTCGAATCCTGCCTCGGTCGTGGATGTCCTTAGGTTAGGTTTAAGTAGTCTAAGTTCTAGGGGACTGATGACGTCATATGTTAAGTCCCATAGCGCTCAGGGCCATTTTTCTTTCCACACTTGTTGCAAACAGCCCAACGCCTAGGGCACACAGCACATTTGTGCTGCACGAAGCAGCACCGTACGGGTAAGACGGAAGGGGGTGACGCGGGTCCTGTTGTGACGCGGCCTGTTCCTCTTGTAGCCGCAACGATGCTGCCCCATGCGAGAGGCGGTTTCCCTGTCATCCTGAACACCTGCAGTGTGCCAAACAGCGGCTCAATGACCAACTTCTGATACCTCTCCCCAAGTCGCAATCTGATGGCTGGCTTCACATGACACTTCAAAGGGCTGCGCTATATTGAGCACATCCGTAAATGTCTGGTTCTCCCATCAAATTGCTTTTTGACGGACTACCCTACCCGGGGCCAGACGAATAATAACATCACACACCGTGCGGTCAGTGCATTGTTAGTGACGAGTAACAGCCTCAAATTTACAACGACGGCTCAACCCTTGTAATTCTGCACCCCTGGCTTTGTAAGGCGGGTCTGGCATCTCTGACAATGATAAAATTCAACGCGTGTCGGACTGATATGCGTTTTGTCACAGTAACAGGTTGAGAGAAACTTGCACATTTCGTCAGATAATAAGCTGACCTGTTCTCAAAAGGCACAAGTTGACACAACAACTGATAAACGCGCGGCGAAAGCCAAGAAATAAAGAAAGCCCTGCACAGGTTTGAATCGACCACACAAACAAAAAATCTGGAAATGTTTGCGTAACCGTATCTAAATCTTCAAATGGCTCTGAGCATTAGGGACTTAACTTCTGAGGCCATCAGTCCCCCATAGCTTAGAACTATTTAAACCTAACTATCCTAAGGACATCACACACAGCCATGCCCGAGACAGGATTCGAACCTAAGACTGCAGCGGTCGCGCGGTCCAAATCTTCAGCCAATTCATCGTGTGTCGGAATGGACGACGGGTGTAGTGAGGGGACAGCGTCCTGCTACGAGCACGCAGAGCGGCGGCGTGGGGCTGCAGTTGTTCCGCGACAGCTCGCCGCTGGGCAGTGAGGCGCTGGAGTGTTTCTTCCACCGAGATGTTTGTCTGGTGACTAACACGAAGAAGAAAATGTATCGCATCATTGATGCCAAGTTTGCTATAACATGAACAAATAAGAGTTGTGGAGCGTAGTACTTTATAGAGAAACACGTAAGATACAACGAAATACGCGCTGTGCGTAGCACAGAACATATGACTGATAAACAGTTATTTACTGAGATGTCGTAGCGAAGGTGTTATACCAAAATTTGCCAGATTTGTCCATTACGTAAGTACAAAAGCGGCCAATAGTATTAAGAGGCAAGATAGTTTGGCCTTAAGGCGTCGGCACACGGACCGTGCATCCGAACGTCGAGCATTGAGCGTGCCGAGTTTCTGACGTCATAGCGTGGAATAGCACGTTCGGGAGTCTTTCCGAAAGTGCAGAGCAATAGTTGGCATGTCAGATATTCTGAGCGTGCGTCCGAGCGTTGACCAATGAGATGACACAACGCCACCTACGTCACACGCACGCCGTCTCCCTTCAGTACAGAGTTGTGAGGCGCCATATTGGCGTTCATTTCAAGCCTATATGTATATATGCCGTTTCTGAGCACCAGCAAATTGAGAATCACTGGAAAACACGTTGTTAGTTGTGTGATTCGTTCCTATAAAATAATGAGAAACAACATATTCATGGCAAAAGAGTTATTGTAACTCGCGTATTATGAGAGTAGGCTATTTGAAGGCAGGTATACACTGAAGATCCACCAAAAACGCACTGTTCTTGGTACAATTTGTTATAATTAAATTTCAATTAGTAACATAATTATCTACGATTGAAGATTTTAGCAAGTGGTAAGACACTATGATTAACTACAATATGGGAGTTGTTGGTTTAGCGTAATGAGTAACGTCTCTGTCAACGATAGATTTTGTTGGGGCAGTGGTTCGCGTCGTAACACTTCCAATTTTTTTTTCCTAACATTCGCGTTTTTATTAGGTTCTGATACTTTATTATTAGTTTAATATAAGTATACGCTATAATATTTGATGTTTTGTAAATATAAGTTCACCTTTTTTTGAGGGGTGACTATGTTGGATTGGCTTAATCTACAGGACAGCTTGCGCTACTTGTATAAAGATGCTCCTTTTTCTTTTACGCTTCGTAATTCACATGTTGCAAAGATTCTGCTACTGGGTAGAAACAGTGATCAAGTAAGACTGACGTTGGGGTTTTACTAAAGAGTGGGAACAATGAAATAATGTTTATCTGATGCAGAGAAGTATTACAAATCCGTACCGCGCTGTTTGTAATGGAACTTTTATAAGCCTGTGTTCTTAGAGATCGGACTTGGTACTTTCCTTTTCGTGGACGATGGAGGAAATATGCGTTTTAATAGAGCTAACGTGGTAATTTTACGCACGTTCGTTGAGTAAACAGTGTGATTTACGAACTAGAAACATCCCTCAACTGCCGCTGGAGGGCGTTGCGATCGCGTGTACCACGTTGGGGCCCACGTACCGTATGCACAA
The DNA here is from genome assembly GCF_023898315.1 of Schistocerca nitens. Taxonomy (NCBI): domain Eukaryota; kingdom Metazoa; phylum Arthropoda; class Insecta; order Orthoptera; family Acrididae; genus Schistocerca; species Schistocerca nitens. The sequence goes on from NC_064623.1 coordinate 132,598,131, forward strand.
GTCGCATCGTTCCTGAGCGTTCAGCAGCACGTTTAACTTGGCACGCTCAACGTTAACGTTCGACAGCACGGTCCGTGTGCCGACGGCTTTAGTTAGAGAACGCATCCGTTTTACTCGTAGACGATTGGGTATTATATCCGAAGAATTATTTTATCTTCACTTGGAGATTTCTTCACTGCTATCTATAATATTTTGGGAGTGGGTTGATCTCTCTTCCTGGGCCTTATCAGATTGGGCGCACAGCAGTGCCTCTAGTAGGCAGTGCTCTACATTTCAAAGTCTTTGTCGTCAACATTTGATATCGGGAAACGATACTTGTCGACAGACTATGATTACTCTTACAAGTAAGGAACTGCATGATGTCACGGTGTCAGTGTTGGAAAAAGGTTTAAACTTCGCACCCACGCCTAGAAGAATTCCCACCATGAAATTCATTTCTTCTATTGAACGAGTTGTGTTTCGTCTTCCGAAAGAATAGGCGGAAGAGATTAGACAGGATGTTTCTTGTTGTGACTTGGCAAGACAGCCAAGCCACTATGAGGGAGCCGAATGGCACGCGTTTAAGCTCACGCAGGCTGGCGTGAGGTCTGGAACAGGACACGGAATGAGACTAGCAAAAAAGGAGGTAACTGGTAGAATACTTAACTTTAATCCATAATTGGTAACCGAGCGGGGTGGCGCAGTGGTTAGACACTGGACTCGCATTCGGGAGGACGACGGTTCAATCCCGCGTCCGGCCATCCTGATTTAGGTTTTCCGTGATTTCCCTAAATCACTCCAGGCAAATGCCTGGATGGTTCCTCTGAAAGGGCACGGCCGACTTCCTTCCCAATCCTTCCCTAATCCGATGAGACCAATGACCACGCTGTCTGGTCTCCTTCCCCAAACCAACCAACCAACCATAATTGGTGAACATCGCTCTTGACGGTACATGTTTTACAGCATCAATAGTACTGGTAATGGCGCCTTGCTAGGTCGTAGCTGAAGGCTATGCTAACTATCGTCTCGGCAAATGAGAGCGTAGTTTGTCAGTGAACCATCGCTCGCAAAGTCGGCTGTACAAATGGGGCGAGTGCTAGGAAGTCTCTCTAGACCTGCCGTGTGGCGGCGCTCGGTCTGCAATCACTGATAGTGGCGACACGCGGGTCCGGCGTATACTAACGGACCGCGGCCGATTTAAAGGCTACCACCTAGCAAGTGTGGTGTCTGGCGGTGACACCACATTTCTCACAACATGTCGATTAGAGAGGACCCTGAACTGTTAATTTTACCAGCGGAAAAAGGTAATGCTACAGTTTTAATCTCAAAGGCAGATTATGTGAATAAGATGTATGATTTAAGGATCCGTCATATTGTGTAGTACAGAAGGATCTCACAGATCGCATAAAACGGACTACGATTTCACTTCTGAGGAAGAGATCCTTACATGAGGACACTATCAAAAAACTACGTCCTTGTGCGGCCGTTCCATCTATACGGTTTGCCAAAGATCCATAAAGATTGGGTCCCATTGCGCCCTACTGTTTTCTAATTTGGGTGCACGAACTTATAACTTGGAAAAATATTTAGCGTCCGTTCTCAGCCCTCATGTGGATAAATGTGAACACCATATTTCCAACTCCATGGATTTTATTCAGCGTTTAAAGTTGCTTCATCTTGGTGCCTCTGATTTACTTGTTAGTTTTGATGTGCCGTCACTTTTTACTCGGGTCGCTCTGGAAGAGTCATTGATTTTAATTAATGAAAAACTTTGATATGGAAAAGAACGAATCTCTGCCGACATGTTCTGAAGTCCACCTATTTTTTATTTGATGACAAGTAATTTCAACAAACCGACAGTGTGGCTATGGAGAGTCCTTTATCCCCCATAGTTGCTAATTTTTATGGAGGACCTTGAGGATATGGCCCTGAAAACATCTTTGTTGAAGCCTTCGTGTTTTCTGAGATATGTTGACGATATGTTTCTTGTTTGGCCACATGGAATAGACTCTTTGCACCGGTTATTGGACCATTTTAACTGTCTTGTTGCGTTGCTCAAGGAAATGTAGTTTAGATGAACAGAGCTCGGATGGCGTGTACAGGTACAGCTGCCCATGCAGCTTCGACACGATACCACAGTTCATCAAGAGTAGTGACTGGCGTATTGTGACGAGCCAGTTGCTCGTCCACCATTGACCAGAGGTTTTCACTTGGTGAGAGATCTGGAGAATGTGCTGGCCAGGGCAGCAGTCGAACATTTTCTGTATGCAGAAACGCCCGTACAGGACCTGCAACATGCGGTCGTGCATTATCCTGCTGAACTGTAGGGTTTCGCAGGGATCGAATGAAGGCTAGAGCCACCGGTAGTAACACATCTGAAATGTAACGTCCACTGTTCAAAGTGCCATTAATGCGAACAAGAGGTGACCGAGACGTGTAACCAATGGCACCGCATACCATCACGCCGGGTGACACGCTAGTATGGCGATGACGAATACACGCTTCCAATGTGCGTTCACAGCGATGTCGCGAAACACGGATGCGACCATCATGATGCTGTAAACAGAACCTGGATTCATCCGAAAAAATGACGTTTTGCCATTCGTGCACCCAGGTTCGTCGTTGAGTACAGCATCGCAGGCGCTCCTGTCTGTGATGCAGCGTCAAGGGTAACCGCAGCCATGGTCTCCGAGCTGATAGTCCATGCTGCTGCAAACGTTGACGAACTGTTCGTGCAGATGGTTGTCGTCTCGCATACGTCCTCATCTGTTGACGCAGGGATCGAGACGTGGCTGTAAAATCCGTCACAGCCATGCGGATAAGAGGCCTGTCATCTCGACTGCTAGTGATACGAGGCCGTTGGTATCCAGCACGGCGTTCCGTATTACCCTCCTGCACCCACTGATTCCATATTCTGCTAACAGTCATTGGATCTCGACCAACGCGAGCAGCAATGTCGCGATATGATAAACCGCAGTCACGATAGGCTACAATTCCTACAATTCAACCTTTATCAAAGTCGTAAACGTGATGGTACGCATTTCTCCTCCTTACACGAGGCATCACAACAACGTGTCACCAGACAACGCCGGTCAGCTGCTGTCTGTGTATGAGAAATCGGTTGGAAACTCTCCTCATGTCAGCACGTTGTAGGTGTCGCCAACGGCGGAAACCTTGTGTGAACGCTCTGAAAAGCTAATCAAATGGTTTAAATGGCTCTGAGCACTATGGGACTTAACATCCACGGTCATCAGTCCCCTAGTACTTAGAACTACGTAAACCTAACTAACCTAAGGACATCACACAACACCCAGTCATCACGAGGCAGGGAAAATCCCTGACCCCGCCGGGAATCGAACCCGGGAACCCGGGCGTGGGAAGCGAGAACGCTACCGCACGACCACGAGCTGCGAACAAAAGCTAATCATTTGCATATCACAGCATCTTCTTCCTCTCGGTTAAATTTCGCGTCTGTAGCTTGTCATCTTCGTGCTGTAGCAATTTTAATGGCCAGTAGTGTACTATTTCAAAAGTATTTAATGTGTAGCTGCACTTTAATAAATCCTGTTCTTAATATCGCCTTTCTTATTCATTTTTAAAGTGTAATAAACTAATAATGTAGCAGAGAGATTATTAAATGCGGTATTTATGAGAATTTCTTGACTGAATTGCTTCTAAGTTTCAGGATAGCACTTGTTCTTAGGTCCACTACTAGAGTGTACCTTGGAACATGTTTTCGGTTTGAGAAACCTTAACTTTAGTAAGTATTTCTTATAACATAATAAAAAACATGCACCACGTCAAAAACGAATGGCATCACTTAAAATTCGTATAAAAGATCTACTAAACGACTTTTACGTGTCTGGCGAGACGTGAAAACCTGGGAAATGTACCTCAGTACATGGGTACAAAGGACAGATTGCGTGATTAACATTTTCATATCATTTATTTGAAAAATACTGAAAAACATGTAAGGAAGCTCCTTTCATTTGAGTCCACAGATGTCTGTCGGACATCAGCTTAACAGAGCGATAATCTGCTGCTGGCTGTTCTCCCTGGCGAGGTCCAGCGGCGTTTTCCCGTTGTCATTTCTGGCTCCCTTGTCGGCCCCTGCTTCCAGCAGCGTACTTGCCATCTCTGCATGGCCATTCCGCGCCGCGAAGTGCAGTGGTGTCCAGCCGTACCGGTTCTTCGCACTGTGGTAGGAGGAGTGCGCCAGCAGCAGCCGCACCAGAGCCAGGTGGCCGTGCTCTGCTGCCAGGAGCAGCGGCGTGCTCCGAATGTCGTTCCTGGCGTTGGCGTCTGCCCTGGCCTCGAGCAGCTGCCGTGCCACGGCCGCGTTGCCCTCCCTCGCAGCCCAGTGCAGGGGCGTGGCCTGATAGGCGCCGTCCCTGGCGTCGACCTCCGCTCCGGCCCTCAGGAGACACCTCGCAACCGCCACGTGCCCTTTCTCTGCTGCCCAGATCAGGGCAGTTTTCCTGAAATTGTCGTCGTCCCTCGCCTCCAAATCAGCACCAGCTGCCAGCAAACTCTGCAGCTCGCTGACTGCCCCCTCTTTAGCTGCCTGGATCAGCCTCCTCCCCTTCACCTCTGCAGAGAGGCTCCTGTGCAGAAAAGGCAAATTCTAAAATTTTTGTCGAAATGCACACTTACAGAGGAAACTACAATAGTTACGAAACCAGACCTGTCCAGTGACAACTAAATACAATTTATATACAAAAACGTGTTCTCGAAAGAACAGTTATTGTTGATGACCGTGCAGCTTTTCCCTGAAATAAATGATGACTAACTGACAACCTCAGCTGCTGACAGGTGTTGTTGTTATACCTCGATGTGGACAGCTGAAAATGTGTGCCCCGACCGGGACTCGAACCCGGGATCTCCTGCTTACATGGCAGACGCTCTATCCATCTGAGCCACCGAGGACACAGATGAATAGCGCGACTGCAGGGACTTATCCCTAGGGATAAGTCCCTGCAGTCGCGCTGTTCATGGATAGAGCGTCTGCCATGTAAGCAGGAGATCCCGGGTTCGAGTCCCGGTCGGGGCACACATTTTCAGCTGTCCACATCGAGGTATAACAACAACACCTGTCAGCAGCTGAGGTTGTCAGTTAGTCATCATTTAAATACAATTTTCCCATTCAAGTTGCTTCCGTATTTCTAGTTTTCAGGAAAGCTTTTGACACCGTTCCTCACAAGCGACTTCTAAGCGGAGTTATTGAACGCAATTTTCCGAAATTCCTCCACCAGGGAAGACGAATGGAATATTCCAGAATTTGAAACACGAACATCTGCTTGCATGAGTTTCTTAGAAGTAGATACCTTAGGGGTTGCGAAGCAACTCAAATCGCTTGATACGGGCAAGACTTCAGGTCAAGATTGTATACCGATTAGGTTCCTTTCAGATTACGCTGATACAATAGCTCCCTACTTAGCAATCATATACAACCGCTCGCTCACCGATAGATCTGTACCTACAGATTGGAAAATTGCGCAGGTCGCACCAGTGTTTAAGAAGGGTAGTAGGAGTAATCCATCGAACTACAGACCTATATCATTGACGTCAGTTTGCAGTAGAGTTTTGCAGCACATACTGTATTAAAACATTATGAATCACCTCGAAGGGAACGATCTATTGATACGTAATCAGCATGGTTTCAGAAAACATCGTTCTTGTGCAACGCAGCTAGCTCTTTATTCGCACGAAGTAATGGCCGCTATCGACAGGGGATCTCTAGTTGATTCCGTATTTCTACATTTCCGGAAAGCTTTTGACACTGTTCCTCACAAGCGACTTCTAATCAAGTTGCGGGCCTATGGAGTATCGTCTCAGTTGTGCGACTGGATTCGTGATTTCCTGTCAGGAAGGTCGCAGTTCGTAGTAATAGACGGAAAATCATCGAGTAAAACCGAAATGATACAGGTGTTCCCCAGGGAAGCGTCCTGGGGCCTCTGCTGTTCTTGATCTGTATAAATGACCTGGGTGACAATCTGAGCAGTTCTCTTATGTTGTTCGCAGATGATGCTGTAATTTACCGTCTAGTAAGGTCATCCGAAGATCAGTATCAGTTGCAAAGCGATTTAGAAAAGATTGCTGTATGGTGTGGCAGATGGCAGTTGACGCTAAATAACGAAAAGTGTGAGGTGATCCTCATGAGTTCCAAAAGAAATCCGTTGGAATTCGATTACTCGATAAATAGTACAATTCTCAAGGCTGTCAATTCACCAAAGTACCTGGGTGTTAAAATTACGAACAACTTCAGTTGGAAAGACCACATAGATAATATTGTGGGGAAGGCGAGCCAAAGGTTGCGTTTCAATGGCAGGACACTTAGAAGATGCAACAAGTCTACTAGAGACAGCTTACACTACACTCGTTCGTCCTCTGTTAGAATATTGCTGCGCGGTGTGGGATCCTTACTAGGTGGGATTGACGGAGGACATCGAAAGGGTGCAAAAAAGGGCAGCTCGTTTTGTATTATCACGTAATAGGGGAGAGTGTGGCAGCTATGATACGCGAGTTGGGATGGAAGTTATTAAAGCAAAGACGTTTTTCGTAGCGGCAAGATCTATTTACGAAGTTTCAGTCACCAACTTTCTCTTCTGAATGCGAAAATATTTTGTTGAGCCCAACCTACATAGGTAGGAATGTTCATCAAAATAAAATAAGAGAAATCAGAGCTCGAACAGAAAGGTTTAGATGTTCGTTTTTCCCGCGCGCTGTTCAGGAGTGGAATGGTAGAGAGATAGTATGATTGTGGTTCGATGAACCCTCTGCCAAGCACTTAAATGTGAATTGCAGAGTAGACATGTAGATGTAGATGCACATGAACAGTGTCCGTACATTAACTTACAGATGTACAGTTACATCGACTGCTCAAAATCTTCATCCACTCTCTATAAACAACTTCTGCCTTCCATCTCTCAGGACGTTTAGTCATCATATTTTCTTGTATTGATCCTCAAGAATGAGTTTCTTGACCTCAGAATGCTGATGTTAAGCAGTCATGGACCCAAACTGAGAGAGATTCTTCGTGCAGCTAATGATATGGTTCAAATGGCTCTGAGCACTATGGGACTCAACTGCTGAGGTCATTAGTCCCCTAGAACTTAGAACTAGTTAAACCTAACTATCCTAAGGACATCACAAACATCCATGCCCGAGGCAGGATTCGAACCTGCGACCGTAGCGGTCTTGCGGTTCCAGACTGCAGCGCCTTTAACCGCACGGCCAGTTTGTAGCAAACCTATTCATACTTCCAACTGTGAGATTCAAGACTAATCTCATCTCCAGGTGTTAGAAAACAACTTCCTGTCATGGTAGAAATAAATTTAAGTGCACACACAGACACGCACGCGCGCACACACACATACACACACACACTCCTCACACACCACACACACAAACACACAGTTTTCTACTTTAGTTCTTGTGGCTGCAATGTGTCTAAAGACAACAGCATTCTGCAATTTATGAGGATAAATTTATATATCATACATCCTTCTAGACTTCCATTCGACATAAAACTCCAAAAAAATCTTTGCTTCGTGAACACACTATAGACATTGCACTACCCTCGTGTATTCTGAGGAATACACCATCTCATTTATATGTGACTGCCTCACTACAATGAGTCAAAGACACAGTACCCACAATTATGGTACTACAAACTGTGTGTTCCATGTCATTGGGAGTAATATTTAGCAGATCTTTATAACCTACGCCAACTGCAAATAATTTCTCTGTATTATTCTGCCAAGTGAGATATTACAGCAGACAAATGCAATATCCGCCCATCAATTGAATATTCACTTTCTTTTTCTACAAGTATTATAAGTGCATGTAGATGCTAATGTCGCTGTTTCAACTGAAAACCATACAGTCCATATACTCAAATGGAACGTGGTGTCCTGATAACTGTGCGAAATACTTTTCGATGTTCTTCATCAAATATGAAGACATAAAATGTGAGTTATGACTGAGTGTACGGTGGCCGACAGCCTGGATGTCAGTTTGACCACCATGTTCTTTTAATTGTTGAGACCCAGTTGGAGGTGATGCGCCATTGCGTGTATCTGGTGTGTGCACCTGTTCACCCTGACCAGCGAAATGGAATACTGATAACGGTGCTACTTAGCTTTAAAACACACAGAGCACTTGCAGATGGCAAAGTCACATCCGCAGAATCAAAAAATTATGCAAAAACGAGTCAGGCCGTAAGCTTTGGAACCAGACACATTGGTATACAGCCAGGAAGATGGTTCACCTACAGCCGGCAGGGGTGGCCGAGCGGTAGGCGCTTTAGTCTGGAACCGCGCGACCGCTACGGTAGCAGGTTCGAATCCTGCCTCGGGCATGAATGTGTGATGTTTTTAGGGTTTTTTTTTTTTTTTTTTTTTTTTGTCATCAGTCTACTGACTGGTTTGATGCGGCCCGCCACGAATTCCTTTCCTGTGCCAACCTCTTCATCTCAGAGTAGCGCTTGCAGCCTACGTCCTCAATTATTTGCTTGACGTATTCCAATCTCTGTCTTCCTCCACAGATTTTGCCCTCTACAGCTCCCTCTAGTATCATGGAAGTCATTCCCTCATGTCTTAGCAGATGTCCTATCATCCTGTCCCTTCTCCTTATCAGTGTTTTCCACATATTCCTTTCCTCTCCGATTCTGCGTAGAACCTCCTCACTCCTTACCTTATCAGTCCACCTAATTTTCAACATTCGTCTATAGCACCACATCTCAAATGCTTCGATTCTCTTCTCTTCCGGTTTTCCCACAGTCCATGTTTCACTACCACACAATGCTGTACTCCAGACGTACATCCTCAGAAATTTCTTCCTCAAATTAAGGCCGGTATTTGATATTAGTAGACTTCTCTCGGCCAAAAATGCCTTTTTTTGCCATAGCGAGTCTGCTTTTGATGTCCTCCTTGCTCCGTCCGTCATTGGTTATTTTACTGCCTAGGTAGCAGAATTCCTTAACTTCATTGACTTCGTGACCATCAATCCTGATGTTAAGTTTCTCGCTGTTCTCATTTCTACTACTTCTCATTACCTTCGTCTTTCTTCAATTTACTCTCAAACCATACTGTGTACTCATTAGACTGTTCATTCCGTTCAGCATATCATTTAATTTTTCTTCACTTTCACTCAGGATAGCAATGTCATCAGCGAATCGTATCATTGATATCCTTTCACCTTGTATTTTAATTCCACTCCTGAACCTTTCTTTTATTTCCATCATTGCTTCCTCGATGTACAGATTGAAGAGTAGGGGCGAAAGGCTACAGCCTTGTCTTACACCCTTCTTAATACGAGCACTTCGTTCTTGATCGTCCACTCTTATTATTCCCTCTTGGTTGTTGTACATATTGTATATGACCCGTCTCTCCCTATAGCTTACCCCTACTTTTTTCAGAATCTCGAACAGCTTGCACCATTTTATATTGTCGAACGCTTTTTCCAGGTCGACAAACCCTATGAACGTGTCTTGATTTTTCTTTAGCCTTGCTTCCATTATTAGCCGTAACGTCAGAATTGCCTCTCTCGTCCCTTTACTTTTCCTAAAGCCAAACTGATCGTCACCTAGCGCATTCTCAATTTTCTTTTCCATTCTTCTGTATATTATTCTTGTAAGCAGTTTCGATGCATGAGCTGTTAAGCTGATTGTGCGATAATTCTCGCACTTGTCAGCTCTTGCCGTCTTCGGAATTTTGTGGATGATGCTTTTCCGAAAGTCAGATGGTATGTCGCCAGACTCATATATTCTACACACCAACGCGAATAGCCGTTTTGTTGCCACTTCCCCCAATAATTTTAGAAATTCTGATGGAATGTTATCTATCCCTTCTGCCTTATTTGACCGTAAGTCCTCCAAAGCTCTTTTAAATTCCGATTCTAATACTGGATCCCCTATCTCTTCTAAATCGACTCCTGTTTCTTCTTCTATCACATCAGACAAATCTTCACCCTCATAGAGGCTTTCAATGTATTCTTTCCACCTATCTTCTCTCTCCTCTGCATTTAACAGTGGAATTCCCGTTGCACTCTTAATGTTACCACCGTTGCTTTTAATGTCACCAAACGTTGTTTTGACTTTCCTGTATGCTGAGTCTGTCCTTCCGACAGTCATATCTTTTTCGATGTCTTCACATTTTTCCTGCAGCCATTTCGTCTTAGCTTCCCTGCACTTCCTATTTATTTCATTCCTCAGCGACTTGTATTTCTGTGTTCCTGATTTTCCCGGAACATGTTTGTACTTCCTCCTTTCATCAATCAACTGAAATATTTCTTCTGTTACCCATGGTTTCTTCGCAGCTACCTTCTTTGTACCTATGTTTTCCTTCCCAACTTCTGTGATGGCCCTTTTTAGAGATGTCCATTCCTCTTCAACTTTACTGCCTACTGCGCTATTCCTTATTGCTGTATCTACAGCGTTAGAGAACTTCAAACGTATCTCGTCATTCCTTAGTACTTCCGTATCCCACTTCTTTGCGTATTGATTCTTCCTGACTAATGTCTTGAACTTCAGCCTACTCTTCATCACTACTATATTGTGATCTGAGTCTATATCTGCTCCTGGGTACGCCTTACAATCCAGTATCTGATTTCGGAATCTCTGTCTGACCATGATGTAATCTAATTGAAATCTTACCGTATCTCCCGGCCTTTTCCAAGTATACCTCCTCCTCTTGTGATTCTTGAACAGGGTATTCGCTATTACTAGCTGAAACTTGTTACAGAACTCAATTATTCTTTCTCCTCTTTCATTCCTTGTCCCAAGCCCATATTCTCCTGTAATCTTTTCTTCTACTCCTTCCCCTACAACTGCATTCCAGTCACCCATGACTATTAGATTTTCGTCCCCCTTTACATACTGCATTACCTTTTCAATATCCTCATACACTTTCTCTATCTGTTCATCTTCAGCTTGCGACGTCGGCATGTATACCTGAACTATCGTTGTCGGTGTTGGTCAGCTGTCGATTCTGATTAGAACAACCCGGTCACTGAACTGTTCACAGTAACACACTCTCTGCCCTACCTTCCTATTCACAACGAATCCTACACCTGTTATACCATTTTCTGCTGCTTTTGATATTACCCGATACTCATCTGACCAGAAATCCTGGTCTTCCTTCCACTTCACTTCACTGACCCCTACTATATCTACACTTCTGGAAATTGAAATAAGAACACCGTGAATTCATTGTCCCAGGAAGGGGAAACTTTATTGACACATTCCTGGGGTCAGATACATCACATGATCACACTGACAGAACCACAGGCACATAGACACAGGCAACAGAGCATGTACAATGTCGGCACTAGTACAGTGTATATCCACCTTTCGCAGCAATGCAGGCTGCTATTCTCCCATGGAGACGATCGTAGAGATGCTGGATGTAGTCCTGTGGAACGGCTTGCCATGCCATTTCCACCTGGCGCCTCAGTTGGACCAGCGTTCGTGCTGGACGTGCAGACCGCGTGAGACGACGCTTCATCCAGTCCCAAACATGCTCAATGGGGGACAGATCCGGAGATCTTGCTGGCCAGGGTAGTTGACTTACACCTTCTAGAGCACGTTGGGTGGCACGGGATACATGCGGACGTGCATTGTCCTGTTGGAACAGCAAGTTCCCTTGCCGGTCTAGGAATGGTAGAACGATGGGTTCGATGACGGTTTGGATGTACCGTGCACTATTCAGTGTCCCCTCGACGATCACCAATGGTGTACGGCCAGTGTAGGAGATCGCTCCCCACACCATGATGCCGGGTGTTGGCCCTGTGTGCCTCGGTCGTATGCAGTCCTGATTGTGGCGATCACCTGCACGGCGCCAAACACGCATACGACCATCATTGGCACCAAGGCAGAAGCGACTCTCATCGCTGAAGACGACACGTCTCCATTCGTCCCTCCATTCACGCCTGTCGCGACACCACTGGAGGCGGGCTGCACGATGTTGGGGCGTGAGCGGAAGACGGCCTAACGGTGTGCGGGACCGTAGCCCAGCTTCATGGAGACGGTTGCGAATGGTCCTCGCCGATACCCCAGGAGCAACAGTGTCCCTAATTTGCTGGGAAGTGGCGGTGCGGTCCCCTACGGCACTGCGTAGGATCCTACGGTCTTGGCGTGCATCCGTGCGTCGCTGCGGTCCGGTCCCAGGTCGACGGGCACGTGCACCTTCCGCCGACCACTGGCGACAACATCGATGTACTGTGGAGACCTCACGCCCCACGTGTTGAGCAATTCGGCGGTACGTCCACCCGGCCTCCCGCATGCCCACTATACGCCCTCGCTCAAAGTCCGTCAACTGCACATACGGTTCACGTCCACGCTGTCGCGGCATGCTACCAGTGTTAAAGACTGCGATGGAGCTCCGTACGCCACGGCAAACTGGCTGACACTGACGGCGGCGGTGCACAAATGCTGCGCAGCTAGCGCCATTCGACGGCCAACACCGCGGTTCCTGGTGTGTCCGCTGTGCCGTGCGTGTGATCATTGCTTGTACAGCCCTCTCGCAGTGTCCGGAGCAAGTATGGTGGGTCTGACACACCGGTGTCAATGTGTTCTTTTTTCCATTTCCAGGAGTGTAGATTGAGCCTTTGCATTTCCCTTTTCAGATTTTCTAGTTTCCCTACCACGTTCAAGCTTCTGACATTCCACGCCCCGACTCGTAGAACGTTATCCTTTCGTTGATTATTCAATCTTTTTCTCGTGGTAACCTCCCCCTTGGCAGTCCCCTGACGGAGATCCGAATGGGGGACTATTCCGGAATCTTTTGCCAATGGAGAGATCATCATGACACTTCTTCAATTACAGGCCACATGTCCTGTGGATACACGTTACGTGTCTTTAATGCAGTGGTTTACATTGCCTTCTGCATCCTCATGTCGTTGATCATTGCTGATTCTTCCGCCTTCAGGGACAATTTCCCACCCCTAGGACAATAGAGTGCCCTGAACCTCTATCCGCTCCTCCGCCCTCTTTGACAAGGCCGTTGGCAGAATGAGGCTGACTTCTTATGCCGGAAGTCTTCGGCCGCCAATGCTGATTATTTATGAAAATTTAGGCAGTGGCGGGGATCGAACCCGGGACCGAAGACGTTTTGATTATGAATCAAAGACGCTACCCCTAGACCACGGGTAGCTCCCTAGACCACGGGTCTTTAGGTTAGTTAGGATTAAGTAGTTCTAAGTTCTAGGGGACTGATGACCTCAAAAGTTATGTCCCAAAGTGCTCAGAGCCATTTGAACCATTTTGGTTCACCTACAGATGTTGTCTACCGCTACTTGTACTTCGAATCAGGATCACTGGTATTTTAAGATATTTTGCCTGGCCTACCACGTTCCCTTATTACTACTCTGCTTTTTCTGGGCCTTCCTAACAAGTGGTCACCTCATCATCACTTCCAGAACGAAATATCCCTTGCACCACTTCTACAGCCGTTCTCAAAGAAAGTTTACGCTCATTTAGAAAAATCGTATGCATGCTTCAGTTTCTCGAAGGTTTTGGCTGTTAAAAGATGTACAGCTCTGCACTGTGCAACTCTGTACTGTTGAAGCACCCACCAACAGTGGGAGGGAATCCAGTTTACACGTGTGAGGTTACTGGGAATGGCAGAAGCGTCAATTTGTGTGGGTGTGCCTCCCGCTACACTCATGTAGGCTGACAGGACATGGCACAACAGGTAGTTTGGTGAGTAATTTTCCTGGCACTAATGGACAGTTTGTGGACCTGATGAAAAATCGCTCATATCAAAGCATGACTGTCATGACATAAAATTTCTTAGCCTTTTTAAAAAAAAAAATTCCTCAAATACCACATACAAATGTCTTCCGTAATAACAATGTTTCAGTCCAAAATAATCTAGTGTTATCGTGGGTTGCTAAGCCATATTTAAATTACTGAGTTTCGAAATGTTAACAAGAGACAATTGAATGTTATCATTTAGTCAGAAAACTAAGGACATTACCAAAAAAATTATTCTACTTGGAAGTATTTTTTACTACGTGGTTCCAGAAATTTTTTTCATTTGTAATTTTTATCATACATTTTTTTCCTCTCTCTCTCTCTACTGGTGAAAATTACTATAACAATGTTTCATAATATATTAGGTGGCAGAACAATAAGCTAATATAAAAACGCTATTCAGATGTAATGACTAGCTTTAAGAAACAGTACATTACATAAGCAATAATTAGGTGAAATGAATATAATATACTGAAGAGAATGAATGACTCAATTACAATGAAATCAATGAAGATACACTGGATTCAAATCATGTCAGTGCAAACCAGGCAGATTTGTTGAACCTGGGATGTAATGCTGTGAACCTTTGGCGACAGTTTAAAATTTGTGCCAGACCTTGGACGAGAATCGAAGTTTTTCTGCTCATTGTGAGCACTCATCTTAAACGTTCTTTTCTAATCTCTCACTTTGAGAGATAATTAAGAGGATCCATTTATTCCTCAAAACAGGAGTTTCTTTGACCTTCCTATCCCAATAAAATAGTTGTTCAGTGTGAGAGTGATTCGTCCAATTCAGTTGAAGGATTTTCTCAAACTCTATGTTTGTCTATGTTTCTCTTGTGTTGAAAGCTATTTTTGTCCCACTATCCAGCTCAGCCTACGACAAGGTACTGCATTCACTGCAGCTGGGGACCTCCTAGAATCTGTATAATGTCTCCGATACAGACCAGACCAAAAAATATGTTCTCCCCATTGGCTTGGATTTTTGTTGTCGGTATGGGATTGCTTATATTGTCCCTTGTCAGTGGCATTCATGTAATATGGTTAGTATAAATCAGTTGTGATTTGTCAGGCCTACATTCATTGAAAAGTCTTTCCTAGGGGATTCCAACAAAATGAAAAGATACGAAATAGGACTGAAGTCAGTAGCCTTGATTTGTGGTTTAAAATTCCCTTATTGCAGTTCTCTGTCGTAATACATTTCAAACACTGGAGCAAGACTGAGGCTCCAAGCTGCCACCCCACCCTCATGTGTGTACACAATATCCCACAACGCTGACAGAGTACAGCATGACCGAGCGGCTCTGTAACACCTCTGCTTCCGTCAGTGACATCCTTCGAGCTCTGTGGCTAACGTAGGGGCCAGCATCCCCGGTACTGCGGCAGCCGTGACCCACTGCAGAGGCACTCTGGCCACTGCGCTAGTACTCGAGAGCTCGGCGGGCACGAGCTGGTGGCAGCAATGCATCTCGTGTCTCAGGACACGTTTCCGTAATGCGAGGTCGAACTGAGGACCTGTGCGGCATTTCAGACGTCACTTCAAGTGACTGCCCTACAGTGATGCTGTTGTGGAACCAACGCAACAATGTTTCAAGTGCAAAAGTTGTTGGGTATTTATAAGCTCACGATCCACACCAGCTGGGGTTTTGCTATGTTCTTGTGGTTCCCACACTAAACACTTCCACACATGAAACTTCCTTGCAGATTAAAACTGTGTGCCGGACCGAGACTCGAACTCGAGACCTTTGCCTTTCGCGGGCAAGTGCTCTACCAACTGAGCTACCCAAGCACGACTCACGCCCCGTCCTCACAGCTTTACTTCCGCCAGTACCTCGTCTCCTACCTTCCAAACTTTACAGAAGCTCTCCTTTCTTTCAGGAGTGCTAGTCCTGCATGGTTCGCAGGAGAGCAGATCAGAATTTAGTAATGATGATGAGTAGACACTAGTTCAGGAGAAGCAGCCAGAAGCACCAGTGTAGAAGAAAGTGGGATATTGAAGTACTGAGAAATGATGAGATGAGTTTGAAGTTCGCTAAGGGTGTCGATACTGTGATAAGGAATAGAACAGGCAGTGTACCTGAAGAGGAGGGGACATCTATAAATAAAAGATCGTCACACTTGTTGGACAGACAAACATTGGTACAAGGTAGGTAAATGTGAATAAACCTTCGGTAACAGAGAAAATACTTCAACTGATCAATGAAAGATGGAAGCACAAAAATGTTAAGGGAAAATTAAGGGAAAAACAGGAATACAGCAATATAAATCACTTACGAATGAAGTAAACAGTAAGTGTAGGGAAGTCAATGCTTAATGGCTGCATGGAAAATGTGAAGAAATCGATAAAGAATTGCTCATTGGAAGAACTGACTCAGCATACAGGCAAGTAAAATAAAACTTCAATGAAACTCAAAGCAAAGGTGGTAACAATAAGAGTGCAACAGGGATGCCACTTTAAATGCAGAGGAGCGAGCTGAGGGGTATAAAAGCACACTGAAGGTCTCTACAAGGGGGGTGCCTTGTCTCACAGTGTGATAGAAGAAGAAACAGGAGTTGACAAGGAAGAGGTAGGTGTCTATTATTAGAGTCAGAATTCAAAAGAGCTGGAAAACGTGAGAACATATAAGGTAGAACGGGTACATAGATTTCTAAAATCATTGGGGGAAGCAACAAAAGGACTGTTCTCATCAGCGAGATGAATGTACAAGACTGGTGATATACTGTCGGGCTTTCGGAAAAATATCATCCACATAATTCCAAAGATTGCAAGGGCCGATAAGTGAATGAACTATCACACAATCAGCTTAAATGCTTGTACATTCAAGCAGCTGATGAGCATAATATACAGAAGAATCGAAAAGAAAGTTGAAGATCTGTTAGATGGAAATCAGTTGGTCCTTAGGAAAGGTAAAGAAACCAGAGAGGTGGTTCTAATGTCGCATTTGATAACGGAAGCGAGACTAAAGGAAAATGGAGACACCATCGTAGGATTTGTGGACCTAGAAAATGTGTTCAGCAATGTAAAGGTGCGCGAGATGTTCGATATTCTGAGGAACATTGGAATAGGTTACAGGAAATGATGGGTGAAATACCGTATAAGACTGGAAAATCAAAACAAAATGTTGGGGTTAAATAGGGTGTAAGACAGGGATGCAGCCTTTCATTACCACTGTTCAATCTACATATCAAAGAAGCAATGACAAAAGTGAAGGAAAGGTTGACAGCTGGATTAAAATTCAGGGCAAAAGGATACGGATGAACGACAGCATTCGTTGATGACATTGTTGTCTTCAGCGAAAGTGAATACGAATTACAGGATATGTCAAATGGAATGAACAGTCTAATGAATATAGAATGTGGACTGAGAGTAAAACAGGAAAGTACCAGAGCAATGAGAAGCAGCAGAAAAGAGTAGTGGGAAACTTAACATCTAGTCTGGTGATCACGACACAGGTGAAGTTAAGGAATTATGCCACTTCGGAAGCAAAATAACCGACGACAGATGAAGCGAGGAGGACGTAAGAAAAAGACTAGTAGGTGGATCGATAAGATAAGGAACGAGGAGGTTCTCCGTAGAATCGGTGAAGAAAGGAACGTACAGAAAACTCTCAAAAGGAGAAGGAAATATGCAGAGACATGAGGGAAGAGCCACCATGGACCCTGAGGGAGCTGAAGAGGATATTGCCTTTGGAGGAAGACTGGGACTGGAATACATCCAATACATAACTGAGGCCGTCAGGTGCAAGTGCCGAAAGGACTGGTGCAGGAGAGAGGTTCACAGTGGGCTGCACCAAACCAGTCAGAAGACTGATCACTCAAAAAGAAAAGCCATTAATTAAATCATTTTCAGATTAAAATTGAA
Organism: Schistocerca nitens; assembly: GCF_023898315.1. Lineage (NCBI taxonomy): Eukaryota > Metazoa > Arthropoda > Insecta > Orthoptera > Acrididae > Schistocerca > Schistocerca nitens. The sequence goes on from NC_064623.1 coordinate 132,615,724, forward strand.
GACACTGCAAGAGAAGCGACAATATTTCCAAGAGAAAATTGTGGACTCACTAATGTAACAGACATGTGGATTGAAATAGAAACTACAGGCCTATAAACAAGTTCACTGATGAAATAGTAGTAGATGCTCGAAATTCTATGGCCACATCTGCCGAATGCACAACACTAAATTAACAAAAGAACTACTGAATATAATAAACTCGGAGAGGTGAAATTCACTTATTTAGAAGAAGTGAAGTAGGACTTTAAAAAAATTACAACCACATACAATACCGTCAGGAAAGGCAAAACCTCTGGAATCCTTGCTGAAAATCGTACATTTGCAGGGACAACTAAAAAAGTAATTGGAAAACAGTGGGCCGAGGAACGTTAGAAAATATGCGGTAGATTCGTGAAGAGATGTTAGATGAAGAAAGAGAGAAGTAAGCTGTCACACCAAACTAACCAGATTAAATGCACTCTTTAACTGGGCAGAGTCAAACGGAGACCTTTTCGTAAGGCGAAAGTGTATGTCTAGCAGCAAAACGTAATCTACAACATGTAAAAGCAAAATCCATCGATACTCCAAGAATGAAACCTGTTGAAAAGATACAAAATCAGCTAACTGCCGCAGCACCACCAGAACATACAATCCCTCACACAGCCCGCTCGAAAAGTCCTCTAAATGCACTATTGACCGCCGAGACTTTTAAATTAAACTTTTCCTTCAACACGGCATCATGTTCTTTGTGCATTGTCAGACTATCTTTCCTGTCAGCAGAGACATGCTGATAGATTTGCTACTAGTTCATTCGATGAACACTCAACTATTACTGATTTTTTTTTCTTTTCTCAAAAACAGTATTGAGAACATTTCGAGAACTGGTATTTCAAGCTGAATGAATGAGGATTCTATTGCAGTCAACGTACATTTTGCATAAGGTCAATAAGGATAAAATTAGAGGTCTTACAGAAGCTTACAGACAATCGCATTTCCTTCATTCTATTTGCTTGTGGAACAGATAATGAACTGACTAGTAGTGGTTCATGGTATCCTCTGCCATGCATCATACGGTGGCTTTCAGGGTATATATATGTACACGTAGATGTAGATGTGTACCACTTTTACACGTTTTGTTGTCATTTTAAGTATGGATTTTGTTGTTACACGTCGTATTGTACATTTACTGTTAAGACACTCTAGCCACGTGGAAAGTATTTTAATTAATAACTGTAAGTATTCTGTTTTAACCTATGCTTGTCACCTAAACTACCTCAGTGAAAATGCCCTCTACCAACTACAGCTCTTTTTTGTGTAAGTACAGGATGCTCTCAGGTCATTGCTAGCTACTGCTCACATACTTGCATATACAAGTTGTGTAATGTTGATACTGATATGAGAGTACTCATAATACAATGTTACAGCTTTTAGCCTTCATACCCTTTTACATATTCTAAGATTTTTCTATAAACTTAACTCTCTGCCAACATAACATATTGTTCCATTATTATTTCTTTTCCTATTTTGTAACTGGTCTGATTACGGCAGTCAGACGAAATAAGCAACTTTGAATTTATGAATAAAGTGTCAAATATGATTGCAGACTTGTTTACAGGCTTTACATCTTCAACTGAGTACCACAAATTATCGTGTCATAATCCTTGACCGCTTCAAGTTTATTATTCAAGTTTATTATACTCCGAGTAACTGAAACGATGTTTTCCAGACTGGGAACTATAGAAGTCCCAACAGTACAGTCCCCGTAGTTACATTAAGATTTTCATGTTTAGGGTAGTTCCATTAGTCAGGAAATTCTTATAGTCAACTTTCTCACGTGTCACTTTGATATATGTTAATTTTTTATTTTTTTGCAAATCTTCCTTGTAGTTGGTCAGAAGACTGCTTTCATGAGGATATTCCTTACATATTATCTTCACAATGAAAACCCTAGAGTGCTTGTAATGTTTACAGGTGCGGTTTCATATCACTTACATGTAACAGCCCTGTCGAATCAGATTTTTTACTGATAACGATGTCGTAAGTTTTCGTTGACATTGGTACTGGATGCCTCATCCATACGATGTTATGTATAACATTTGCCATCTGTTCATTACATCCCACTTTGCTCACTGTCCTAATACAGAAATGGTTTTAACACAATCATACACTTTGTCTAAGTCCACGATCATTGTGGCTAGTTATGATCCACACACTGAGTGAGACATAATATATATCTTTATATTCTGCCAGTATATCTAACTGTAGTTATCAAGGAGTACATTATTTTCACAAGTAGTTTTAGTTTGCCATTTAATAATCATGCTAAAGTTTGTACGAGGTATTAAGTAATATCGTCAATCTATCATATTACACTTAATAAGTCACGGCACTGATTTACACTTTACTGTATCTCCAAATAACAGTTATTTTTCCACACATGTCACCTACATTGCATACTGTGTCTATTTAATTTTATTGTTTTGTATTTCTTGTAAGAAAATTATACCTAACTCCACTGTGTAAAGATAGTCTTTGAGAGTTTATACCTTTACCTATGACTGTAAACAGTTTACGTTTAAACTAGTTGGTTTTAGTTTTCCATGCCCTGTGATATTTTATACAAGACTTTTTTGTCATTCTCAAAACTGTCTACTGCTAATCACAGAGGGAAATCTTCACTTTTTTCACCCTTACACCGTTATTCTTATTAGTGCCATGCCTACATGTTGTTGCTCAGTACACATTCTGCACTCCAACCAGGTTTACCTATTCTCTTTATCAAAAACATTTTTTCTCATTTTTTTAGTCCTGTCTTAGTTCATTTTAGCTTCTTCCTTTATTTCCTCTTGCAACTGATTCTTTATTGCATTCACCAAATGTGATGGCACAGTGGTTAGCACACTGGGCGATAGTTCTAGTTGCCATTCACCATTGAGATTTAGGTTCTTCCAGTATTTCCCCAAATCGCAACGGGAAAATACCTGCATGTTTCCTTTGAACACGGTGTGGCTGATTTCTTTTGGCATACTGTCATAATCTACGACTCTGCTCTGTCTCAATGACTGCATTGATGGTGGGACATTAAACAAATTTCCTTCTTTTCTTATAGCTTTTTTCGGTTTTTTGTAACCTTTTTGGTTGCTTTCAGCGTTTTGTCTTCATTCTTTATAGTGATGCTTTTGTGGTGTAAATTTCTCGTTTCCATGTCTTCTTTATGATTTCATTCCTTTAATTTACTTTCTGCTTTCTCTTCTGTCACATTCTCTACCGATATTCTACTGGATTCGATTTTACTATTCGTTACATCAATTAAAGTCCTTTCCTGGACACCATGATCACTCTGTTTAATATTACTGACCGGCAAATGAAAATGTACGGCTCCAGAGACTCTTTAAGGGGCTCCGGAAAGGCTCAAAATCATGAAAAGTTCAATTTTTACTTTTTTGCGTTTTCTGAATCTGCAGACTATTACCTTTTAATAGATATATAATTTATTCAATTCCGAAGACTACAACTATTTTTAATTTTTTTTTGAAATGTGTTCTACATGGGCGTGACCCACTGTGGCGCTGTTAAACTGCTGTCAAATGGTGTTTTTATTAACGTCCGTGTTCATCAGGTACATTTTAGTGATGTGAGATAAAGTATGTGTTGTGGCTAACCTGTGATGGTTCAATATATATCGCTGGTGTGATTCTCGATTGTTTCATGTTTATTTACTCTGTCGTTATCTCAAAAATATTCGTAATTAATTCTGTTTCTTGAGTCTCTGTTCTGTCGAAGTATAATAATGAGTAAAAGTAAAGTTATTAGAAATCCTCTGAAGGCTTTTAAGAAAAGGAGAAATGTTGGAAAGCCAAAGGTATGTGTTATTACTGTAAACAATAAAGACGATAACCAAGTGAGTGAACCTAACCTCTCAAGTACACCTGCCCATAGCAGTCAAAGTGGGAAAGAAAATACTTCACAGAAGAAGCTGGGTTCAATGAGTGAAAACTATGAATGTTTTATGGGCGAATCGGATGTGAATGAAATATTTGATATGTCGGTTCTCAAAGGAATATTTTCAAACTGTGTAAGATGTATTCATTGTAGTGAAGTTGGTCTGGAACTCTCCATAATAAAGCACGTAGGACTTGCTAGTGAAATACAACTGAAATGTGATAAGTGTTCATACATGACCACCTTTTGGAACAGTGTTGCAGTAACTGCAACTGAAGAAAATGGTAGCAAAATCTACGAACACAACAACGAGCGATGCTTGCTTTAGACAAGGAACGCCTTCGGGCTGCAGACAGGGCTGTAAAGAGTCTAGAAATACAAGCAAGAGTAAACAGGAGGAGGAACAAGAGGAAGCTGGAGGAGGAGTTTGCAGAGGATGAAGATAATCCATCCTATGGACCTGGAATGCACTAAAAAGTTAATCCAATCTTTGTCGCTCGATTCCCAAAACTTTTATTTTCTCATACTAATTACATGTTTTCTAAGGATCTTCCAAACATATTCATTTCAAACTTTCAGTAAATGTTACACAGTACCTTCTGCATAATTTAACACAGCCTTTTTCCAAAAAACTGTATATTTTTGAATATATAAATAAAAAATTGCAAAAAAATGTTGTGAATTTTCATTACAATTGAAAAAAATCATCTTTAATAACTGAACTAAAATTTTGTAAAATCCCTGTGTTAAGTTGTAGCCCATATTCCAATAAATAATCTGTAAAAAGTTCAACTTCCTACCTCAAATACTTTGTGAGGAAAGATGTAATTTATAAGCATTATTTTAACATTGCAAGTATAGGGCGTTCCGGAGCCCCTTAAAGTCTGAAACATTTGTAATGGGTAAATGCAGACTTAAGTGACTAACAAAATTTGTAACAAGGCTGGGAGTTGAACCCAGGTCTGCTGCTCCATAGAACCACTACGCCACCATGGCACAGTGGCTTTGCAAAACACCATGGGCTACCTTAGCACCCCTCTCTCCTCAATCCAAATTCCCATGCAGGCTTCAGCCTGCTCAGTACTTCCCCTAAACCCAAACAGTATTGCATAGGTTCTCCAACCGTACTGGAACAGCACATCAGTATCGAACGAAACAAGGGATCCTGCCTGAAACCCAGGCATAGATGCTTTAAGCAAATGAAATTATATGGTTCGAAACAGCCTGCACAAGCAGCGAGACCCCCAAGGACACCTCATGTTACAGGAGTAAAATCAAGCGGTTATGATGTCATGGTGTTCCGTGCAGAGCACAGACAGATGGTCAGACACACGGTCCGGTAATCCGAGGAATCGGTAAACTGATAAGCAGATAATCAAGGTTTTGCTCTTTGTCTGATTCTCTGCTATTATACACGTTAAGATTCGAGCGGGAATGTTAATTTATGTGTGGTATTCAGCCATGTGGCTTGATCTTAGGTCCTGAAACCGACTGAGAAAACTACTCGCTCACTACAGTGTTGAATCTCACGATTTGCTTTACACACTAAACAGCACAAATAATAGATAATTGCACTCCATATTTTGACGTGTTCAAACTCAACTAAATAAAGAAAATAAATACCAACACTCTGTTTTTAAATATTGTTACATAACCTCTTCCGAAAAACATCCCCACCTACAGCGGTAGTGGGAAGTCTCCCTCCCACTGTTCTTTTATAAATTAATAAGTCACATATCTAACAAATTTCTTTGACATTTCTGTACGTGTGCCTGAGACACACTTACAGGTCACCTACAGTGCTTCTTTCCACACAGGAAATAACAAGTCAACTTCCAGTTCTTAAGGAATTGGACACGCCTGGTTAAAACAGCATTAAACTCTTGATTACTGTACAGATGAGTTTATGTGTGAAATATTTGACGTCGGGAATGTCAGCGAGGGAAAGTGTAGAAAAATTTTGAAATTACGTTTAAAATTTGTTGGAATTGACTAAGTGCTCTCGTTATGAAACAGTGGATTAGTGTACTCTGGATAACTTCAACTTAATTTTATGGAAACTTAGTTTTTCAGGCGTCTCATTCATTTTTGTATGTGGGTACTATCTGCAAAATATGCTACAAAAATGTTACTGGTAAAGAAGTTACAAATTAAAACATCATGCCTGATGCGGCAGATTTTCATGCATCACCATATTTGTGATTTTATATGTCCTGAACTTTGTGTTGTAGAGTTATATAACTTTTCAGGCACATTCTGTGTTATATTTTAATACTGTCTGCAAAAGCCATTATGAATGGAGTCAGTATTAAAGAAGCAATAAATTTAAAAGTTCCTGTCCTAATTGGCAGTTTTATTGCCGGAATAGCGAAAGCGCAAAAAGTGATAATTTTTTCTTTATCATTGAAGGGAGTGGGGAAGTCAGGAGAAAAAGTTTGAAAAGTTTGAAATTACATTTTGAGTTTGATCGCAAGTCACTAAGTGCTCTCATTCTCAAATAGTGGACGAATACAGTCTGGATATTTGTGCAGCATATCACACTTCTTTTTCTCGTCCACACTCACTGACTCAGCCAGTTGAGAGGTTGGTGGTTGTTACTCCCATAAGCTTCAGGCTAGATAGGAAGCGATTTGTGTACCAAATTTGGTTGAAATCAATACAGTAACTTTGTATTTGTTGCAAATACATTTTTTAAAAAAAAAATCATGCAGCAGTTTATGAGATGTTGAACATACATACATAATACATACATACATACACACTTACATTTATATTAGTTGACCATAACACTCAGTTGCAGCTCTCATAAGATGTACTGCGAATGTGGAAAACGTGCACACCGAGTGACGGAACTCACCGCATGAGAGAGACGGTGGGGTCGCCAGGTGGAGGAATGTGGCAGGCGGCAGTGTCTGGGCGAGTGACAGCGTTGGCCTCGCTGTGTGTGGCAGCTAGGTGGCTGCAAAGACAGACAGACAGACACGGCATGGTAAGCATATTCACGTGGCGACCAGAGGGAACACCATTACAGACAGTATCGCTGAGGGACTCTCCACAAATACACGTGACAGAACACACACTGCCCGAGAAAATAGTGGGCTGGCTAATATGAATGAGTAATCATTGAAGTAATCAGTTTACACACTGCCTCTTACCAGTTGCTTAGCATACCAAACATGAATTTGCACAAAATTACAGCACGAAGTAAAGACACGCACAAGTTTCGACAATGAAGCTAAAGTGATACGCATCAGCTGGACGGCACAGTTTGAAAACATAACAAAAACAATCACAGGGAAATTAAAACTGCAAATACCTTTAAAGGTACATAATGCGGTACTATTATAAAAATATTATTCAAAATATATTTATGTTACCTTCATCAAACAGAGTGCACATTTGAAACTGAATGCTTTCATACACACGAAACTAAATGTAAAATAACTATGCCACGCTTTGCTGTAGTATTTCACATTAACATAAAACATGTGCAATCATGGAACTCCTCAAAAGTGTGCACAACATGTACTGAGCTGTCAATATGTCAACTCTGTCATGACCAATGAGCAATGGAACACTTGGCACTTGACTGTGTCAAGACTCCGTTATTTAAATTACAAATCGTTTGACTGATTTGATGTAGCCTGTTACAACTACCTCTCATGAGCAGCCTCTTCCACTCAGAATGACACATACAACGTCTTAGATTAGTTATGAGACGAACTCCAATCTCTGTCTTCCCCTGCAGTTTCTAACTTTTACAGCTCCCTCAGGTACCATGGAAGTTACTCACTGATGTCTTTAATGAAAGCCAACCATCCCGTCCCATCTTATTTCCAATATTTCACACACGGTCCTCTCCTTGACGTTTCTGTGCAGAACCTAATTTCTTTTCACGTCGGGCCACCTAAATTTCAACACCCACTTTCAGCACCACATCTCAAACCCTTGCATTCTCTTGTTTTCCATAGCTAAGCACCATACAATGTTGTGCTCCAAATGTGTATTATCTGATATTTATTCCTCAAATTACCACAGATGTTTGATGTTACTGAACTGCTTTTGGCCAGGAATCCTACCAATGCCTGCTGGAGTCACCTTTTTATGCCCTCCTTTCTTGTTTGTTATTGTAGTTCACTTGTAGCAAAATTTCTGCACTTTGTCTACTTCGTGGTCTCCATTGTTGATGCCAAGTTTATTGCAAATCTGATCTCTGCTGCTCATCATTACTTTTGACTTTCTTCCGTTAACTTTCAGTCCACAATTCGAGCCGAGCGAGGTGGCGCATTCGTTAGCACAATGGACTCACATTTGGGAGGTCGACAGTTAAATTCCGCGTCTGGCCAACCTGATTTAGGTTTTCTGTGATTTCCCTAAATAGCTCCAGGCAAATGCTGGGATGGTGCCTTTGAAAGGGCACGGCCGACTTCCTTCCCTGTCCTTCTCTAATCCGATGAGATCGATAACCTCGCTGTTCCCCCCTCGCTGATCCCCCAAACAACCCGTCCATAATTCGTGCTCCTTAGACTTACTTCTATTCAAGAGGTACTGCCATTTTTTCTAAGTTTCAGTGAGGATAATAATGTCATCAGCAGTATCGTTTCACCTATAAGCTTAATCACATTCATTTAACTTTCTTTTATTTACGTCATTGTTTTTCCGATGCACTGATTGAACAGTAGGATACAATGACTACATCCCTGTCTTATACATTTTCTAATCTGACCACTTCATTCTTCATACTCCATTCTTATTTCTCCCTATTGGTTCTTGTACATATTGCGTAATACCCATCTTTCCCCATAGCTTACACTTATTTTCCTGCTTTACTTCAAGAAACCTTTTTTCTAGGGTGACAAATCCTGTGAACTAATCTTGATTTTTCTTAAGTCCTACCTCCATTATGAAACGGAACCTCAGTACTGCCTCCCTGTTGAGTTTACCATTCCTAAAGCCAAAATAGTCATCTAACAGACTCTCAACTTTTTTCTATTCTTTTGTACACTATTCTTGTTAGCAACTTGTAGGTTTGAGCATTTAAGCTGACTGTATAATAGATGCTCTTATCTTAGATCAGGTGGCATGTCTCCAGACCCATATGTCCCACAAACCAACTTCGGTTCCCTTTCCCCAATAATTTTTGAAATCCCACCAAGCCCTATTTCGTTTTCTACCTATTATCAGAGGTTTCCTCCCTACTGTAGAGGCCTTAAGTGTTCTCTTGTGATCATTTAGCTCTCTTCTCTGCATTTAAGAATCAAATTCTTCTTGCCCTTTTGCTGTTGACACCACAGTTTTTAATTTCACTGAAGGCTGTACTGATTTGTCTATATAGTGATTCAGTTCTTCTCACAACCATTGCTACTTCGATGTCTTCCCATTTTTCCTGCTGCCACTTTGCTGTGACATCCCTGCACTTCCTATTTATTTCATTCCTAAGTAACGTAGATGCTTATTACTGTGTTTCCCTGAACACTTCTGTACTTTCGTTTTCTTCAGTCCACTGAAGTATTTCTGAACAGCTATCGATGATCGGTTCAGGGACAGGTAAACATATGGGTGACACATCACTCCTGGTTATGTGATAACATCGAAACTGATATGCAGTGAGATAGTAACGTCAGTCCAAGCCAAAACAACTATCTCATCACTTCCATTTGAGTCTATACTTCCAGTGTCAGGTTACGCACTCAGGTGACTTACAATCACTATCACCCCCCACTCCTCTCCACTAGAGCAACCACCAGCACGTGTATGTGGACCATTTATGTCACTGAGAGGAACCCCGCCCCTGCTCCCTCTCCTGCTCTCCCCTGAATAAATAGTAGCACATGGAAATGGTGGGAAGCCTCTCCCATCCACTTATCTCTCTCTGCTACTAGAAACGCAATAAAATGATGGGAAACCCAATGGACCTAGCTCTTCCTTTACTACCTTTTCGTGTCAATTGTATAGGCCTGTTCGGTCGAGGTCTGTCCTGCATGGGGAGAGTTTCAGATTTGTTATAAATAATAATTTCATAGTGAAATGGTTTCAAAATAATAACACTGATGAAAGAAACTAGCTTTATAGTTTATTATTAACAGTTTCTTATTTTCAGTACAATTCTTTCCAAAAAATTTTATTGTTTATTTACTTTCTTCTTTTATTTAAAACCTATTGTTTCTGATGACATATCTCATGATTTTTTACAAATTTATTTTTGTTATCATTAAATGCTAATTTGTTCAGTTTCTTTGTTGATGTATTTACATGGCTATTTTTTTACATATATAATCCCTTGGATTTAGTAGTAATTTTTTATTTTTTCTGATGGCTTATAACTATCACAGGCATTTATTGCTGTGCACACTTCTTACTCTTTTATACAATATGTTTTATGTCTGATCATTCTATATCCACTATTTACATTTTATTTCTGATGACTCTATATACAATATTTACATTAAATCACTTCTTATTATGTAATATTTACATGGGAAACGAAGACTAGCAGCAGCAATTGAGGACCAACCAACCTCCACCCTCTTACCACACGCACGTATAACTATGACAAGTGATTCACCGGACTATTCTGCGCACACTGTCACATACATATCAACTATTTAGAAGTAAATATACAGCCATCCACTCAATTGCTCCAACAAATAGTGCGAGTACAGTAGGCTGCCGATTCAGTCCCTACAGATGAATAACTGACAGCCTTACTTTCACACATACTGTGCAGTATGTTCCTCATGAGCTCTTGACTGATATATTACCTGATGCATCACATTTGGAGCAGAACCAACCCCCTTGAGTGGGCACGTTCTGTAATCTTCAATCGTGAGAGCCTTTGAGGCAGCACTATGCACATCCAAAGCCCTGCTCTGGATGGTATCTACATCTATGTGGCATGTGTACATTTTGGATGCGAGCCTACACGTTCTACAATCTGCAATCCGTTCACCATGTCATCCATCAGGCCAATAACCTTCTTATTTTAAGCTGTCATTACAAAAAGCCACATATACAGATGTGTCAAATGTTTCAGGGTTGTGCCTAAGTACTAATATGGATTGCAGCCTTTCACCCAGTAGACGAACCTGTTTGTACTCATATAATGTACACTGGGATCAGCGAAGTTTGACATCGCAAAGTAACAGTGAAAGCAGTACATGGGGCGTCCAGAACACATATTCTGGTAGACAGGCTTTGTGAATCGCATGGAAACCCTGGACTTCTCCACGGTGACTACTCCTTAATTGAAGATGGTGACCCATTTCAAATTTGGTGTGGCAATGAAACTGCTTGTGCCAAAACGCCCATCCCACCAGTAAAGTAAATGAATTTCACAGTATTTTCTTAACATTTTCCATGGTGTTTCCAAAAATAGAATTGTTCATTAACTTGTAAAAAAATCACGTCATGAGAGCACTCTATTTGGTGTTAAAATCATGTACTCCTTCAATCAGCAATGCTGTTTGAGAAGGTGCCACTGGTTATACAAACAAGTTCCATCCCCAACCTGAGACACTGCTCAAAGTCTCTCAATAGCAGACATATTGCGGCTTGTACCCTAGCATTCTGAACAGATTTGTGACAGAACCATTATGTGGGACTAGGCACTCTGGATACAGTAGCTAGGTGCTGTGTGCGTCATACAAACTCATACAAACTGATGGGATATGCCAGATCTACCTCCAAGACATGTCCTCCACCAAAATCAACGGGCACATCACAGAATTTTGCTTTGGTATAGTTAGTGATTTCTCTTTTCAACAGCCAATGGAACTCTCAGTGGTAGCTATTGTTGTGTGCCGTACCTGCTGAGATTGTTTACATCCAAGTAAAGGATGTAACTTAAATCATCAGATGGCCTGTACTCTTCCCATTCTTTCATGGGTTATTCAGCTTCCCATACCTGCACATGCATTGGCAAAGTCCACCACCCATCTAGCATCTGAAGAAGAACAGCATGTCAACTTCAACCAACAGTTCAGTGTTTACACATCTCCCTTAACATCTCATCCCTTCAAATCCCTGGAATGGTGCAGTGCAGGGCAGGATCCATATAATATGTGTCCAGTCATACATCAAGAACTTCTCGAAAATATTGAGCAAGTGTACACCAGTTTTCATTTGCAGTCTAGCATAGTCTCTCACATCGAGGATGCTGATCTCCTGCCAAACATTTATAGCATGCTAATATTTCCCATCTGTTACGACTTTATTAGTTTACTGGAGATTGTGGTTACATCTGGGAATGTGGTTTCATGGAATATCCCTAATGAAGCCACCAGAAGCTGAAACTTTGCATCATTGGGTTATGTGGTTGTGATGAAATGCACGTCCTTCTGAAGCGTTGTCTCAGCAAGTTTCCAATGAGACATATGCATGAGGAGAGTGCAGTAATAAGGGCAGTATCACGTGATTCACACATAAAATGATATGTTGTTCTCAACAGTATCAGAGATAACACTGACTTTAAAATACTTAAAACCGAAATCATCTAAGAGGTGAGCATGAAAATGAGTATTGCATGTCACATGGAAGTAGGCAAGCAATTCGGCTGCCTCGAGTTGGCGTGAGGGAGGTGAATTTGTTTTCGTAGCTGAAGATTCCTTATAGCCCAAGGGCTGAGGGCGCATTGCAGCTGTTGTGCTAGGTGAGAGAGGTACACAGACTAGAAACGAGACTGGATATGGGCAAATCCTAGGATGGAGAATTTTGACTATGCTCAGTTGCTTAAGTGGACAGACAATGCTCCAAGCAATACTGGAGTGTCAGACAATCTTAAAGATGGCTAAGTTTAAACTCTTTCAAATTCGGCAATAATTCACGGTCGAATACTAAAGCAAATCTGAATGCATCTTTGATGTCTTAAAAATAAGACACATCAAATGACACAATATTTTCAATATCTTTAAAACTAATTCACAGTGAGTAAACATTAACACCATTAACCTTTGAATTTACAACTTTTAAACTCTTCATGCAATCAGCAAACAATATCTCACGAAGAACCAACTGTGTGCGAGGTCGCAAGTTCAATTCCTAATTTTATTTTACAAGTCTAGTTCAGTAGGACCAAATTCAGGAGCAAATTTCCAAATTACAATGTAAAAGTAATTACAGAAAAAATAAAATACTTATGAAGCCAAAAATAGACAAGCCATAAGCTTAAGTAAACATAATCAACAATACAACAAAGGAATCAGCTTAATTTTTCATGGAACTCCTTGACAGAATAAGAGGAGTGACCCATGAGGAAACTCTTCAGTTTAGTTTTGAAAGTGTGTGGAATACTGTTAAGATTTTTGAATTCTTGTGGTAGCTTATTGAAAATGGATGCAGCAGTATACTGCACACCTTTCTGCACAAGAATCAAGGAAGAGCGATCCAAATGCAGACTGGATTTCCGTCTAGTATCAACTGAGAGAAAGCTACTAATTCTTGGGAATAAGCTGATATTATTAACAAGAAACGACAGTAAAGAATACATATACCCCCTGATATGCCAATCTCATAATACCCAGACTAGCGAACAAGGGTCGAGAAGAGGTTCGTGAACTTAAACCATTATTGCCCAAACTGCCCGCTTCTGGGCCAAAAATATCCTTTGAGAATGGGAAGAGTTACCCCAAAATATCATACCACACGAGATAAGTGACTGAAAAATAAACAAGGTAGACTAATTTTTGTGTTGAACAATCACTTACTTCAGATATTGTTCGAATAGTAAAAATGGCTGCATTAATTCTCTGAACAAGATTCTGAATGTGGCACTTTCCACGACCGTTTACTATCTGAATACCTAGAAATTTGAACTGTTCAGTATCATCAGTCATATGTTCATTCTGTGAAATTAAAACGTGGCGTTTTGTTGAATTGTGTGTTAGAAATTGTAAAAACTGAGTCTTACTGTGATTTAGCGTTAGTTTATTTTCCATAAGCCATTAACTATGTCATGTACTGCACTATTTGAAACAGAGATCATATTGCACACAACATCCTCTACGACCATGCTAGTGTCATAAAGGAACAGAAATATTTTAGAGTTACACGTAATACTAGAGGGCATATCATTTATATAAATAAGGAACAGTAGTGACTCCAACGTGGATCGCTGGAACATCCCCCATTTGACTACGCCTCACTCAGGCCCCACATCACAGTCATTCCCAACACTGTAACGATCTTATGCTGTCTGTTGCTAAAGTAAGAGGTGAACCAATTGTGAGCTACTCCCCGTATTCCACAATGGTCCAACTTATGGAGTAATATTTTATGATCAACACAATCAAACGACTTAGTTAAATCACAAAAATATGCCTAGCGTTCGAAAACTTTTGTTTAATCCACCCAGTACCTCACACAGAGGGAGAGAATATAGAATTTTCAGTTGTTAAATCAATTCTAAAGCCGAACTGTTCATTTGATAACAAATTATGTAATATAAAATGATCAATTATCCTTACAAACACAGCCTTTTCCATAACTTTAGCAAACACTGATGGCATAGAAATAGGTCTAAAATTGTTTACAATATGCCTTTCTTCCTTTTTATAAAGCAGCTTTGCTACTTTTGCTTTAATCATTCAGAAAACTAACCATTGTTAAAGGAAAAATTACAAATGTGGCTAAGTACAGAGCTAACATGTGCAGCGCAGTACTTCAATATCCTGTTACAGACTCCATCATGTCCATGAGAGTCCTTAGCCTTCAGTGATTTAATTATTTACTCAATCTTCCCCTCGTCTGTATCATGGAGGAGTATGTCAGACATCAGTCTCGAAAGGCATTTTCCAAGAGAGTATATGATTCCCTGTAGAAACTAAGTTTTTATATAATTCGCCAGCAATGCTCCAAAAATTATTGTTAAATACTGTACATATATCTGATTTATCAGTAACAGAAATACTCGTATTTTTACTACGAACTGACTTCACGTTGTCTGTTGACCGGACACTTCCTTCGCAACTGACCACATGGTTCTAATTTTATCCCGTGAATTATCTGTTCTATTTGCGGACAACATACTCTCTGCCTTCCTAATGACATTTTTAAACACCTTAAAATACTGTTTTTAATGAGCTACTGTAGCTTGATCGTGGCTACTTCTAACATTTTCATATAATTCCCAATTTGTTCTACATGATATTCTTATCCCACTAGTCAGCCACGCAGGCTGCCTTTTACTGCTAATGGAAAGCATCTCTCAAAGAGAATGAGAGATGTGTTAAGGAAAGCATTATATTTGTTATCTATGTTATCAGCAGTATAAACATCCTGCCAATCATTTTCCTTGACGTGGTTGAAAGAACTTTCTATTGCTGTTGGATTAACTTTACTACATAGTTTGTAATTATATGTAACATTTGTTTGAGCACAAAAGCCTTTTAGTGTTAAAATTTGTGCATCGTAGTCTGAACGGCCATTCACCCTTTTACTAACAGAATGCCCATCTAGTAATGAAGAATGAATAAATATATTGTCTATTGCTGTGCTACTGTTCCCCAGCACCCTAGTTGGAAAAAACACAGTCTGCATCAAATCATATGAATTTAGGAGATTTACCAACATCCTTTTTCTTGCACTATTATATACAAAATTAATATTCAAGTCACCACATATAATTTCTGGTACTTCCTATAAAGTGCATCAAGAACCCTCTCTTGCTTGAGCATAAATGCTCTGATGTCAGAGTTAGGGGACCAATAAACAACAAAAATTAGAAGTTTAGTTTCGCTAAATTCAACTGTCCCTCACAACGTTCAAATATCTGTTCAGTGCAGTGCTGTGATATGTCTATGGACTCAAATGGCAAACTATTTTTTACGTACATGGCCACTCCAAACTCCGCAAAGAATTCCTTGAAAAACTGCCAGTTAATCTGTATCCTGGTAGACAAAGAACAGTAATCCTTATTGTTGTTTTAGTAGGTATGACATTTACTGCGTTCTGTAGTTGGCGATGTTATTCTGCCAACACAAAGCAGGAGGTTATTCCAGTCATGTTCCTGCTACTGAGAAGAACTTAGAGAAAGTAGTTAAATGACGGAGTGGGACAGATAGGATTTTACTGTGATGGGAATGAGTTTTCAGCCATGTTGTTCAGGTAAGAGCGTTAAAGTCAAGGGGAGGTATGAGGGACACTGCACATTGATAAGACAGTACAGAAGCCAGAGGGTATGGGAATCTCTGCACTTGTTTGCACACAGCCAGGATAGCTGTGCATAAGATGATGAAATATGAGTACAGAGCTGAACATCACAGATATCATGAATACAGGTTTTCATAACAAGTTCCAGGCGCAATGAGCTTTCTTGGAAAGGTCTTGCCAGATAACATCGCTGTAATCAGTAACTCAATGTATGGGTGTTTGTACAAATTTTCTCATCATACGAAGAGGAAATAGTTTTTTCATATCAGCGCACACTCCGCTGCAGAGTGAAAATCTCATTCTGGAAACATCCCCCAGGCTGTGGCTAAGCCATGTCTCCGCAGTATCCTTTCTTTCAGGAGTGTTAGTTCTGCATGGTTCGCAGGAGAGCTTCTGTAAAGTTTGGAAGGTAGGAGACGAGGTACTGGCAGAAGTAAAGCTGTGAGGACGGGGCGAGAGTCGTGCTTGGGTAGCTCAGTTGGTAGAGCACTTGCCCGCGAAAGGCAAAGGTCCCGAGTTCGAGCCTCGGTCGGGCACACAGTTTTAATCTGCCAGGAAGTTTCAGCTTTTTATAGTTTTGTAGAACATGTAGAGATGTTGACGCCTTCTTACACATTGCAGTTACGTGCTCAGTCCAGTTTAGATCTTCATCTGTATTATTCAGACTTTTTTCTGAAGCGGAAACGTTGATATTTGTCCCATTTGTGGTCAAAGATGGTAGGGATTCCTAATATTTTGGGATAATTAGCCTATAATGACCAACCAGTATCACCAGGGTTTTGATTGGATTGAGCTTTAACCTTATACCCAGTGTCCATTATGGCAGTGCACACACGGCAGTATTGAGGTTCTTGATTGCAGTCTTCAGATTTATTTGTTTTGCACTTAGATACAACTGGAGGTCATCCGTATACATGTGGTATTTGCAGTAGGGCAAAAGTGATGACGCAGCATTTACGTACAATGAAAAGAGTGCACGACCTAATAATGAAGCCTGGGGTGCCTGTTTCAACCTGCCTGCATTGTGACTTTACAGTGCCAGACATAATACATTACTGTGGAGATGTCACGTATGATTGAAAGCAATGCACTGCACTTGGCAAGAAATTTAATATGCTACGTCAGTGTCAGAGCCTTTTCTGAAGTCTCAGAAGCACACAGCAGTTGGTTCTTGTGCATCCGTGGCAAGATTCAGGTCATACGTTATCTTCATTATTGCAGATGTTATACTTCAATATTTATGGAAGCCTGATTGGTACTCATCTAGTAGGTTGCTTGTAGGTAGGTGGTTTATTAGCCGGTCATGGACTATATATTTTAGGGAATTAGAGAGTGCAGGAAAAATGTAAATAGGTCGGTAATTGGAGGGAGCTGTAGCAACGCCTATTTAGATGGTGGCTTAACCAGTCCCTGTTTCCAGGCCTTAGGGTTGAAGATACCTCATAGTGGGCATAAATGGGCCAGTAGTAAGCTTCGTCGTTTCGACTGTGATACCATCGTGTCCAGTAGATGTTGATCTGATACGCATGATGGGTTTTTTGACGGTCACAATTTTTCATGGTTGAAGTCGTTTAGCCCCGTGAAGTAATAAATGAGTCTCTGTTTTGTTTGTGGTTCAGTTGTGGTTGTAGGTAAGAAGTGCTGGTTCAGTTCTTTGACTAGGGACAATGGGGTCAGCTGCAGTTTTTCCTTTGTCTATACCGAGACCACACATGTGTGTTGTCCTTGAGACAGCTCTTCTCAGTTAATGTATGGGCACGTCTGAGCTTTGAATTTCTCATGCTTGACTAACTTTTCCATTTCTGCTTGTAAGCAATATGATTTTCAGGCATGGGGTGTAATTTGTATGCCTGATTTGCAGCATCTCTGAGATTCATGAGCTGTTTTAGTTCTTCAGTTATCCAAGATTCAGGTTACTTCTTACTTTTATGGTCTTTGGGGGAGCATATTTGTCATACAACTGAGTAAGTTCGTTGTGAATCCATGAAGTTTTTCATTTAAACCTGAGAAGAGAATGAAATATGTCCCCCACACTATTTATTGTGTCTCAGTTGCAAGTTTGGATAAACTAATGCATTTGAAGTCTCAGTATTCTGTCAGTTGCTTTTCCCTTCTGGGATATTCCAGTGAGTTCATCTGAAAATTAAGTCGTGCACACACATGCCAGGGGCAGATATCAGAGAGGTAGAAATTACTCTAAGGATTTTGTTGGAGATATATCAGTGAGAGTAGAACAAGCTGAAGTAGCAACACATTTGAAGACGAAAGCATCCGCTCATATTTCACACTGAATGGATTATTGTATAAAAAACATATGCTGGTGTCACTATCTATAATCATCCGATTGTGAACCGATTCCAGACTTGAAAGAGCAGTTTCAAAGCAGGTAAGCCCAACTACTTTAGGAGGATTGTAAATTACTCATATCAGGTATTAGGTGATTAATCATAGCGCCTGTATGCACCTATTCCACCCCTCTGTCATGTCTTCTAACGGTGTAGCTGTTTAAGCTTACTGCACCTGTGGAAATAGTTTAATCCATGTCTCCAACAGAAATATTACGTGGATGTATACATCTTGAAATATCTAACAGAACTCAATATGAGTTGGCAGAGATTGAACATTTTCATGTGCAATATGTAGCTTTGTGCACTCAGGTGCAAATCTCACAAAGATTTTTGCTGCTGGATGTTAGCCACTCTGGGCCAGTGAGGGTGGGAGAACAAAACATGATGGGTGATAGGAGAGCACAGGTTTCCAGAAATGAAAGCACTGGTACCTTCAGGGAGAAGGGAGATTGTATGACCGAGACCAACAGGTTTTGGCAGTGGTTACTAAACAGCTGACAAGTGTCAGGGACAGCAACTCACTAAACAGACCTAAAACGATTTGTGCCCAATGGTATTGAACACAAGCTAAACAGAATAAAAACAAATTGTACTATCAATGGTTATAGTGATAAGTAACAACAGAGATATTGTACATTGCTACGCATAACTAGAAGCAAGACAGTAAATAAATCGCCTGAATGAAAACCCTGTCAGAGTAGTGAAGTAATAGTGAAATAAGAAACTACGAGTATAACGGTGTTGGAAGTATGAAAACTGAACAGAAAATATATAATTAATATTAAAATTAAATCTAAACGAATGCATGACAGAGTGATCTTTTCTCCATTTTCCGTCTTCACCATTATCCTGCTGTCATTTGCCCAAGTGTTTTGTAGCCAAAATCTCAAGACTGAAGTATTCAAAAGCTTTAGCCTTTGAGAGTTGAGATCCTGCTATACTGTCAGACCTGACTTACGAGTTTCCTCTTCTCTTTGAAGGTATCAGATCTTTTCCTGTAAGACATGAACTTCACTGTTTTGAGTCTATGCTGAACTCCATGACACCTGTCTGTATCATTCAGTGTCACCTGCAAGCTTAGCTTCTCTCAGACAAGGCTGATATTTTAATCATCTTTATTCTCTCTGCTGTTCTCAGGCATCCTGAACTTTCTGAGATTATCGACTCTGTGGTACTGTTTGAGCCCATCAGATTCCTCGACCAGCTCCTGTTCGAGCAATTGTGCCCTACCCTCAGCTTCTTTTAAGGATCTGTTAATGCAGGAGTCTCGTTCGCATTTGTCTCCAGGGTCTCCCGTATTTTGGTCATCACTACTCCAGTGACCCCATCAGTGGTGGTCTGTACAACCATCCCGAGTGTGTCTTCTTGTGCCTGGAGCATGACACTCAGCTCGGGCTTCATTAATGTGGTGACGTCGGAGATGTTGTGCGGTGCGACCACGGCCCCTGGTGCTGGTTCGACTCCAGCACTGCCTCTCGACTGCCCGTTGGCGATTCTAAGTGTTGTTACACAGATAACCATTTTAAATTCAATTTAAGGTTACATATTTTCAAAATGAAATGCTAAATGACACTAGTGATTCGCAACACACTTCTCGTATAAAATAGCTTAAATGCTTAACAACACCTCCAAAATTCATGTGAAGTTTCGAGCAAAATTAACGCGTGTTATTCACTTGCTGCCAGCTTGTTTTCCACATAGGATTATATTTCAGTACAGGTTCATACTGGTCTTTCGTGCAGGCCCCATTATGCTGTTCAAAGAGTAAGAAGAGTTTACGGATACTGTCAAGGCCTGTTGCATCAGATAATGCTGTCAAGGTATACCACACACATTTTAGTAGTGCACCTTTTGCAGATGTTTGGTAGGACAGAAGTCATCGACCTAAGTATTATGTCACTCAGTGCTGTGTTGGTAGGAAGTATCTCGATGGCATAGGACATGAAAGAATCATTAAAATGAAAATACTATGTTGGGCAGCGTGCTCAGTAAATGGGTGGTCCACCTGTTTCTTGGCCACAGTTTGTCTGTGGTCATTCATACAGACAGAAAGCTTGTTGGATGTCATACCCACGTAGAGTGCAGCACAGTGGTCGCAGCTTTACTTGTGGATCACATTATTGGATTCACAGGTAGCTTCTGATGGGACAGGTGTTTCTTGTGACTGGACTGGAGTAGGTGGCGGTGGAAGAACTGATAGGACAGGGATTGCATCCAGGTCTATTACAAGGCTATCAGCCATGAGGCAAGGGTCTTGGAGCAGGGGTTGTGTAGGTATGGACAAGGACATTGTGTAGGTTGGGTGGGCGGCGGAATATCATTATCGGAGGGATGGATAGTGGGTAGGACATTCCTTATTTCAGGGCATGACGGGAGGTAGTCGAAACCATGGCAGAGAATGTGATTCAGTTGCTCAATTCCTAAGTGGTTCTGAGACACAAGGGGATTGCGTCCATGTGGCTGAACGGTGGGACTTTGAGAGGTGGGGTGTGACTAGACAGATGTATTTCTGTTCAAGGTTGGGAACGTAATTACAGTCTGTGAAGGCCACGGTCAGTTAGGCTGTATGGAAGGAAAATGTAGTATTTAGGTTCCTCTCCTCTATACTAGCTTTATCATACATAAATGAATTAGATAACTATAAGCCATCAGAAATATAAAACTTTGCTAATAAAACAAAACTATACATATGTGACAAGAAAATAGCTGTAACACATCAACAAACATTGGTAAAAAGATTACAGGATGTATACATGGCAGAGGGGCAAAACGGTTTCTTAGGGATTTTCTGGTTAAAAACAAACTTCCTCAGAGGTGAAAATACACATTTTCTGTGTTGACTGACAGTATACTTCCCCTCTGAACTGCAAAACTTATCAATCCTTTGAATGGTAAAAGTTTTATACACCGGCATAGAACGTACCGGCCCTTTAGGACATGAAAATCAGCAAAAAAAGAAAAAAAAATTAAAAACAAGAAAGAAAAAAAGACGTTTTGGGAAGGTCTTTGATGTGCACCAACATGTACACTGCGTTCTTCAAGTTACAGAAATATCAATACGAACTCCACCAAACACAGCACGAAAGCTTCCGAAGCGTTGAAATCAATATGGTGATGCGTTTTCGTCAATCTAACCTCACGTCACGTGATCTCGCCAGCCAATGACAGCTGATATTCCGAGCATAGGACATGTGATGTGGTCAGCCAGCAGCAGGACCACTGTTGAGCAGCGCAAACGCACAAACAGAAAAAATTTATGGTTTAAATTACTATGTACAGCTAAAAGAATTATGATCTTTTTTTGCTTGTATTATCCTTTGAGAAGTACCAAACACAGATGTGTCAGTCAAATTTTAAATAATTACATGAATGTCTGGTCTTCTGGATCCGAAATTTTGCAAAGTGGCTGCTGCTCAAAGTGTTAAGTTTTGAATCCTCTGTGATTTACGAAATTCACTGCACATTCTTACACATAACACAACCCATTTTGCATAAAAGGAAACTTATTTTGAAAGTAACGCTTCTCAAACCATCATTCACAATATTTTGCTGCAATCTGTTGGAAATTAAACAGTTGTGAGGGGATGCTCGTCGAAAGATGTTCGTCGTTACGAAGTGTTGAACACTTTTCATCCTAAATACTTTCCTTTGCCAAATTTTGCTGTCGGCAGATGTTTATGTGCAAACTGTGTTTTTTTTTTTTTTTTTTTTTTTTTTTTTTGTAAATGGAGCATTTTCTTTGCAACTTAAGTTTTATTTTGGAGTTTTTCTTGCATTTGTCTGTTGTTGCTGCAGTATTATTCAGCAGCAGCAGACTAAAGTAAAATTCTTTGTTAGATTATCAGTTCTTACCAGTCAAAATTCCAAAAAAGTTAACTGAAAACTAAAACAATGAAAAATACACGGAATTTTAAACAGTTCCCAGAATTCTGAAAACTTTGCATGTTTTTTTCTATTTTCTCCCAAATGAAAAAACTTGCATGGGTTTCCCAGATTTCCCGTTTGTCCCACAGCATATACATCGTAAATTACTTTTGCAAGTTACTGTGTACAGGAAGTAGCTTCATAGAATAATCCAGTGAGATATGTTATCAGAAAAAAATAGGAGTAGCTTTGTAAATAAAAGAAAATATTGTTAACAAATAATAAAAAGTTCTTGGAAAAAACTGTGTTGCAGAAAAGAAACTATTAATAATAAACTATAAAATTAGTTTCTTATATCACGGTTGTTATTTCTAAATGCTTCCACTGTAGAATTACTGTTTATAAAATATATGAACCTCTCCCCATGATGCACATACCTCAACCAAAGAGGCCTACACAGCCTTAGTTAGTTGTAAACGATGGCGAGAGAGAGGACGGGAAGATTGGTCCATTGGGTTTCCTACCATTTTATTGTGCTCCCATTGTCTCAGAGAGATTGGGAGATGGGAGGGGTTTCCCACAATTTTAATGTGCTCTTGTTGGTTCAGAGGAGAGGGCAAGAGAGGGGAGCAGGCACGGGGGTTCCACTCGATTACCTTCAATTGACCTCGACTGCTTGTCACCCAAATGGGTAACCTGAATCAGAAGTGACAAGATCGTTATCTTCAACTGAATTCTCCTTGCTATCCTATTACTTCTCATTACGACATTATCACACAGCGTGTTTCACAATTTATGATATATTCTTCTAGATGTTGTAAAGGGCACTTAGATCAACTCTTACATATAACCTCATATCTGGAAACGTCATCCAACCATGGCATAGATCGTCAAAGTTACTGGCACCAGTGTCTTTAAATGATTGTATATACAGGGCGAATCTCTCATAATATTACAAACTTTCTAGGATCATGGAGAAGGATAATTGTATCAATTTGAGGTAAGGGTCTCTCCACTTGAAAGGGACAAGTCAAAAGTAATAAGTGAAAACTGTTTTTATATCTGCGACAGTGGAATACAGGCACTGGTACTATTGTCGCTAAGATTGTAGAGTAGGCAACCTTCAGAGACGGTAGTATGGAATAAAACAAGGAAACGTGTCCAGCAAACATTGGCTCTAAAACGCATATCTTAAGAGCTATTAACACTTGTTCAATAGAGGAGATGTGTTTCAATGTAGCGAAGATGAACACGTGCTCATAGCCCATTGCTTTAGAGCCAATGTTTGCTGGACACGTTTCCTTGCTTTCGTCCATGGTACCACTTCTGAAAGTTATCTATCACACAGTCTTAGCGACAGTATTACCAGCACATTGTCAGAGGTATCAGAATGATTTTCGTTTATAACTTTCGACTCGTTCGTAACAGGTGCAGGGAATCTTACCTCAAGCTGATATATTTATACGGGCGCCAGTACCTACAACTTAGAAGCTCTGTAGCATCAGTGGATATCGTTTCCAGACGTGGGTGCCTATGTAAAACCTGATCTTCTAAGTTCGCTCTACAACCTCTATCTAACAGGAAATTGCCAAACACCCTGCATCAGTAGAACTGATGTGTCACCTGATGCCCTTGATAACTACTTTCCTTTGCATTTAACTTCTTTGTATCTATACTTGTCTACAACTTTGTTTTTAGATATGTCCAGTCCTCTTCACTTGAAAAGCCTATTGTGGTATTCGTTATCGCAGTATATTAGCTTTAAAGAAATTCAACTGTGCCTACCCATTCGTTTGTAATTCTTTACTACAATTCTTTCACACTGATAATTCGTACGATTTTCTTCTACTATCACTAAATTGTTACATCGCCATGTATATCTGAGCTCTTGTACTTGACATTGGTTTGCTGTCCATTATAGTGAGAATAATCCAATAGCTTAACTGTTCGCAGTCACTCCATCTCTGCCCTACGTTCCTATTTTTCCCAAATCTTATTCCTGTTACACCATTTTCCGCTGCTCTTTGTATTACCCATATTCATCGGACAAGAAGTCGTTGATTTTACCCCTATTCATTTCACAGACTCCCAGCACGTCTAGAACGAGATTTTGGTTTCATTCTCAAATTTATAGAATGTTACTCTTTTTTTATGTTCGCTCTAGCTCTCATTGGCATCCCTTCCTTGGCAGTTCCCTACCGGGTCCGAATGGGAGACTAATCGTGAATGTTTTACCAATGGAGACTGTTTTTCAATTACGAGTCATATCTCTTATTGGTACTCGTTATACGTTTCTCCATTAGTGGTTTCCATTGCCTTATGCATCCTCATGTAGTTGAGCACTGCTGATTGTTGCACCTTTCTTCTTCCATTAATTGTTACCAAGGAAACGAATATGTTCCCAGCACATGCAGAGCTATTAATAAATGACATCTGCCGTCCAGAATGTGTGTGCAGTATGTAACTGTTTACAAAGCAACGAATGCATTTCTCAGCACACTAGCGAAGTGTTCTGCTCGAAGACCAAAAAGAAATGGCATAGCTCATTCTTAAAGTGGTTAAGAACAAACTGACAGTTGCTAGGGCAAAATGAGAAATATTTAGTCATATTTCAGTTTTACAGATTGTTGAGGTCTTCGTTCCTTTCCCTGCTTTTTTCCATAACGTTATTTTTGTATGCAGCAAGGAGAGAGTCGCACCCTCATACCTGTGTTCTGGGGATGTCAACTCACTTTATGGGCACTATCTCACAGACGAAGGGCAGTTCCAGGTCGCAGCTTACGTCGTCGTAGAAGCCCCTGTCCGACAGCGCCAGGCAGTCCTCGGAGTCCTCTCGGGTCTTGGTTTTTGGTTCGCCATCCTTCCACACTTGAAATTCCATGTCTTTTAAGTGCCTGCCTGTGGAAAATAAAAAAGTTATGGACACTACAAATATGTTCAGATATGACACAAAACATCACTGGGGCATAAACCTGCTAAGAAAAAGACGGAACTCCTTTGACACATTATGAATACTTCCTCAGCCATCTCTCACACCCAGCCTGCACAAAACACACACACACACACACACACACACACACACACTAGTGGCACAGGCAGGCAAGAGAGAGGGGGGGGGGGGGGAGGGAACGAGAGAAAGAGTGAGGGAGGGAGAGGGAGAAGGATAGCAGCAGATACAAATTCTAAGATATGAGAGTCACATATCAGAGAAAATTCTTAAACATTTTATTACAATCAAAATAGGTAAAACATAAACAAGGTCATAACATACAATGTAATTGTGGAAATCATCATAGTAGTAATAAAGCATTTAACATTCCTCATATATACAGGGTGTTACAAAAAGATGCGGCCAAACTTTCAGGAAACATTCCTCACACACAAAGAAAGAAAATATGTTATGTGGACATGTGTCCGGAAACGCTTACTTTCCATGTTAGAGCTCATTTTATTACTTCTCTTCAAATCACATAAATCATGGAATGGAAACACACAGCAACAGAATGTACCAGCGTGACTTCAAACACTTTGTTACAGGAAATGTTCAAAATGTCCTCCATTAGTGAGGATACATGCATCCACCCTCCGTCGCATGGAATCCCTGATGTGCTGATGCAGCCCTGGAGAATGGCGTATTGTATCACAGCCATCCACTATACGAGCATGAAGAGTGTCTACATTTGGTACCGGGGTTGCGTAGACAAGAGCTTTCAAATGCCCCCATAAATGAAAGTCAAGAGGGTTGAGGTCAGGAGAGCGTGGAGGCCATGGAATTGGTCCGCCTCTACCAATCCATCGGCCACCGAATCTGTTGTTGAGAAGCGTACGAACACTTCGACTGGAATGTGCAGGAGCTCCATCGTGCATGAACCACATGTTGTGTCGTACTTGTAAAGGCACATGTTCTAGCAGCACAGGTAGAGTATCCCGTATGAAATCTTGATAACGTGCTCCATTGAGTGTAGGTGGAACAACATGGGGCCCAATCAAGACATCACCAACAATGCCTGCCCAAACGTTCACAGAAAATCTGTGTTGATGACGTGATTGCACAACTGCATGCGGATTCTCGTCAGCCCACACATGTTGATTGTGAAAATTTACAATTTGATCAAGTTGGAATGAAGCCTCATCCGTAAAGAGAACATTTGCACTGAAATGAGGATTGACACATTGTCGGATGAACCATTTGCAGAAGTGTACCCGTGGAGGCCAATCAGCTGCTGATAGTGCCTGCACACACTCTACATGGTACGGAAACAACTGGTTCTCTCATAGCACTCTCCATGCAATGACGTGGTCAACGTTACGTTGTACAGCAGCAACTTCTCTGACGCTGACATTAGGATTATCGTCAATTGCACGAAGAATTGCCTCGTCCATTGTAGGTGTCCTCGTCGTTCTAGGTCTTCCCTAGTCGCGAGTTATAGGCTGGAATGTTCCGTGCTCCGTAAGACGCCGATCAATTGCTTTGAACGTCTTCCTGTCGGGACACCTTCGTTCTGGAAATCTGTCTCGATACAAACGTACCGCACCACGACTATTGCCCCGTGCTAATCCATACATCAAATGGGCATCTGCCAACTCCGCATTTGTAAACGTTGCACTGACTGGAAAACCACGTTCGTGATGAACACTAACCTGTTGATGCTACATACTGATGTGCTTGATGCTAGTACTGTAGAGCAATGACTCGCATGTCAACACAAGCACCGAAGTCAACATTACCTTCCTTCAATTGGGCCAACTGGCGGTGAATCGAGGAAGTACAGTACATACTGACGAAACTAAAATGAGCTCTAACATGGAAAGTAAGCATTTCCGGACACATGTCCACATAACATATTTTCTTTATTTGTGTGTGAGGAATGTTTCCTGAAAGTTTGGCCGTACCTTTTTGTAACACCCTGCATATTGATTTATAGCCCCTTCAGAATAACTGAAGGTGTCATCAAATCTCGTCTTTGTTTTGAAACCTCCTAGAATATTAATACTGTGTCCGGGACCACGACTCGAGCCAGGTACCTTTGCCATTCACACACAGATGTTGAACTAGTAAGACTATCCAGGCAGAACGTGACTCACCCTCACATCTTTTGATCCACCAATACCTCTGCTCTACCGTCCTAACTTCACCAAAGTTCTGTACACGTTGTGGCAGCAGCAGTCCTCGAAGGAAGGCTATTGTACAGAAACCACTTAGCCACAGCTGATGGGATTATTTCCCGAATGAGTTTATATTCAGCCGTGACGTGCGTGTGTGCCAGGGCAGCATTGAACCCTGAACCTTTGCTTCACACAGGCAAATGAATCAACAACTGATACAAGCAAATTATCTCAGTATTAAAGGTATGAGAGTGGGTCACGAGTAGTGCCTGCACAGCACAACATTTACCTATGAAAGGCAAAGGTTGCAGGTTCGGAATCCCAATTCAGCTTTCAGTTCTAATCTCATAGAAAGTTTCCAACTAGCACACACACCAGTGTAGAGTGAAGTAATCCCCTAGCCTATATGTAAGCCATTGCTCCACAGTAACCTTTCTGCTTGACATGCTAGACCCGCAAGCTATGTGGGAGAACGTTTGTGTAGTTGGGTAGCTAGGACATATGGTATATGTTATGTGGGAAGAATTAAAGCTATGAGCATGGGCCGTAAGTCATGTCTGGGTGGTGCTTCCCGCGCCCAGGTTTCCGGGCCGATTCCCGGCGGAGTCAGGGATTTTCTCTGCCTCGTCATGACTGGGTGTTGTGTGATGTCCTTAGGTTAGGTTTAAGTATTTCTAAGTTCTAGGGGACTGATGACCATAGATGTTAAGTCCCATAGTGCTCAGAGCCATTTGAGCCATTTTCCTGTCTGGGTGGCAGAGTCAGAAGGGCATTTTCGGGTGAAAGGCCCAGTTCAAGTCCTGGTCTGGCACAATTTTAACCTAACAGGAAGTTTCAAATCAGCACATCCTCTTCTGGAGAAAGACAATAGTCACAAATCCGACTGGCAAGCTGTCGTGTGTCATCCGCGTAAGTGCTGGCTGGAGGCAACTGAAGATATATTTACATGAGCCAGAAATTAAACAGTGTCTAGTAAGTGCCCTCCGCCACACACCGTTGGGTGGTTTGCGGAATATAAATGTAGATGTAGATGTAGAAGAGCCATGATTGCGGTTGAAAGCAATCGTAAAGCTAAAATTTACGTCCAGTTGGATCTGTTAAATGTTATTACTAGGGTTAACTTTGATCGCTGAAAAGATTGTAATTAATGCATCTTATTTTGTACTATCCCTGAATGATTACAGCCAGCCATTAGGTTCACCTGTAATTTCATGACGAAAGTCATGCTGCAGTGAAAGTAGTACATGACAGTTTGAAAAGTGTGTAGCATTAAGGCTACGTAATTTTGTACAAGTATGTCTCCTGAAGTACAAATTGATCTGATAATATCAATAATGTGCGATTTTTATACTTATTCATGAATAATATTTAAAAGGGTCACCATTCTACGCACAACGAAAATCAAATGTACATTAACACTAAGTAATGACCATACAACCGGTATTTAGGTAAAACGCTTGTACGAAATAGAAAACTGTGGAGTCATGACAAACTATATTACTACCTCTGGTACTTTCATCATTTGAATCTGAGAGGTAACATATATAGCGTCGCAAAAATTTTCGGCTGTTCAACTAAAATACATACATAATGACATATGACACAGTGTTGACTAAAAAAAATGGTTCAAATGACTCGGAGCACTATGGGACTTAACATCGGAGGTCATCAGTCCCCTAGAACTTAGAACTACTTAAACCTAACTAACCTAAAGACATTGCACATATCCATGCCAGAGGCAGGATTCGAACCTGCGACCGTGGCAGTCGCGCGGTTCCGGACTGAAGCGCCTAGAACCGCTCGTTGCCTCAAGTACTGCCTTGCTCGTTTACTCATAACCACTTTCTACATAAAAATACAACTGTTAAGCATGAATTACAGTGAGAGACACTTAGAGAATTTTAACAAAGTTGTTTATTTCACTCCGCAGTCACTGAAATAAACAATAAAATGTATTCAATGTGGAAGAAGACGCTTGCTGTATTAAACCTTGCTATACATCCCGGAGAGATGAGAATACATGATAGCTTCCAAATGCGTTGCAGCAATCTGTACTTTTATTGTCGTTAGTGTGAGTGATATAAAGGCACAAAATGGATGCAGTGTGGATGAATGACAGCGTTCAAATTGCGATACATACATCTCACGACAAAATAGTACACATTCAGGATGTCTACAACTTCAATTAAAATACTATCTACTTCCAAATATGCCATATCAAACTGAAAAGCTTGCTGCTATCTTTGCATGACATCAAAGATTCTAATCAACAGGTACACGTACGACAGATTGAGAAGAAACATACAGTCTCATCACATTATCTTACAAACATGTTGTAGCTGATTTAAAGAATCCATGGCAAGTTACGTTATCAGTAATAGTGTTCACACATATGAAACATACCAAACGTGAATGACTTCCAAACAAGGAAATATAATGCAAAACTTAAGTTCTACATAATTATATGGTCCATCTTTGATTTTATTTCCTGTCCAGTGACAATGTCAGATCTTTGTAAAACTCTTGGTTGTATTCAGTCAGATCAGAGCATGTTGCCAGTGTGCCAACTGCAATTCCATTTGGGAAAATCTAGAGGAATTTACAATTCCAGGAATAGCCCTTCATTCAAATTAAACATGTGGCTATGCATTCTGAATTGTACATTTCATTCCTCCCAAACGAACACAACTGGCAGTAACATATTTCTACATCTTCTTATCCTTGTTCTTCTTCTCCTTCTTCTTTTTCTTATTTTTAGCATATGAACAGGAGGACAATGCTGTTGCTCTACACTGTCATTGCAGTTACTTCACAAGCCAATGGTGGCTCAATGACAAGTGGGTAACAGAATCCTGTAGGAGAAAACGAACTTGCTGTGGAGGTTGATCTTTGGGAAACAGAGCATTCGAAACCTTGTAGAGATGTGCACGGCAAATTACTCAGCCCACAGCTCATGCAAGTGGTTAACAACTGAACACACAGTAACAGCACTCAGCCGAAGTGCAGGGCAAGGTCTTTACTGGTTGAATTTGGCATAAGCACTGATCCACTTGGCTTACAGTTGCCGGCGAGTAAACACTTCACCTGCCACCATTGGAATGTCCACTGGCAGGAGTATGATATCTCTCCGCCGCGAAAAGGCCATGCAGGGCCGAAAATGGTCATTCGCGGACTGCAAAAATCAGACGAGGTCCGACCACCGAAGGAGGCAATGTTGGCGCCACCTGCTCTGCCAGAAAGGTGTGGGGATATGGAGGCTGGGGCAGCGGCGGATCCACTGGTGACAGCGAGGACGAGTGTATCCACGTCAGGGAAAGGGGAAAGAAGTAGAAAGTCGGGGGCAGTTCGAAATCCATCGACTCCAGCTCAGTAGACAGAGGCATGAGCCATAATAAGGACTCAGGCTGGAGGCGATGGGACTATAGCTATTCTGTGGATCGGGATGGAATGGAAGGTGTGCTTCCACAAGTGGGAGCCGACCTCTGGAACAACCTTGTGACCAGTCTTGCCACTCAGCTCACCAGAAAGCGGCAATGATGAGACCCCATCAGGGCATGGGTGCAACTGATTTGCATGACGGATCAGCTGCTGTCTGACGGTATCCACCACCAGGAAATGCCGACCTTGTGGCCCACCGTGACTCTCGGCAGCCACCCCTACCACTGGCCGAAAGGACAGGCCAAAATAACAACCCTGGAGGGAAACATGGCAGGCCACAATGCTCCACGGTTAGATACTCAGGTTGCAAAAAATTCAAGAGACACTCTGGCAGACTGCATCCAAAAAAAACACAAACATAGAGCAGAACCTCATACATGGAAAAAATTATTTAAAAATAGTATAGTACAAGGAAGCACACACATGCACATGGGAGTCTTTTCCCAAAATGCGTTATGTAAAATATGAATAAAGGAAAAAGGGACTGGTAGCAGAAAAGTTGTTTATAAACAAACCCATTATGTTCACAGTCGTGGGCTTTCGAAAAAACAAAAAAAACTGTGATGGACAAAAGCAGAAACAAAAGTTGATGTAGAAGAGATAAGGGATCCAGTATTAGAACCAAATTTAAAAGAGCTTTGGAAGACGTAAGGAGAAGGGACAGATCCAATCAGTATTTCTAAAATCATTGGAGGAAGTGGCAACAAAATGATTATTTATGTTGGCGAATAGAATATCATCTGACTTTCACAAAAACACCATCCACACAGTTCTGAAGATTGCAACAGCTGACAAGTGCGAGACTTATCACAGAATTAGTTTAACAGCTCATGCAACCAATTTGCTAACAAGAAACACAGAAGAATGGAAAAGAAAAATAAGGATGTGTTAGCTAGTGATCAGTTTGGCTTTAGGAAAGGTCAAAGCACCAGAGAGACAGTTCCAACATTGCGGTCGGTAATGGATGTAAGACCAAAGGAAAGTCAAGACACGTTCATTTGTTAACCTGGAAAAAACATTCGACAATGTAAAATGGTGCAAAATTTTTGAAATTTTGCGAAAAAAGGAGTAATGCTCTAATTCATTACTATACCATTCCATCCTGGAGTTTCCAATGTTTGAAAAATAGGGGTAAGCTTTACAGAAAGTTGGCTAATAAACAAGGTCGGGCAAATAAAAGTTGCCCAGAGAACAGAGTTCCAGGGTACAGAGAAACAGCAGAGGAAATGCCCTTTTATATCTCGACTAAGCGACGCTGCCTCCATCTGGATACACGCGTATCGCTACCGCACGACTTTTGCCACCTTAGAGTAGTTCCGGCAACAGCGGTAGTAAAGAACTCTAGTGGCTTTCTGTGTTGCATTCCGATGTGTAGGTATCGGGAAAGAACCGGTACACGATCTTTGTAAATAGTGATAAATCTGATCACGAACATTAATCTGCTTCGCATGTAATGTTTCGAGGAGCTGATGGAAATGCACAAGAAGTATATAACATACGAACCTGTTTCAGTAATGAAGTCACCTTCGATGGCTTTATATGTGAAGCCCATCAGGTAGAGTTGGATTTTCGGCTGTAAGAGGCTCAGCACTGCCTCGGCGCGGAGCGACGTGTCGGGGACGGCGAGCGTCGCATTCTCGGAGCGGCACGCACTGGCTGCCGGCGCGTGGGCCCTCAACTCCGTGTGCACCTTGTAGAAGCGGCCGGCGTCTTCCATCCACACGTAGCTGTCTGGTACGCCCACCAAAAGCGGGCGCTCACAGAAAAACGGCGCAGGGTTCTGGCAGGACACGACGTCCGTGAATCCGTCTCTGTCCAAGATGACGCAGTCCTCGTCGTCTGCACTGTCACTGTGGGGCCGACTAGGCAGTGATGGCAGACCCGACACGGGACGACCTGGTGCAGTACGGGAGTGTCAGTAAGGTACAGGTTTACGCCAGACAAAAAAGTAGATCATAGCGTAAGTAATGCAACAGACATTACAATCGAACCAGAAAATAAACCTGGGCACAAGCCTAGCAGCAAAACAACATTTTGGAAGCTGACGTACATTAAAGTACTTCAGTAACAATTTTACTTCACACTGTTTTGCCGAGATCATTGGTTGAGAAAATTAAAACACCGCGACAAGAATACTAAGATATTTGTCACATGCATCACAGAATTTGTGAAGTGATAGGAGAAAATATAAAAATGCAGTAAATGAAACAGGCAAAAAGGAATAAAAACGTCTCAAAAACGAGATCGACAGAAAGTGCAAATTGGCTAAGCAGGGATGGCTAGAGGATAAATGTAAGGATGTAGAGGCTTATCTCACTAGGGGTAAGACAGATACTGCCTACAGGAAAATTAAAGAGATCTTTGGAGAAAAGAGAACCACTTGTATGAATATTAAGAGCTCAGATGGAAACCCAGTTCTAAGCAAATAAGGGAAAGCAGAAAGGTGGAAGGAGCATATAGAGGGTCTATACAAGGGCGATGTACTTGAGGACAATATTATGGAAAGGGAAGAGGATGTAGAGGAAGATGCAATGGGAGATATGATACTGCGTGAAGATTTTGACAGAGCACTGAAAGACCTAAGTCGAAACAAGGCCCCGGGTAAAGGCTCTGAGCACTATGGGACTTAACATCTGTGGTCATCAGTCCCCTAGAACTCAAAACTACTTAAACCTAACTAACCTAAGGACATCACACACATCCATGCCCGAGGCAGGATTCGACCTGCGGCCGTAGCAGTCACCCGGCTCCGGACTGAGCGCCTAGAACCGCGAGACCACCGCGGCCGGCAAGGCCCCGGGAGTAGACAACATTCCATTAGAAC
The DNA here is from genome assembly GCF_023898315.1 of Schistocerca nitens. Lineage (NCBI taxonomy): Eukaryota > Metazoa > Arthropoda > Insecta > Orthoptera > Acrididae > Schistocerca > Schistocerca nitens. The sequence goes on from NC_064623.1 coordinate 132,649,369, forward strand.
TACTGACGGCCTTGGGAGAGCCAGTCTTGACAAAACTCTACCATCTGGTGAGCAAGATGTATGAGACAGGCGAAATACCCTCAGACTTCAAGATGAATAATTCCAATCCCAAAGAAAGCAGGTGTTGACATATGTGAAAATTATCGAACTACCAGTTTAATAAGTCACAGCTGCAAAATACTAACGCGAATTCTTTACAGGCGAATGGAAAAACTAGTAGAAGCCGATCTAGGGGGAGATCAGTTTGGATTCCGTAGAAGTATTGGAACACGTGAGACGATACTGACCCAACGACTAATCTTAGAAGCTAGATTAAGGAAAGGCAAACCTACGTTTCTAGCATTTGTAGACTTAGAGAAAGCTTTTGACAATGTTGACTGGAATACTCTCTTTCAAATTCTGAAGGTGGCAGGGGTAAAATACAGGGAGCGAAAGGCTATTTACAATTTGTATAGAAACCAAATGGCAGTTATAAGAGTTGAGGGGCATGAAAGGGAAGCAGTGGTTGGGAAGGGAGTGAGACAGGGTTGTAGCCTCTCCCCGATGTTATTCAATATGTATATTGAGCAAGCAGTAAAGGAAACAAAAGAAAAATTCGGAGTAGGTATTAAAATCCATGGAGAAGAAATAAAAACTTTGAGGTTCGCCGATGACATTGTAATTCTGTCAGAGACAGCAATGGACTTGGAAGAGCAGTTGAATGGAATGGATAGTGTCTTGAAAGGAGGATATAAGATGAACATCAACAAAAGCAAAACGAGGATAATGGAATGTAGTCGAATTAAGTCGGGTGATGCTGAGGGAATTAGATTAGGAAATGAGACACTTAAAGTAGTAAAGGAGGTTTGCTATTTGGGGAGCAAAAGAACAGATGATGGTCGAAGTAGAGAGGATATAAAATGTATAATGGCAATGGGAAGGAAAGTGTTTCTGAAGAAGAGAAATTTGTTAACATCGAGTATAGATTTAAGTGTCAGGAAGTCGTTTCTGAAAGTATTTGTATGGAGTGTAGCCATGCATGGAAGTGAAACATGGACGATAAATAGTTTAGACAAGAAGAGAATAGAAGCTTTCGAAATGTGGTGCTACAGAAGAATGCTGAAGATTAGATGGGTAGATCACATAACTAATGAGGAAGTATTGAATAGGATTGGGGAGAAGAGAAGTTTGTGGCACAACTTGACTAGAAGAAGGGATCGGTTGGTAGGACATGTTCTGAGGCATCAAGGGATCACCAATTTAGTATTGGAGGGCAGCATAGAGAGTAAAAATCGTAGAGGGAGACCAAGAGATGAATACACCAAGCAGATTCAGAAGGAAGTAGGTTGCAGTAGGTACTGGGAGATGAAGAAGCTTGCACAGGATAGGGTAGCATGGAGAGCTGCATCAAACCAGTCTCAGGACTGAAGACCACAACAACAACTAGATAAACTACATATCATTACATTCTGTGCATTCTATGTCTTCATTGGCGCTTAACTGGTGTACAGATAAATTTCTCCTCGATCCGGGAAAAACACGACACAAATATGTGAAATGTATGGGGACATGATCCATGTGTCAAACTTATGCTTCCCAGAGGAGCTGTTGTTTTATCTGCAGTGGGGTTACTAGGTTTATCACGTGCAATAATGAAACCATCGGCTGCAGTCCCATTCGTCAGATACAGATTTTCATCCTGACATCTCATTCCCGCTGTGCGTTCACCACGAAATTTCTTTTGTGTCCCATATTATGGGTAACGTGATATTGTTGGCAGAGGTGTTCACTTTGAGCTTCTGCTTCACAGGGAAAGTTCTAATTTTCCTACTTTATGGAACCCTGCCCTGTATTACCTGCCTAAATATGAAAGTCATCCACCAATAGGAATGCATACCTGACATCTATAGTTTTCGTAGTATCCACTCCACACTGATACACCAACCGGTTTTTGTGGTTATATTGGAAATACAGCAGTTACTGTTCCAAAGTTATTTTTATGTAGAAGTAACACGCTTCGCCAGCCGAGCGAGGTGGCGCAGTGGTTAGCACACTGGACTCGCATTCGGAAGGACGACGGTTCAATCCCGTCTCCGGCCATCCTGATTTAGGTTTTCCGTGATTTCCCTAAATCGCTACAGGCAAATGCCGGGATGGTTCCTTTGAAAGGGCACGGCCGATTTCCTTCCCCATCCTTCCCTCACCCGAGCTTGCGCTCCGTCTCTAATGACCTCGTTGTCGACGGGACGTTAAACACTAATCTCCTCCTCCTCCCTCCGCTTCGCCATGGTTAGGCACCATCAGATTATATACAATGCACTGGCTACCTAAGTTCAAACTCGACCACGTACACTTAAGACCATCTGGATGAAAATCGAGCGAGTCACCAGAATTCCAGTGTCATTGCCAGTACGACCACCTAGCTGATTCTCATCTAGACCAATATTATGTACGCATGTGCTCTATTTGCTGTTCCATTTAGTAATTCCGATGGGATTTTCCGCCAGACTGTTTCATGTGTATGTGCTTGACATAGAGCTTTGATAGCCAGCACAATAAACTTCATTTTACAGTTTTACCTAGTCTGATGGTGCCTAACCACAGCAAAACACATTATTTTTAAATAAAAATAACTTTGCAACCGTGACTGTTTCATTTCGAGCCTAACTGTAATTTTCTTTTTTGTACGCAAGGTATGCTGCAACTTTATTACAGTTCTCTGAGATACTGAGATAACTGTACTCCTTTTTGTGACAGTCATACAGTCAACGGTCATATTTCTCCACATACCATCAACAGAATTCTATTCCATTCGTGTGACATGACGATCCACAGTGGAGAACCGCCATAATCTCTGCCTCAGTCCTGTCGGTAACACGTCAAAATGCCATCATGACGCACCGTACACGGAGTGTGAGAACACTCCAGTGAAGCCGCTTGTTTCAGGCTATTCTCCGTCGTGTGACACATAGTGAAACCATAAAATATCCTCCTGGGTCTCCGAAACACACGAGTATGAGAAATACACATTCTGAACACCATCCTATATTTTTACTAAGTAGGTATTGGACTAGCTGTTAATATTATCATGAAGTCTACCTGTCTTAGTATCATGTGATCACTGGTATGTTTCTGTATGCTTACATACTTCCTACTTGAGCTACTTTTTCCAATTGTTAACGTTATAACAAAAGTAGTATGAGGTTACTGTTTGGTTCATATAGAGCTGATGGCGGTTGTGAGCGGTGTACCAATGGTCTGTCTGAATTCGGTTCTCAGGCGCAGTGAACATCCGTCGAGTCAATTGCAGGATAACAATCGTGCAAGCTTCATGCTGAGAAGTTACTGTACCGTACTGTTGCCAATTATGTTTAAACACGTTAACAGTTAGAGCACAGTTACTTTGCCCAAAGGTAAGAAATATTTGGTGTGGTGTCACCGCTAGACACCACACTTGCTAGGTGGTAGCTTAAATCGGCCGCGGTCCATTAGTACATGTCGGACCCGCGTGTCGCCACTGTCAGGATCGCAGACCGAGCGCCACCACAAGGCAGGTCTCGAGAGACGGACTAGCACTCGCCCCAGTTGTACGACGACGTTGCTAGCGACTACACTGACGAAGCCTTTCTCTCATTTGCCGAGAGACAGAATAGCCTTCAGCTAAGTTAATGGCTACGACCTAGCAAGGCGCCATTAACCATTTGTAACGTTGCATGTACCTCAAGATAGAGTCTCACTTGTATCATCCAGAATGCTGTATACCAAAGGACAATATAAAAGTTAAGTGTTCTAGTAGCTACGTTCTTTTCTTTATCACATTCATTACGACTCCTGTTCCAGACTTAACGCCAGACGGCGTGGGTTGACGCGTGCCCTTTCGGCTACTTCACTGTGGACTGGCTGCCTTAACAGTCCACTACATTTGGTACATCAAACACTTAGAGAAGGTAACAGATGCATCACATGAAGTGGTAAGTAATTTGCTCATTAAAGTTTTCTGATAGACGGTACTACTGAAATACAGAATGGGAGAGAAGCTGACTGGCTGGGAGCTCCTCGAGTCGTAACATTATTTATACGTGCAGAGACTTTGGCTCTACGAGAATAGAACACGGTTTCACTTGTGTAAGGCCTAGCATGTGTACCACAACAGATTGCCATTACCAGTATTTACGATATTTAAATAATCAGAGAAGAGAGAATACACAAGCCCTCGGTCTTACAGCAGGATTGCAGTGTTTACATACCTCAGCAAGTCGACGAGTGTCATACTTGTTACACCCACTAAGGTGTAAGAAATATACTTCAGCGCACAGTTTGTATTACTACAGAAGTGACACTGGGAGTTCACAAAATACAGTAAGTGTCAGTAGCCGGAAGGAACTCAAAGCTAAGACCGTTGTCCAGAGAACCATATCACAAAGAATGCTGGAGCAGAGTTGTTAGCAGCCCTAAGAGACGTCCACGTTAACAGGCAGGCAATGACAGCCCACTGGCGAGAGAACAGCAGCAGAGCACGGCGCGGTACGAACCGTCGTTCTCTTGAGGACTGGTCTGCTTTAGGGGCAGCCCGTCTTCAGAGGCCGTGCCCTCTCGGTAGTCTCCGATCGCCTTTTGTCGGCCACTTCCAGAGTCCTCACCATCCCATGCATCTTTATTTCTACAGACTCCTCTATTACGCTTTCCCAACAGGCGCTAGCTGGACGCAGCAACTTGGTGCTCCCAAAATCAAACACACTGCCGAAAGTGTCCCTGTACTCTGCCGCTGATGACATCTGTGTTCGTCTGGGGCAAACACACCAAACTTCTCCTCGTAACATTCTGCGAGCCAACACTGCATTTGCCCAGTGCAGCAGCTGTCAGAGGCTGCTACGTTCCACTGCTGCATAGTTTCAGTAGGTCCTTCACCGAGTGAAAAATATCTCTCGTCGTCTTTGCTAGAAGCCGGAGGACGGTTTTGATGTCGCACTTTCAAAGAGTCTACATGATCTCGACTCAGAGTGAACCCATATAGACTGCTGCTTAAGTGATCCGCAAACTGGGGAGCCTTACCATCCGAGGCATGGCGGGAGGGGGGGGGGGAGGGGGGCGGCGGCACTCACGCCATGTCTATAAATGCAGTGAAATTCGCAATATCTTGACACTCCACCATAACCTGACGAGTGTGACACTCATTGAAATGTTTGCATTAAACCTACAGCTCGGAAGTCGTACGGTGGCTTTCACAGCACCCATTGTTATTGTAAGTGCAGTGTCTTAGCCACTGCATGATCTCATCCACAGACAAATAAGTGTTTCCCGTTATTGCTGAAACGTGTTACATGCACAAAAGTCAAGTATATGAGTATGGAAGTTTGCAGCAATATGATGACATCTTTCAACACACCACAGGCTCCGTGCATTTCATGTGATATAGTTCACGCAATGTACCATTTTATTTTGATAAAATCTGAAGAAATCTGCGCTGATAGAAAATGTATTCTGCACCCACTCGGAGTGAAAAAATTATAGCCACTCGAGGAAAGACGAATGTACATCAAGGTAAACAATGAAGAACCACGGGATTTGAAACTGCATGTGTAAGTATTGTATCGAAACAACAGAAAATCCAAATATACATACTAAAAGTGTAAGCGGTATTACCATGTATGTCTACAAATTCACCCTCTTTGGCTCGATCTGTGATTCCAAGGTAGGCGTACGAAACCCCTTTTACTTTCGCGAAGATCTGCTTCAGCCCGTCGTAGTCGTGGTGGCCTGTCGGGACGGCCAGGTGTGCCCGCTCGTCCTCGCAGGTCTTCTTGGCTGCCGCCCACGGCTTGAAGATGCGGGACAGCCTGATGAGTCCATAGCCGGGCACGTGGTGGTAGCCGCGCGGGATCTCCACCACCTCGGCTGCAACAGCGCAAGACGCACCAGATCGGATACGCGTCACTGTAGCAGATGACAGTTCTACTGTACAGAGGCACACGTACTTACCGATTATAGGTACTAAAGACTGTTAACTGTGGAACAGACAATTAGTTTATTGGGAATGGAGTTTTCCACCCCTATGCGTGCTTCAGTAAACTGTGGTTTTTGAGGTGTTAACTAGCGGAAAATTCTCTTCTACGATCCCTCTTGCTTACATATGGAGTAGACTATAATTTGGCGTTGACTCAACAGCTGAAAGAAGCCATATTGCATGGATATTAAGTGTACCTTTTGAATAACATGTGCCATCTTCTTTGTACCCGTCCGTGAAACAGTGCTAGCACAAAGAGGACATTCTACCAGGTGTAGAAGTATGAAACCGGAATTTGGTCGTAATAATTACACAACTGTTGTTTGAAACTGATAAACAGTACTTTATTCAAAATGATCTCCATTGCTATTTATACGTTTCTCCCACCTATCTGGCAGGCTATGAATGCCACGCCAAACAAACAGTTTGTCTTCTTTCTAAGACGATTTGATCTTGCCGCGGATGTCGATGGTTTGCCTGGATTCACCCATGATTTACGACGCTTAGGATTCTTATACTATATGCATTTTTTATAACCTGTCACTATTCGATGTAGAAACGATTTTATTTTCTACCTGGAGACTACAATTTCACAAGTGGTCTTTTGATTTGCTTTCTGTCTTTCATTCAGTTCATGTGGGACCCACTTTCCCACTTTCTGTACCTTTCCCATAGCTTTCGACCGAAAAGAAACTGCTTTTCCGGCACATTCAATTGTTCCGAGAATTCCTGTTGAGTTCGAGTATCATCTTCATCCAATAAGACCTGCAATTCGTTGTCTTCAAACTTTTTCGGTGGTTTCGGGCGCTCGTCGTTTCTCACGTCGAAATCACCACTTTTGAATTTTATGAACTATAAACACTGTTTTCCCAAGATCATGTTCGTCGAAAGTTTGGACAAGCATTCGTTGAGATTTTGTAGCAGTTTTCTTTAAATGATAACAGAAAATCAATGCTGTCAGCAAATCGTAGTTCGCAGACACAAAACTCGACATGTTTAAGGGTTTAAACAGATACCGATATATGGAACTCGGGTTACTGTGTGTTGACATTCGTCGTCAGCCGTTAGAGGAAGCAGATGGCGCTGCAGACGCGCTCTCACGGGCTCTACACTGACGGCTAGCACCAGCTATAGGGGAATTCCGGTTCCATACTTCTACACTTGGTACTTTTCCTCATAAACTCTGCAATATCTTCGGTACAAGACATCATACATCCAGGTCAAATATGAAGTACTGTGTCGCTAAATCAAAATCGCCTAACCGACCGTCTTATAATGTCCGCCACTGAATGTTTCATACCGGAATGACAACCCGAAGAGAACAAATCGTGCTTAAGCACGTAACCACAAAACGGATGTGGTTGTGATAATAAACCGTGTACTGTTTAGCAGTCATATATTCTAGAAGTTATTGTTTGGGATATTCTAAGTATCAAAATTTTGAAGACTGAAACGTTATTAATGTACTTATAATGTTACCTGGTATTCATGTGGTCTCACATTGATAAATACATATTTAGATCTTATACTTTTGTTTACAACCGCACAGTATAAAATTCTGATGCACTCGCAAAATTGAAAAAAAAAACAGTAAATATTGTAAACCCTAGCTCCATTATGTTAACTGATTTATAAGGGTAATATCATTACGTAGGCTCATATGCTTTTCTGTTTTGTCTGCAAGTTGAGAACAATGGGTTGACAATCTGCGATCGAAACTAGACTGTCATGAAATAAAGAAGTATTTTCAAACAGCCTCTGCGATTTATGAAGCATTCATTGGCTGTTGGTAACACAATTATAAAAACATTTGAATGAAGCTCAGCAATGTGAAGGAAGCGGTTCTTCTGATTTGACGAAGAAGAAAGAAGCTTATGAGATACAGCATGCTAATTGATTTAACAAAAAATGCATTTCACTGGATGTTACCTGCCATTGAAAAAGTTAAAATGACGATGAGAAATTGAGTTTCGACGAAATTAAAGGAAATGTGCAGTCGGCGGTCATGGCAGTTTGTCCCACGCTCTAAGCACTCTGGCGTCAGCATCACGATGTTACTGCTGTTTTAGTTACAGTACAGGGCATTTCGTCTTTCTGGGCAGTATCTGTCCAATATTGCAGTTAACCGACCGTATGCAGGTCAGATACACGCAAAGTAGGAAGTGAATTACACACGAGCCAGACGCAGGCGAGTGCAGATGTCACGCCCTAGGCTGCGTCCACAGTGACACCAGCAATGGTCGCCAGAGGTCACACGGTAACATCGGCCGACAGCTTGATCACTGTGCGTCCGATCTCATTCGTCAGTTTTTGACGGGATCGAGGAGGGTTGGTTAGCTTATGTTAGAATCTAGGCTATATCTTAACGTCCGAGGACGGGGCGGATACCACGTCGCCTCTGTGCTTGGCATACGAGCGCTGCAGTGCGGCTTTTGCCAGTGTGAGGTACCTGTAAACGAGCTGCATCTGTCTCGAAACGAACGTGGTGGGTACTGTACACACTGTCCTCAGTAACTGGAATTACCAGACAAGTTTTACGAATATACGAGATGAAGGGAAAAACATGCCACAAAAGTTTAAAACGCATTTACTTTGTGAAGCAACTTTCCTTCTCTCACCAGCGATTAGCGTTAGAAGGGACCACCACCTTATAAACTACACGTTTTTTTTCTGATCGTGGTTTATTATATTACAGTGGCAGGATGTGCGTCTTCGGTCTGTAAAGTTTTTGCCAATGAGGTTATGAGCAGAAAATGGTTAATTTACGTGGCGAAAATATATGTTTCTATTATACGATGCACGGATAAAATTTGTATGTAAGGAGGCAGGTATCTGACTAATTAAAGCAGCTTTCTTTCTCCTAAGAACGGTGAAAATTAATGCAGTACTGGCTGGACATTCAGATAATCAGATTCTAGTACACTTCACTGCTCTCTAAACACTTATCCACAGGATTTGAGAACGGAAGTAACAGTATTCCTGGCAGCAGTATTATTTCAGAATCAGTGTTGCTTTTAATAAAGAAAATCAATATTACAGTGACTTTTAGTGCACTTGCACAGCTTGAAAATTTGGTTTATAAAAAGTAAAAACTTCGTACAAGACGTATTTGAGGTGCAAGAGTAAAAATATTGGATTTTAAATTAGTATTTAGAGCATCGTAAATAACATCTAACATATCACATAAAAACTTTTAAACTCGCCTTTTCAGAACGTGTTATCAGGAGGTTGCAAGCGACAGATGTCAAATGTTGAAGTGTCACTTCTGGTTTTACTTGATAATCTTCAATGACCGTCATTCAGTACACAATGTTTAGTCTAAGATGCTCTTAACACCTAGCCCGCATCTCGTGGTCGTGCGGTAGCGTTCTCGCTTCCCACGCCCGGGTTCCTGGGTTCGATTCCCGGCGGGGTCAGGGATTTTCTCTGCCTCGTGATGACTGGGTGTTGTGTGATGGGTTAGTTAGGTTTAAGTAGTTCCAAGTTCTAGGGGACTGATGACCATAGCTGTTAAGTCCCATAGTGCTCAGAGCCATTCGAACCATTTTTTTTAACCATCTTAACACCTAGAGCACTGAAAAGTGGAAACACTTACGTACACCACATTTGCAAACCACTTCGCGTAACAGAATCTCTGTCCTATTGCCATAAAAACAACCCCAGTAAACGTAATAATTGGTAGACAGCTGATGACCACCTACCACTACCCAAAAAGATGCACCACAGTAACTTTAATCAAAAATAAGCCGTCCTTGTCACCTGAACAAATTATTGTTCCAGTTTATAATCCCACACCCAAAGAAGCTTTCCTGCCTCGTAAAGAACGTGGCGAGTACTGTACACTCTGCCCTCAGTTATCGGAATAACCAGACACGTTTTACGAATACATGAGACGACAGAGGAAACGCTGTGTTACTTACTCGAGATAATTTGTGGTGAGCTTGAAATGCAAGTAACAAACACTCTGTTTCACTGTATTTATTTACAGTTGTGGTGACGTATGTCAATAAACTTTAAGTGACTGTCATTTAGCACACGAGAAGACGACAAACATAAAGTGTAGCAACCTAAAGCACCTAAATGTGGAAACACATACCGAACACCACATTTGCAAACCACTCCATATTAACAGGATCACTACCCTACTGGCCAGTAAACAGTAATAATAATTTGTAAACAAGTAACGACGATCTCCCACAAAAGAGATCCAGTACAGTAGCTGCAAGCATACAAGATATGACACCATCTTCACTTGAACAAATTATTTTTGATGCTGTAATCTATGCCTAAAATTTCCATTACAGGTTTTGCCTGTTTGAGGCTTCGAACAAACCTTCGATTTCAATCCATAGATTCCGAAATATATCGCGATTACGATATGGATGCCATAACCTCATTCTTTCTTTTTCTTTTCTTTATTGTTATTTTAAAACCTGTACAACAGGCAGGCTATCAGCAGCATTTCTCATTCTTTCGTTTTTTTTTTTTTTCTTTATTGTGATTTTGATCATCTTATACAAAGGCGGGCTGTCAGCAGCATAGTACGCCGCTCTTCAGCCTTGAGTTTTACAATAAGTATTACAGATAGGTGGCACAGAGAATACAATCAAAACGGCGGGCAAAAAATGTAGACACAGAAAAAACAAAAAATATGGAGCCGCTCACGTTGGACGAGAAATAACACTAACACTTGTTGACACGGCGCACATAACATGGCTGACTGCGACGGCACACGTGAACAGTGGTGGCGTGACGGCGAAAGAACACTAAACACAAAACGAAGGCACACACACGAGACTCTGGTGGCGATGATCTCCGGCGCGCGAATGTTCACTGAGCGTGTGCGAGTCCGGGGACCTGCCAAGAGAGGAGGAGGAGGAAGGGGAGTGGGAGAGGGAGAGGGGAGAGCAGAGATGCCATGGGCTGGGGAGATGGGGAGAGGGAGGAAGGGGGAGGGGAAGCCTGGGGGAATAGGGGCAGAGGAAGGGGTATGGGGGAAAAGGAAAGAGAACGGAGGGAGGGCGCCTAAAGGAAAGGACACAGGAAGCGGGGGGTGGGGAGAATCAAAGTTGATAGGAGGGGTAGATGGATGGGAGGAGGACATCATCAGGGAGGGGGAGCTGGCGGAAGCCACCTTGGGAGAGGGTAAGGAGGGTGGAGAGATGGCGACCGGGTGGGACGTGGGAATACAGGCGTGGCAGTGGGCGGGGGTGGGAGAGGATGAGTGAGACAAGCGGGTGAGGAGGAGGTGGGGGAAGGGGATGAGATCGTACAGGATCTGCGTGGGGGAGGGGAGACGGATGCAATAGGCGAGGCGGAGAGCATGGCGTTCAAGGATTTGGAGGGATTTATAAAAGGTAGGGGGGGCGAAGATCCAGGCCAGATGGGCGTAACAAAGGATAGGGCGGATGAGGGATCTATAGGTGTGGAGGATGGTGGAGGGATCCAGACGCCACTTACAGCCGGAAAGGAGCTTGAGGAGACGGAGTTGGGAGCGTGCCTTGGCTTTGATTGTCCGGAAATCGGGGGTCCAGGAGAGGCGACGGTCGAGGGTGACACCAAGGTACTTGAGAGTGGGGGTGAGGGCGATAGGACGGCCATAGATGGTGAGATAGAAATCAAGGAGGCGGAAGGAAGGGGTGGTTTTGCCTACAATGATCGCCTGGGTTTTGGAGGGATTGACCTTGAGCAACCACTGGTTGCACCAAGCAGTGAACCGGTCAATATGGGATTGGAGAAGGTGTTGGGAGCGCTGCAGGGTGGGGGCAAGGGCAAGGAAGGCAGTGTCATCGGCAAACTGGAGAAGGTGGACGGGGGGTGACGGCGACGGCATGTCCGCTGTATACAAATGGTACAGAAGGGGGGAGAGGATGGAGCCTTGGGGCACACTGGCGGAGGGGAAAAAGGTGGAGGAATCTGTGTTATGGATGGTGACATAAGAAGGACGGTGGGAGAGAAAGGAGCCGATCAGACGGACGTAGTTAATGGGAAGGGCGAAGGTTTGGAGCTGGAAGAGGTGACCGGACTGCCATACGCGGTCATAAGCACGTTCGAGGTCCAGGGAGAGGAAGATTGCGGAGCGACGGGAATTAAGCTGGTCGGAAAGGAGATAAGTGAAGGAGAAGGTCGTCGGAAGAGAAGGACGGCCGAAAGCCACACTGGGTAACGGGAAGGAGGCGGTGCTGGCGGAGATGCTGGTGGATGCGTCAGGTGAGGATAGATTCCAGGTCCTTGCTGAAGACTGAGGTAAGGCTGATGGGACGGTAGGAGGAGACAGCGGACGGTGGTTTGCCAGGTTTAAGGAACATCAGGATACAGGAGGTTTTCCACAGGTCAGGGTAGTAACCAGTGGATAGGACTACATTGTAGAGCCTGACCAGAATGGAGAGGAAAGAGACAGGAGCTTCACGAAGGTGAAGGTAGGTGACACGATCGTGACCAGGAGCGGTGTTGCGGTTGGTGCATAGTGTAGCAATGAGATCCTGTATAGTGATAGGGGCATTGAGTTACGTGTCTGCAATGTTGTCCAAGTACTGGAAGCCAGGTGCGAGAGGAGGGACAGAGGTGTCAGTTCGATCGCGGACATCCGGGAAGATGGAATAATCGAACTGGGGATCATCGGGGATGGAAAAGACATCGGAGAGGTAGGAGGCAAAGTGATTGGCCTTAGTAAGGGTGTCAGGGAAGGGGTGATCATCAGGGAGAATAGGATAGTAGGGCGAGGGTTTAGTTCCGGTAAGGGGACGGAAGGCTGACCAGAACTTGGACGAGTTGATAGGTAGGGAAACATTTAAACAGGTGCATGTCTGTCGCCAGTCCCGGCGTTTCTTATCCGCGAGCATATTACGAATGTGTCGCTGGAGTTGCCGGTGGCATCATAGTGTGTCCGGGTCACGCGTGTGGAGGAAGGCACGGTAGAGACGGCGGGATTCACGGAGGAGGAGAATGGCCGGTGGAGGTAAGGTAGGACGGTGGGGGTGGATGACGACAGTAGGGACGTGGGCCTCCACAGCCTCAGACAAGGTCTGCTGGAGAAGGGAAGCGGTATGGGTTACATCGTCAGAGTGGTGGTAGGTGAAGGGGTGACTATCGACCTTGGTGGAGAGGGTATCTCGGTAGGCATTCCAGTTGGCATGGGAATAGCCATGGACGTACTTGGGGGGAGGGTAATTATGAGGGTCGGGGAGGGGGCGACGACCGTCTGAAACGGTGAGGCGGACAGGGAGATGGTCGCTACCAATAGGCTCTAGGACATCCATCGTTATGTGTCCAAGGAGGTTGGGGGAGGAGAGGATAACATCGGGAGTGGAGTTGGATTCGGGATGGGTGTGCTGGGGGATGGGGATGAGGTCGCCTTGAAGGGGGAACCGATGCCACCGCCGTAACTGGGTGGCGGAACGACTATGGATGTTGAGGTCGGCGGCGATCACGTAGGAGGAGAAGGTACTGTCAATGTGGGAGTGGAAGTCGAAGGGAATAGGGGCGTGAGGGCGGACATAGATGGTGGCGCAGGTAACGGTAAGGCCGGGGAAGAAGAGAATAAGGATCAGGTGTTCGGTGGGGTCAGGAAGGAGAGGTTGGAGCCGAACGGGGATCTGGTGGTGGTGACCAATGGCAACTCCACCATGCACAATCGGGAGGGGATTATCGGAGTCGTGAAGGAGGTAGGGCGAAGTGTGGACGGTGTGGTGGGGTTGGAGGAAGGTTTCATTGAGGAGGGAGGCATCCACGCAGTGGGTGGCAAGGGTGTGCAGGAAGAGGTTCTTGTTGGCGGGAAGGGAGCAGATGTTGTTGAAAAGGGTACGGTGCTGTCACGCCATGACAGGGATGTAAACGAGGGTGTCAAGATGGGAGAAGTTGAAATGGGCCTGGTTGTTGGAGTAGGTGGCGCACATTTTTTGGTAGAAAACGGAACGGGCGGCGAGGGAGATCTGTTGGAGGGTGTGGGCGCGCTGAAAAGGATGAACATTCTGAAGGACGATGGTGAGGAATCTGATGATGTCCTCAGCAGTAGGTGGTGGGAATTGCCGGGAGGGGTGGGGGCGTCTAGAGGGCGGACAGGAACGGTGAGTTCAGGAGTGGTAGGTGGTCGGGCCTTACAATTCTGGGAGTAAGTAGGATGAGGGAGGTTACAGGTATTGTAGGGGGGGGGGGGGGACTGGAGATTGGGGCACTGCCGTAAGAAGTGGGCTTGTCTACAGTGCGGGCAGGTGGGGGCCTCACGGCACTCAGATGTCATGTGTGCGTTATACTGCAAGCACCTCTGGCAGCAGAGGGATTGAGGAGGGGAACGGGAGGGGTCAACTTTATAACGTTGGTTAAAGAGGAGGGCACCCTCCTTCAGGAGATGGTCTATGGAGGGGGCATGCTCGGAAAAGACCCGCATAAGGCGGGTGGGACCGGCAGAGTTGTGGATGCGGCGAACCGCACGCACCTCCAGATCAGGATGTGCCTGAAGCTCCGCCAACACCTCCTCCTCCGTGATCGTCAGACTAAGCTGAGTGATCACGACGGTGAGTGTCGGTGGGCGACGCGGAGGTTGGGGTTCGCAGGAGGGAGGCGGGGAAGGAGCAGGGGTGAGGGAGGCATTAGGGCCAAAGTGGGTGACAGGGATGCGGGAAAGGATATCTGTGTGGAGGGTAGGGTTTGGGGAGGAGATGAGCACCGAATCATGGCGAGGAGTCAGGAGGGAGATGGGGCACCAGGAAAATTCTGGGGAAGGAAGAGGGTGAGGTTCTGGGCCTCAAGAAGGCAGGGATCAGGACGGGAGAGGAGGTAGCAGTAGGAGGAGGGGGTGGAGGAGGAGGAGGAGGGGGCAGGGACAGGCGGGAAGACATCCATGGCATCATGGGCTGGGGAAGGGGGACGAGGCGGAGCCTTTTTGGGAGTAGAGGAGGCAGGGGTGCAAGGGAACAAGGGCTACGCCACGTGCAAACAGCCATATACACTTCAGAGGCAAAGAAACTGGTACACCTGCCTTATATCGTGTAGGGCCCCCGCGAACACGCAGAAGTGCCGCGACACGACAATGCATGGTCTCCATTAATGTCTGAAGTAGTGCTGGAGGGAACTGACACCATCAATTCTACAGGAATGTCCATAAACACGTAAAACTACGATGGGGTGAATATCTCATTCGAACAGCACGTTGGAAGGCATCCGAGATATGTTCAATAATGTTCATGTCTCGGGAGTTTGAAGGCCAGCGGAAGTGTTTAAACTCAGAAGAGTGTTCCTGCAGGCACTCTGTAGCAATTTTGGATGTGTAGAGTGTAACAATATCCTCCTTGAACTGCCCAAGTCCGACGGAATGCGCAATAGACATGACTGGATGCAGGTGATCAGACAGGATGCTTACGTACGTTTCACCTGTCAGAGTCGTATCTAGAGGTGTCAGGGTTCCCATATCACTCGAACATAACAGTTACAGAGCCTCAAGCAACTTGAACAGTCCTCTTCTGACATGCAGGTTCCGTGGATTCATGAGATTGTCTCCATACCCGTACATGTCCATCCACTCGATACAATTTGAGACGAGACTCGTTTAACCAGGACACAGTCCAATGTTCACGGGCCCAGGCGAGGCGAAAATCTTTGTGTTGCACAGTCATCAAGGATACACAAGTAGGCCTGCGGCTCCGAAAGCCCAAATCAATGGTATTTTGTTGAATGGTTCGCACGCTGACACGTGATGGCGCAGCATTGAAATGTGAATCAATTTTGGGAAGGGCTGCGCTTCTGTCACGCTGAACGGTTCTTGTCCTTGGCCCCTTTCTTGCAGGATCTTATTCTGGCAGCGGCGATGTCACGGATTTGATATGTCCGCAGCTCGTGGTCGTGCGGTAGCGTTCTCGCTTCTCACGCCCGGGTTTCCGGGTTCGATTCCCGGCGGGGTCAGGGATTTTCTCTGCCTCGTAATGACTGGGTGTTGTGAGCTGTCCTTAGGTTAGTTAGGTTTAAGTAGTTCTAAGTTCAATGGGACTGATGACCATAGATGTTAAGTCCCATAGTGCTCAGAGCCATTTGAACCATTTTTTGAACAGGTTTGATGTTTTACCAGATTTCTGATATTCACGGTACACTGGTGAAACGGTCGTACGGGAAAATCCTCACTTCATCTCTACCTCGGAGATGCTGTGTCCCATCGCTCGTGCGTCGACTACAACACCACGTAGAGACTGACTTAAATTCTGATGACCTGCCATTGTAGCAGCAGCAATCGGTCTAACAAGTGCGCCAGACACTTGTTGACTTATATAGGCGCTGCCGAAAGCAGCGCCGTATTCTGCCTGTCTTCACACCTCTGTATTTGAATACGCACGGCTGTAGCAGTTTCCTTGGCGCTTCAATGTATAAGTCTGTTCTCCAGTCACCGTGACTACGTATCACTTGCCTGTTAGACCGAGCCATAATGTAACCCCTGATTTTGTGTATTTGGACTTACTACTACATCATTCATCATGTCTGCATTTTCCTTTCCGTGGAAGAAGTAAAAGGCGGTTGGTGGGAATTCTAACATTGTGATGTGCAACGTTACAGTATTTCTAGCCACGAGTGTAGTAAATGCGTTTCGTTTCGCAGTTCACTGTGGCCAATATGTTGGTGGAATAAATTCTTCAGTCTCTCGTTTACCAGCAGTGAGCTTTGAGCAATCAGCGGCGAGCCCTCTCTGCGGCACTGAACAATTTGCCAGCCTACCTGACGTGGCACGCTTCACTGCCGCTGACGCACCCCCCCACTGATGATGCAGCAGATCGTTGGGTCGCATACGGAAAAGCCTTCGGCGACATTTCCGAGCGTTTGTGTCGTCGACCCTAGTGCGTAATAAGGCTTTCAGGCTTTCTTTCCGTCAGGGACTTCTCCCCGCGTATATCGTGCCAGGTACGGGGATGGTACCATAAGTACCCGACCCAACAAAGAAAACACAAAAAATTAGGAGAAAATATATTTATTTTTCAACAAAATCTCGTTTCAGCTCAGTACACTTTTCCCAGAAATGTTCAATAAGTTCGATACCTTTTTTATACCGAGAACTGTCTAACTCCTCAAAATAGTCACTAACTCCAGAACGAGGTTTTCACTCTGCAGCGGAGTGTGCGCTGATATGAAACTTCCTAGCAGATTAAAACTGTGTGCCAGACCGAGACTCGAACTCGGGACCTTTGCCTTTCGCGGGCAAGTGCTCTACCAACTGAGCTATCCAAGCACGACTCACGCCCCGTCCTCACAGCTTTACTTCTGCCAGTATCTCGTCTCCTACCTTCCAGACTTTACAGAAGTTCTCCTGCGAACCTTGCAGAACTAGCACTCCTGAAAGAAAGGATAGTGCGGAGACATGGCTTAGCCACAGCCTGGGGGATGTTTCCAGAATGAGGTTTTCACTCTGCAGCGGAGTGTGCCCTGATATGAAACTTCCTGGCAGATTAAAACTGTGTGCCGGACCGAGACTCACTAACTGCCGACATTACGCCTTCATTTGTTGACAATCTTCGGCCATCGAGCCATTTTTTCAAGTTTGGAACAGAAAATAGTTCTAGGGCGCTAAATCTTGTGAAGAGGGTACATGAGGTAGCAATTCAAACTTTAATTCATTAATTTTGGCCATTGCAGTAACGGACTTGTGAGCTGGTGCATTATCCTGAAGAAACAACACTTTCTTCTGGGTCAAATGACGCCGTTTTTGCTTGATTTATTCGCCCAAACGTTGCAAAAAGTTTGCATGATACTAGCTGTTGATAGTTTTTCCTTTTTGAAGGTAGTCAATGGAAGTTATGCCACGTTGATCCCAAAAAACCAACGCCATGACCTTGTCTGGAGATGGAACGGTCTTCGCCTTCTTTGTTTTCATTTTTTTTTCTCTGGAGCGAAGTGGTGGACCCATGTTTCATGCATGGTTATGAAACGGAGCAAAAAATCAGCTTTGTTGCTGCGAAACGTCGCTATACAGTCAAGTGAAACAGCTGTTTTTGCTTGAGTGTGAGCAATCGTGGTACAAACCTTGCACACAATTTTCGCATGTCCAAATTTTCAGATAATATGCACTTTTAGAAATGCCTACTATGTCTGCTAGCTCGCCCACTTTCAGTCGAGGATCATCCAGTACCACTTTCTGCAATTTCTTCACCATTTCTGTAGTCGTCATCTCATTTGGTCGGCCACTGCGACGCCCTCCTGGCAGCTCGTACGGCCTCGTTGAAACTCTGCCACCCAATATTTTAGTGTTGGAAACGAAGGAGCAGTCTCTCCCAAAGTAGAATCTAGCTCAGCTTTAATGCTGGTTGACCTGAGGAGCCTCAAAAAAAAAAAAATGTATCACATAACGATGGCCAGTTTCCTCCGTTTTTACAAGTACACTCAAAGCTATTGATGGCTGCCAAACAAATACTAAACAATGTGGCGTCTTCAAGCTTGAAACACTCTAATCGAGAGATGTTTTTCAACACGACTGCAGTCTCTCGGTCAGACCGGGTACCTAAGGGACCAGCCTCGTAGCTCCTCTGCAGGTACCTGCCACTCTCTTTAGATTAAATGTGTCAGTTGGTGTCTAATTAACATTGTAAACGTACTCACCTTATAGCTGCTCTCGTTGAGCTTTCCACTCTTAAAGGCGGCTGCAACAGTCATGCAGAACTTGGGCAACAGAACTTCACGTTATCGCCAGGTTGCTACTGGAGCTCGCCGGCCGCGGTGGTCTAGCGGTTCTAGGCACGCAGTCCGGAACCGTGCGACTGCTACGGTCGCAGGTTCGAATCCTGCCTCGGGCATGGATGTGTGTGATGTCCTTAGGTTAGTTAGGTTTAAGTAGTTCTAAGTTCTAGGGGACTGATGACCACAGATGTTAAGTCCCATAGTGCTCAGAACCATTTGAACCATTACATTACAGGCCCATATCGTTAACGTCGACATGCAGCAGGATTTTGGAACATATATTGTGTTCGAACATTATGAATTTCCTCGAAGAAAACGGTCTATCGACACACAGTCAAGCCGGATTTAGAAAACATCGTTCTTGTGAAACACAACTACACTATGTTATCAAAAGTATCCGGACACCGGGCTCAACGAATGTTTTTGGGAATGTCCGGATACTTTTGATCACATAGTGTACTTATAATCCAATTTTAAGAAAAGTATTTGATGAAAAAATTTAATTCTTTCGCATCTTACAATTTGACATCTTTGCTCGGTGAAGATCTGAATTTCTTTTCGTTATTCGTCATAGTTACTGTGCTGCACGAAACTGGGTACATGACTGCACGAAATTTTTAAGAGTTTGCGGAGGTAAATGGTTCAAATGGCTATGAGCACTATGGGACTTAACTTCTGAGGTGATCAGTCCCCTAGAACTTAGAACTACTTCAACCTGACTAACCTAAGGACATCACACACATCCATGCCAGAGGCAGGATTCGAACCTGCGACCGTAGCGGTCACGCGGTTCCAGACTGAAGCGCCTAGAACCACACGGCCACACAGGCCGGCGACATATCAAAAATACAGTGTGTATCAAAAAGAATTGCTGCAGAGGTAAAATCATGTTGCTTAGACTTTTCGTATAGTTCATTCTAGGCCATACATTATTGCGTATAAAATGTAACCAATGTATCTAAATTGTATTTAAAGCCGAGAGCGGAATATCTCTTTTCATCCATGTGATATTGGTTGTTATACTGTCGTCGTGAAAATCGGTTCGTTACCGAAACGACGCAGAAAGGGCTATTTTATCATTTGATTAACACTCGATAAGTTTTTGTCAAACGTGTGAGCAGAGCGGAAACAAGACTTCCTATAAATTACACCATGAGGTCGGAATTTTCATACCGAAACAAAGAAAGAGAAAAGGGCAAACGGGGTATCAAAGTAACCAGCGTGAGGTCTAGTTTTGCGTGGAAATATTTAATTTCTGGAAAGCAGTCAGGGTAATTAAGGGAAACTTAATTACTGAGCTGAGGAAAACTTGAAATATTTCACGAAAATCTGCTGCCAAGCTATGTAAATAAGACCTAGATAATATGCACATAGAAAGATACACTGGTGCAATATTTAAATGTCAAAAACACTTCCTTCGAATCAGGTACCGAAGTTAGGATTTTCGAGAACAGAAGACGTTAGCAAGTCAAGTGAGGTGTCAGTAAGATCATGCTTTCTAAATAAAACTCGAAAATAAAAAATAAAAGAAATCGGTCGAATATTTTGTAAAATAATTTGCGTGAAAGAAATAAGTAGATCAGAGAAACATTCTACGTGCCTTTGAACTATGCTGGAAATCATGAACGGAAAATGAGGTGCATCAAACGGTTCTATAATATTTTTTATTTCATACTTTTAGACAAATACTTTCACAAAATATTTGACTTTCTTTTCGAAAATTGCCGCTCGGAGTGGCCGTGCGGTTAAAGGCGCTGCAGTCTGGAACCGCAAGACCGCTACGGTCGCAGGTTCGAATCCTGCCTTGGGCATGGATGTTTGTGATGTCCTTAGGTTAGTTAGGTTTAACTAGTTCTAAGTTCTAGGGGACTAATGACCTCAGCAGTTGAGTCCCATAGTGCTCAGAGCCATTTGAACCATTTTTTTGAAGTGGCCGTGCGATTTGAGGCACCATGTCACGGATTTCCCGGCCTCTCTCGCTGGAGGTTAGTCCTCCCTCGGGCATGGGTGTGTGTGTGTGTGTGTATGTGTCGTTGTTAGCATAAGTTAGTTTACGTTGTGATTAAGCCTAGAGACCGATGACCTCAGGAATTCAAACACATTTGAACATTTTTCGAAAATTTTGTATGCTTTAGTTTTACAGACTATTTTAGATTCACTGAAACGTTTGGCCTTAACATTGACTACTGATTAATACGTTCGCGACATCAAATACCAGTAAAATTTCACGGTTGTTCATTGCATTTTGTTAGGAATTTAATGTGTGTGATATACTGGGATAGTTGTGTATACAATAAAACAAAGTTTTTCAAGTACTATGGCAAGACCTTAAAAATATACTTAGCGATGCAGTGAAAAACAGCATACATAAAACCTAATACACAGAATTGCAGCTGAGTCAGATAAGATTTAAGAACCCGACTCCTTCAATCAGCCGCTATCGCCAGCCGAGTACGCTACCATTACGACACAGATAGCTCTCTAGTGGCACCCTCATCCGTTTGAGTGTAACGCAGTCAGTCACTCTTCCGCATCTATCGGCTGTTAAAGGTTCTTGATCACGTAAAAAATAATCGTTTTTAATTTACTGATGAGATAGTCGAACGCTCTTCTGCTCATTCACGTCTGTTCGAATGATGTGTATGGTGATCTTCGTACTTGATATAAATTATGAAATTCTCCTTGACTATTCTTCCGTTTGTAATTTTCAGGCACAGCATTTCTTTTCACTTTGTTTTCTTAAGTAAACCTAGTTTTGTAGTCTTACTCTCCAGCTACAGTATTCTACAGTTTAGGGGCGCCGTTTTATAGAAACAGCTGGTTGGCTCGTTTCTAAGCAGCCATTTCGTACAAGGAGATGGTCACTCGCACGCAGGACACCCGAGCTTTTCGCCCGATGCTGCTGCTCGTTGCTGGAGTGTCGCGTATCCAGACGTCGTTCGCTGTCGGCCGCTTCCAGGTACTGTCTGTGGCTGATACTGTCGCTCAACCAGGTGCAGTCGCCTGCCCTGTTTCAGAGGAGGCCTCTCAACCCTCAAGACCCAGGCACTCACAGAGGGTGGGATTATTGGTAGTTGGGAGCACCAGTGTTAGGCCCATTACGGGGACCATTAAGGGACACGGCTGCCGAGAACGGAAAGAAAAGCAATGTGCACTCCATGTGCATACCGGGTGGAGTCATTCCAGATGTGAATATAATAAATGTGAATATAATAAATGTGAATATTGTGGTGTCACCGCCAGACACCACACTTGCTAGGTGGTAGCCTTTAAATCGGCCGCGGTCCGTTAGTATACGTCGGACCCGCGTGTCGCCACTATCAGTGATTGCAGACCGAGCGCCGCCACACGGCAGGTCTAGAGAGACGTCCTAGCACTCGCCCCAGTTGTACAGCCGACTTTGCTAGCGATGGTTCACTGACAAATTACGCTCTCATTTTCCGAGACAATAGTTAGCAAAGCCTTCAGCTACGTCATTTGCTACGACCTAGCAAGGCGCCATTATCATTTGCTATTTATCTTGTGATGCATGTACCATCAGACCGATGTTCACCAATTATGGAATAAAGTTAAGTATTTCAGAAGCTACGTATTTTATTTGCTAGTCTCCATTACTTTAACTGTTCCAGACCTCACGCCAGCCTGTGTGAGCTTAAACGCGTGCCTTTTGGCTATCTCATAGTGGCTTGGCTGTATTGCCAAGTCACAACAGTTTGGCGCCGAGGATGGGAGACGAGCCAATTCGCGTTTGTTCCAATACTGCACTGATTTACTTGTGTAATGGCTTCGCCACAATCTCCAGATGTACTGACCGAATTTTATCGCTTGCAGAATCAGCAGACGCAGGCCTTATTGGATGCCCTTGGACAGCTCGTCCAGGGTCAACGCGCACTGCAAAACGATGCGGCCGCCGCCGCTCCACTGCTCCCGCAGCCACAACACGCAGTTGCACCACCTTTTCGTCCTTTTGATGCTGCACTGGAAAGCTGGACGGAGTGGTCACGCCAATTTGGATTCCATCTCGCCGCCTACAGAATTCAAGGTAACGAGCGGCAGCCTTTCTTATTATCGTGCGTCGGTGTGTCCACATACCGTGTGATAGTGAAATTATTTCCCCGCCGCGACGTAGCAACTCTGTCCTACGACGGAATTTTGTCTGCATTAGATGCATATTTCAAAGAATCAGTCAATGTAGTTGCAAAAAGGTATACCTTCTTTCGTACAAAACGTACGGCTGGTCAAACTAATCAGGAGTGGGTTGCAACTTTGCAAGGCCTTACTAGGGATTGTGCTTTTGAGTGTGAATGTGGACTTCCTTATTCAGATACTATGGTACATGAAGCTATTGCACAGAACGTTTCCGATGTTTGTATACGGGAACAGATTTTGAAACTAGTCAATCCCTCCCTTAACAAGTGATGGACATATTGGATCGGCAGGACACGCTTGACTTTGCTCAGGCATCATTTGAAACTTCGCCACCCGTGTGTCACGTTAACCGGCCCACCGGGCGAGCTGCACGGAACAGTAAACAGCCCTCGCGCCCGTCCGCGCAGCTGCCGCCAAGCTCTCAGCCGCGTGTGCCGCGCAAGCAAGCACATGCAGTGCTAAAATCATGTCCGCGATGTGCTACTAGACATTTGCATGAGAATTGCCAGTCACGCCAAACTATTTGCTTTTTCTGTAATTAACGAGGGCATGTTCAGAGTGTTTGCCAGAAAAAGCTCCGATCGGACGCTCACAACCATTTCAGGCCCTTTGCTTCACGCTGGAATTGGAATTGAACCCAGAATACTCAGGATCGTGAACCTTCGCCCATGGAAATTCATGTAGTTCATTCCACTCCACCCAGTGCCACTCTCTCTAACAGTGACTGTGTTAGTCCCACAAATAGTGTGCGTCGACATCGCCGGAAATCCCGTCAAGTCGCAAGTGATTCTGTACCAGTGCCAGTTCACGTTGCACGAGACAGTCGCTCTTGTCGTCAACAGGACAATAAACTTTTTGTAGACTTGGACATTACTGGCAAAGTGATACCATTCCAGCTCGATACCGGAGCTGCAGTTTCACTAATCAATCACGTACAAACATCTACATCTACATCTACATCTACATTTATACTCCGCAAGCCACCCAATGGTGTGTGGCGGAGGGCACTTTACGTGCCACTGTCATTACCTCTCTTTCCTGTTCCAGTCGCGTATGGTTCGCGGGAAGAATGACTGTCTGAAAGCCTCCGTGCGCGCTCTAATCTCTCTAATTTTACATTCGTGATCTCCTCGGGAGGTATAAGTAGGGGGAAGCAATATATTCGATACCTCATCGAGAAACGCACCCTCTCGAAACCTGGCGAGCAAGCTACACCGCGATGCAGAACGCCTCTCTTGCAGAGTCTGCCACTTGAGTTTATTAAACATCTCCGGAACGCTATCACGGTTACCAAATAACCCCGTGATGAAACGCGCCGCTCTTCTTTGGATCTTCTCTATCTCCTCCGTCAACCCGATCTGGTACGGATCCCACACTGATGAGCAATACTCAAGTATAGGTCGAACGAGTGTTTTGTAAGCCACCTCCTTTGTTGATGGACTACATTTTCTAAGCACTCTCCCAATGAATCTCAACCTGGTACCCGCCTTACCAACAATTAATTTTATATGATCATTCCACTTCAAATCGTTCCGCACGCATACTCCCAGATATTTTACAGAAGTAACTGCTACCAGTGTTTGTTCTGCTATCATATAATCATACAATAAAGGATCCTTCTTTCTATGTATTCGCAATACATTACATTTGTCTATGTTAAGGGACAGTTGCCACTCCCTGCACCAAGTGCCTATCCGCTGCAGATCTTCCTGCATTTCGCTACAATTTTCTAATGCTGCAACTTCTCTGTATACTACAGCATCATCCGCGAAAAGCCGCATGGAACTTCCGACACTATCTACTAGGTCATTTATATATATTGTGAAAAGCAATGGTCCCATAACACTCCCCTGTGGCACGCCAGAGGTTACTTTAACGTCTGTAGACGTCTCTCCATTGATAACAACATGCTGTGTTCTGTTTGCTAAAAACTCATCAATCCAGCCACACAGCTGGTCTGATATTCCGTAGGCTCTTACTTTGTTTATCAGGCGACAGTGCGGAACTGTATCGAACGCCTTCCGGAAGTCAAGAAAAATAGCATCTACCTGGGAGCCTGTATCTAATATTTTCTGGGTCTCATGAACAAATAACGCGAGTTGGGTCTCACACGATCGCTGTTTCCGGAATCCATATTGATTCCTACATAGTAGATTCTGGGTTTCCAAAAACGACATGATACTCGAGCAAAAAACATGTTCTAAAATTCTACAACAGATGGACGTCAGAGATATAGGTCTATAGTTTTGCGCATCTGCTCGACGACCCTTCTTGAAGACTGGGACTACCTGTGTTCTTTTCCAATTATTTGGAACCCTCCGTTCCTCTAGAGACTTGCGGTACACGGCTGTTAGAAGGGGGGCAAGTTCTTTCGCGTACTCTGTGTAGAATCGAATTGGTATCCCGTCAGGTCCAGTGGACTTTCCTCTGTTGAGTGATTCCAGTTGCTTTTCTATTCCTTGGACACTTATTTCGATGTCAGCCATTTTTTCGTTTGTGCGAGGATTTAGAGAAGGAACTGCAGTGCGGTCTTCCTCTGTGAAACAGCTTTGGAAAAAGGTGTTTAGTATTTCAGCTTAATGCGTGTCACCCTCTGTTTCAATGCCATCATCATCCCGGAGTGTCTGGATATGCTGTTTCGAGCCACTTACTGATTTAACGTAAGACCAGAACTTCCTAGGATTTTCTGTCAAGTCGGTACATAGAATTTTACTTTCGAATTCACTGAACGCTTCTCGCATAGCCCTCCTTACGCTAACTTTGACATCGCTTAGCTTCTGTTTGTCTGAGAGGTTTTGGCTGCGTTTAAACTTGGAGTGAAGCTCTCTTTGCTTTCGCAGTAGTTTCCTAACTCCGTTGTTGTACCACGGTGGGTTTTTCCCGTCCCTCACAGTTTTACTCAGCACGTGCCTGTCTAAAACGCATTTTACGATTGCCTTGAACTTTTTCCATAAACATTCAACATTGTCAGTGTCGGAACAGAAACTTTCGTTTTGATCTATTAGGTAGTCTGAAATCTGCCTTCTATTACTCTTGCTAAACAGATAAACCTTCCTCCCTTTTTTTATATTCCTATTAATTTCCATATTCAGGGATGCTGCAGCGGACTTATGATCACTGATTCCCTGTTCTCCACTTACAGAGTCGAAAAGTTCGGGTCTGTTTGTTATCAGTAGGTCCAAGATGTTATCTCCACGAGTCGGTTCTCTGTTTAATTGCTCGAGGTAATTTTCGGATAGTGCACTCAGTATAATGTCACTCGATGCTCTGTCCCTACCACCCGTCCTAAACATCTGAGTGTCCCAGTCTATATCTGGTAAATTGAAATCTCCACCTAAGACTATAACATGCTGAGGAAATTTATGTGAAATGTATTCCAAATTTTCTCTCAGTTGTTCTGCCACTAACGCTGCTGAGTCGGGAGGTCGGTAAAAGGAGCCAATTATTAACCTAGCTCGGTTGTTGAGTGTAACCTCCACCCATAATAATTCACAGGAACTATCCACTTCTACTTCACTACAGGATAAACTACTACTAACAGCGACGAACACTCCACCACCGGTTGCATGCAATCTATCCTTCCTAAACACCGTCTGTACCTTTGTAAAAATTTCGGCAGAATTTATCTCTGGCTTAAGCCAGCTTTCTGTACCTATAACGATTTCAGCTTCGGTGCTTTCTATCAGCGCTTGAAGTTCCGGTACTTTACCAACGCAGCTTCGACAGTTGACAATTACAATACCGATTGCTGCTTGGTCCCCGCATGTCCTGACTTTGCCCCGCACCCGTTGAGGCTGTTGCCATTTCTGTACTTGCCCAAGGCCATCTAACCTAAAAAACCGCCCAGCCCACGCCACACAACCCCTGCTACCCGTGTAGCCGCTTGTTGCGTGTAGTGGACTCCTGACCTATCCAGCGGAACCCGAAACCCCACCACTCTATGGCGCAAGTCGAGGAATCTGCAGCCCACATGGTCGCAGAACCGTCTCAGCCTCTGATTCAGACCCTCCACTCGGCTCTGTACCAAAGGTCCGCAGTCAGTCCTGTCGACAGCTGGGCACACCTCCGTTGCGTGCCGCAAATGTTCGGTTAAGTAGTTATTCAGGACAAGCGATCCCTGTGTTAGGACAGTGCAGCCTTCTTGCAACATACAAGGGACAAAGAAACCTTGTGTCATTTTACGTCCTTCGTTCTTCTTCTGCAGTGAACTTGTTTGGTTTAGATTTCAGTTGTTTAACTTGTCTATAGTCAATCAGGTCCTATCAGTGAACCAGACTGTGCCTTCAGCCAGTGTTTCTCGTCTCTGTGAAGAATTTGCAGGCATTTTTGCACCGGGCCTTGATTGCGCTAAGAGCTATAAAGCACATTTGGAACTGAAAGTCAACGCGCAACCGAAATTTTTCAGAGCGCGCAATGTTCCCCACGCATTGCGCGATGAGGTCGCAAGAACATTACTCGATTTGGAATCACAAGGTGTAATTGAACGTGTGCAGGCTTCTCTCTGGGCATCACCCTTAGTAATTTTGCCAAAACCATCCGGAAAATTGAGACTTTGCGTGGACTTCAAGGCAACAGTGAATCCACAACTAGTGATTGCAACTTTTCCTTTACCCCGCCCGGAAGATCTTTTTGACAAACTGTGCCCGGGTAAATATTTTTCGAAGTTGGACCTAGCAGATGCGTACTTGCAAATACCGGTGGACGAAGAATCCCAGCGCGTTTTGGTGATTAACACGCATCTTGGTTTGTATCGATTCAAACGACTGCCATTCGGGTGTGCATCCACCCCTGCATTGTTTCAGCAATATCTGCAAACAGTTTGTGCGTCGGTCCCTACTGCAGCAAACTATCTGGACGATATTGTGATCTCCGGAATGACAGAAGAAGAACATTTAGCCAATCTCAGAACATTATTTCAGGTCTTGCGACAAAATGGTCTTCGCTTGCGGAAGGACAAATGTGTGTTTTTTGCTCGTGACTTACCATATCTGGGACATGTACTCAATGCCCAAGGCATACATCCCAGTACAGAGCACCTCCGTGCCATACAAGACTTGCCTTCGCCGCAGAATTTGAAGCAGCTACAGTGTGTGCTGGGAAAAATGAACTATTACCATAAATATGTGCGCCACGCCTCTTCCATTTCAGCTCCGCTTCATCGCTTACGCCGTAAAGGTGTACCGTTCGTCTGGACGACGGAATGCAAACGCGCCTTTCGCCAGTTGAAATCGGCGTTGCTTTCCAATACTTGCCTTACGCCATTTGATCCCCGGAAGCCCCTTTTGTTGATGGTGGATGCATCGGATTTCGGGATTGGTGCTGTGCTTGCGCACAAAGATGGATCACATGATCGCCCTATTGCCTTTGCGTCCAAATTGCTCTCGTCAGCGCAAAGAAATTATTCACAGATCGAGAAAGAAGCTTTGGCTCTCGTATTTGGTGTTACTAAGTTTCATGATTTCTTGTATGGTCGTCACTTTACCATCATCACAGACGACAAACCTCTGACATCGCTTTTTCATCCGACCAAGCCTGTACCTCCACGTACAGCGCAGAAATTCTTTCGCTGGTCTATTTTCCTCTCGCAGTACCGCTACGATATCTTGTATCGGTCCACTGTTAAGCACGGAAACGCCAATGAGTTGTCCCGTTTGCCTGTTGCTGAGGATAGAGCATTCGATTCCTCCGAACGTGCTTGCATGTTCATTGATTCGGTAACCGATGACGTGGTCGAATCGCTTCCGATTGATTTTCGTCATGTAGCTACAGCCACAGCTGCTGACCCTGTCCTTGCTACCGTTCTGCGTTTTGTTGCTACGCAATGGCCCTTGTCAAAGTCACGGATTGAGGATCCATTGGTTCGCCTATTTTTTTGCTCACAAGGACTTTTTGTACGACGTGGTGTTTTGCTGTTGCGTTCAGATAATGATCAGTCCAGGGTCGTGGTACCACGTTCGTTACAGTCCTCTGTCTTACGGCTTCTCCACCAAGGACATTGGGGTATAGTGAGAACGAAACAGCTTGCTCGTCAGCACTGTACTTGGTTCGGAATCGATGCTGCGATTACGAATATGTGCTCTTCTTGCATGGCGTGTGCCGAACAACAATCTGCACCACCGCGGAAATTCTTTGCATGGCCGAAAGCCACTACCCCTTGGCAACGCTTACACATCGATTTTGCTGGTCCATTCTGGAATGCTCGATGGTTGGTTGTGGTAGATTCATTCAGTAATTTTCCTTTTGTTGTCCGGATGTCTTCCACGACTTCATCTGCCACCATCCAAGCGTTATCAGCTATCTTTTGCATTGAAGGTCTTCCAGACTATTGTTTCCGACAATGGCCCACAATTCATGCCCGCAGAATTTCAGTCATTCTGCAAGGCCAATGGTATTCAACATCTGACGTCCGCGCCGTTTTCGCCGCAGTCAAACGGTGCCGCTGAACGTTTGGTCCGGACTTTCAAGTCACAGATGTTGAAGTTGAAAGAGTCTCATTCTCGGGAGGACGCGTTGTTGCTCTTTTTGTCCACGTATCGCTCTCAGCTCCGAGATGGTCGCTCGCCGGCTGCGTTGCTTCACGGTCGCCCTCATCGAACCTTGATGTCTTTGCTACATCCGCCGCATCGGGTTCCTGTGCAGCGGCAGACACCTGCTTTTGCCCCAGGCAACTATCGAGGTTCACGGCGTTGGCTCGCAGGGCGCACTCTTCGCTGCCTCGGCCGCGCTATGTATCTGGTTTTGGGGGCCTCTGGTGAGGTGCGTCGGCATCTCAATCAGCTGCGCCTCTGTCGTCGCACGGCTTCTGTCGCTCCCCGTCTGCTTTCAGCGACGGTGCCGTCCGGTCAGCGCCCTGGGGACCCATCTACTGGCTCGCCTCATTTCCAGGTGTTACCGACGCTGCCTTCCATTTTGCCCCATGGCGACGCGCCGCCGCCTGTTCTCCCGCCGGCGACGCCCGCAGTGGATGCGTCACTGCAACCGCCGGGCGCCTCCCTGGGTCACGCGCCGCCGATCGCTTCCCGTGACCCGTTGTCCTCCGCCATGGACTTCTTGCCCGTTCCGGACCATAGGACGTCTTCGCCCGTCGGGTGTCCCAACCCGATGGAGGTCGACCCTTCGGCTCCTCCTGTCTCTCCACGGGCGCATACACCGCATGTCGGCGTGCACCCTGGACTAGGTTTTCAGGCGTTTCCTAGCTCCCCTCGGACCGAATGGCAGGGTGCGGGTGGCACAGCCTCGCCTGTTGTTAGGCTCCCCACCTCGTCGCATACGTCAACATGGGGTCCTCCCCACGGCGGGGCCGGCCGCGGTGGTCTAGCGGTTCTGGCGCTGCAGTCCGGAACCGCGGGACTGCTACGGTCGCAGGTTCGAATCCTGCCTCGGGCATGGGTGTGTGTGATGTCCTTAGGTTAGTTAGGTTTAAGTAGTTCTAAGTTCTAGGGGACTTACAACCTAAGATGTTGAGTCCCATAGTGCTCAGAGCCATTTGAACCATTTGAACCCACGGCGGGCGGAAGCCTTATAACACAACCGTACGCCGATTTGCGGGGGAGGAATGTGGTGTCACCGCCAGACACCACACTTGCTAGGTGGTAGCCTTTAAATCGGCCGCGGTCCGTTAGTATACGTCGGACCCGCGTGTCGCCACTATCAGTGATTGCAGACCGAGCGCCGCCACACGGCAGGTCTAGAGAGACGTCCTAGCACTCGCCCCAGTTGTACAGCCGACTTTGCTAGCGATGGTTCACTGACAAATTACGCTCTCATTTGCCGAGACGATAGTTAGCATAGCCTTCAGCTACGTCATTTGCTACGACCTAGCAAGGCGCCATTATCATTTGCTATTTATCTTGTGATGCATGTACCGTCAGACTGATGTTCACCAATTATGGATTAAAGTTAAGTATTCCAGAAGCTATGTACTTTATTTGCTAGTCTCCATTACTTTAACTGTTCCAGACCTCACGCCAGCCTGTGTGAGCTTAAACGCGTGCCTTTCGGCTATCTCATAGTGGCTTGGCTGTCTTGCCAATGTCACAACAAATATAATAAATTTTGTTGAGACTGGGAAGCTTATGTCCACTAATCAGCATGGTTCTAGAAAGCATCGCTCGACCGAAACTCATCTTTTCCTTTTCTTGCATGATATACTGTGAACTGTGGATGAAGGGCAATAGGCATATTCCATATTTCCAGATTTCCGGAAAGCATTTGACAAGGTGTCCCACTGCAGGCTGTTAACGAAGCTACGAGCATATGGAATAAGTTCATAGATATGTGAGTGGCTGGAAGACTTCTTAAGTAATGGAACCCAGTATGTTGTCCTCGATGGCGAGTGTTCATCAGAGACAAGGGTATTGTTAGCAGTGCCCCAGGGAAGTGTGATAGGACCGCTGTTCTTGATATTCACAATTGATTTGGCGGACGGGGTGGGCAGCAATCTGAAGTTGTTTCCTGATGATGCTGTGTTGTACGGTAAGGTGTCCAAATTGAGTGGCTGTAGAAAAATACAAGATGACTCAAAGTTACTAATTGGTTTGATTAATGACAGCTACCACTAAATGTAAATTAATGAAGGTGAGTAGGAAAAACAAACCTGTAATGTTCAGATACAGCATTAGTAGTGCATTGCTTAACACAGTCACGTGGTTTAAATATCTGGGCGTAACGTTGCAAAGTGATATAAAATGGAACGAGCATGTTGATTGGGAGAATTTTAGGAAAGTGTGGTTCTTCTGCAAAGGAGACCGCATATATGACGCTGCTGCGACCTATTCTTGAACACTGCTCGAGCGTTTGGGATACGTACCAGACTGGATTGAAGGAAGACATCGAAGCTATTCAGAGACAGGCTGTTAGATTTGTTACCGGTAGGTTCGAACAACACATAAGTGTTACGGAGACGCTTCGGGAACACAAATGGGAATCCCTGGAGGGAAAGCGACGTTGTTTTCGAAGAAGGCTATTGAGAAAATTTAGAGAACCAACATCCGAAGCTGACTGCGGAAAGAGTCTACTGCCATCAACATACAATGCGCGTAAGGTCACGAAGATACGATTCCAGAAATTAGGGCTCATACGGAGGGATAAAGACAGTCGTTTTTCCCATCACTCTGTTTACAGTTGGAAAAAGGAAAGGAAATGACTCATAGTGGTACAGGGTACCCTCCGCCATGCACCGTACAGTGGCTTGCGGAGTATTCATGTAGATGTAGATGTAGATGTGGAACGGGTCCTCCTGGACGCCATGAAGAGCACAGACTGCAGCCAACTACAGGTCAGTACCAATGAAGTGTGTCACTTTGGATCAGGACAGATTCTGGTTTTTTTTTTTCCTTTATTGTATTTCAATTCCCCATCGGGGCGGGCTGGCAGCAGCATAGGCGCTGCTCTTCAGCCGAAAGACATAGAACAAAACAATAGAAGACATTTAAAAACAGCAAAGGAGAGAATAAGGTGAACATAGATATAAAAAAGGGGAACATCATGGAAGACAATAGACAAAAAACGGGGTGACTGTAAAATGGAGATAAAAAAAACTGTTTAAAAGTAGCACACACAAAAAGCCACACACTGCGACGGTTAAAAGAACACAAGGCACAGTATGACTGGAGCATAAAGGTAGCGACGGATGGCATAGCACATAACACTGACGGCGAACCTCAAGGCAGGACACAATTAAAAGCACACCTCTTGATGCACACGAGAAACACCACTAAACAACACTGATGTGGCACACTGATGAAGAGCAATACAGAGGATCTGCCAGGCGCTAGGAGAGGAAGGAGACCTGAAGAAGGGAGGGAGGGGAAGAGATGGGGGAGTTGAGCGGGGGGTGCGCGGAAGAGGGCCAGGTAGGGAGGGATGTGGGAAGGAGAGAGGCAAGTATGGGGTGCAGGGTGTCAGGGGAGGGGGGGACGGAGGAAAATCCGCTCTGGGAGAAGGAGGAAAAAGGGGGCCCTGGGGAGAGGGGGGGGGGTGATTCTGGTTTCGAGCGGCTAACAGAAGTGGTAAAGGCTGCCAGTCTTGCTTGCGAGATGAAAGCACAGCTCACCATTTGTAACATAGGAGGCAGGACCGATTGTGGACGTCTTGTACAGGGCAGAGTGGAGGGTGTGAATCAGAGGTCAGACTAGGGATGGGCTACGATCGCTCTCGAGAAACGCGCGACGCGAAGGCAATTTCTCGAGAATGTCTCGGGTACGCTCGAGAAGTTGACAGTGTTGTGCTCTCTGAGAAATTGCGCAAACCTTCAGTACACGAAGCACTGGGCCGCAGCGGTCGTACTCGACGTACGTACGTGCATGGAAAACATTGAAATTCTATTATTGATATCAACTGTACTACCGTTATTAATGTGTACTGAGGTATTAGTATATGTCTCATAAGACAAAAGTCATAGAATTGTTGTTTACAACAAAGCACAGAATTCGCATGAAACAGAAGCTTTATTCTTAGAAAATAAATTACCTTGTACATTCTGCATGTATGCATGCATGCTTAAACGTAAAAGAGAAGTGCTATAGCCTTTTATGTACAGAAACTACGTACATGCGTTTACCTACTGAAGACAGAAAGGAAACAAAAGTTGTTCAGCAGAAGGCATTTTTACATCCCATTGCTGCACTGCCGTCGATTTTTGTTTAGAAATATTATTTTATTAACCAATTTGAGCCAGATCGCTGGTCGATCACCAGCGATCGGCTTGTTATCTTTGGCGCGTCCCCGGGCACGAGCATCTTTGCGTTTTCGGCTGGGGCGCGCGGGACGGCGAGAGGCAGTCTGTTTGGGGCAGCCGGTGAGACTGGCGGAGGTGTGGCTCGGGCGTAAGCACATGCGTGATGTCTGTTACGCTGGGGCTGTTCGCTAATCGTGAAACTCCTGCGGCGGTTACTGGTTGCCTGCAAGGCATTTCATATAAACTGTGCCAAGCCACGCAGTGAGAGGGCAGTCCGGAGTTGGTGTTGGCCGAGATGTGTGTACAAACTGAGGTGCCTGTGTGAGAAGCACGGCGTGGGCCTGTAGGTTGCTTCGTCCTTCTGGCAGCCACCGCAAGCGGATGTTCGGCCAGTATTTCTACAGTGTGTGGTGAGCATAGTGTGAACAAGTTCTCGTAGGATGTGCTCCCAGCCTGACTCTTAGCCTGTGTTATTTGTGGGTGCCGACCCCTTGTCTGTTACTGCTTCCGGGTCTCCTGTAAGATTTCACAGCAAAACTGTGTTTTAGTGGCATTCTGTGTTTCTGGCTCAGCCTCCGCCTAGAAGGGGGAATTCCTTAATGTTGTAATTTAAATATATAAGAAAAAATTCTTCTTTCAGAATAAGCACCTGTTTCTTAGGGACACTGCAGTTCAAACAGGAGTGGCGTAATGTTAATGAGTATTGGTTATTGGTCAAGTGAAGTGTTTTTAATGTCTTGCATTTTTATGGGGCACGCAGCTGTGTTATTGAACTCATTTTGAAGTGTTCTGTCGGGTGAATGACTGCTCCCCACTTCAGTGTATTCTTTTCAGTAGTATTGTAAGGTTTTTTGGATATTTGTCAGTGGGGTGTATTGGTTCAATTTGGTTTTCCTCTTTCTTTTGAATTACGGAGAATTGTTTAGTTTATCTGGTTATTGGCTTAACTCGCGCTTC
This sequence comes from Schistocerca nitens, assembly GCF_023898315.1. Taxonomy (NCBI): domain Eukaryota; kingdom Metazoa; phylum Arthropoda; class Insecta; order Orthoptera; family Acrididae; genus Schistocerca; species Schistocerca nitens. Next base: position 132,683,784 of record NC_064623.1, read on the forward strand.
ACGCACTAAATCAGCTCATACTGAAATTGTTTTTTTTATTCCTGTTTAATGTCAGACAGATTCAAATGTAACTTCATTTATGTTATTTGAAATAAATGTGTTGGATTGACGTTAATGAATTATGTGCAATCGAGGTAAGGGACCCAGTCCTTCATTAGTGCTTAACAGTGGCGTGTGGTTCGGGTTGTGAGCCCCGTGCTCGGACCACAATTGGCCTTTTAGTCTGCTTCTTTGTTTGTTTATAAGTAGTCCTGTTTTCGAAAATATTCTTTCACTGGGAACAGAAGTTACAGGTATTGCAAGCTATTTTTTTGGCACGAGAGCTAGACCTGGTTAACTGTTTTCATTTTTTTTCCAGTAGTGTAAAGGATTATCCGTGTGTTGTAGGTACGGTTCTTCCAAATATCGTTGTACCTCCAGGTCTATGCTATCACTACCGCTTTTCATTAGATTTTTATTGGAAACCTCTTCATCGAAAGAAGCCCATAAGGAACTACTGGCGTTTTGTACGAAATGGTACTCGTGGCTAGCGTCGTTAGTAGCCGAATGAGTAGATCGTACGGTCTCTACCACGTTTGTGCACTCTGCAATTAGGCTTGCAACGGCATGTTTTGAATGAATGGGATTCGTAAATAGTAACGTTTTCAATCTTGGCTCGAGAACTGTGGCAACGGCATGTACTTTGTTTGTTTCTATTAATCCTAGCCGGGCTATTAGTTAGTTCTTCAGATGCTGCTGTAGCTCTTGCGCTGTCGTGGTAGCCCACTTCCCATTGCATACGGTTTAGCTGTCTGATTATTGGAATAGCTTTCGAAAGAGAGGTATAGTTTCCAGTTGAGATTTTACTTGTTACCACTTCAAATGACTCCAGTACACATAAACATTCGCTCAAAATTCGCCACTCATCAGCTGTGAGGTTCTCTACACCTGGATACAAAAACGATAAACAGGCTGCAATGCATTCCTTTTGCACCACTAGACGTTGTAGCATATAAAACGTACTGTTACATCAGGTTTCGGTTTCCTGAATGAATTTATGAACAGGTTTTTTTCATTAGATCCTGGATCTCGTGGAGTTTTTCATTAGCATTGCAACTTGTTTCAAAATAGCTAACAATTTTTCTGGCCTTTTCCCGCGTTATGCAGAGCTCACTGTTGCTGTTCAAAGAACTTTTCACAACTAAATTGATGGTGTGTGCTAAACAAGGCACATGTTGCATATCTATGTTGCCACTGTGAATAAGTTGTACGGCTGCCGTCATGTTACTGGCGTTGTCAGTTGTGATGCGGACAACTTTGTTTTCAATTTTCCATTTTGAAATCACGTTATCTAACGCCTCACTAATATTTAGCGCTGTATGCTTTGCCGGGAAACGGAATGTCTCGAGAGCTAAAGCTTTCAGGCACCAATCAGTGTTAATGAAATGACCAGTTACAGCAATATATGCCTCACTATTTAGTGAAGTCCAAATATCGGTCGTTAAAGAAACACAAGTAGAGTCTTCCTCGGCCAAGTTTACAGCCTCTTTCTGTTTATGGTAATCGTCCTCAATCATGAGGCGCAACTTTTTTCGATTTGGTATCGAGTATTGTGGATCCAACAGTGAAACAAAACGTCGAAAACCAGTGTCCTCGACGATTGAAAGCGGTTGAAAATTGTCTGTTATCATGGCCACTAGTGCTTCATCTAGCTGTTGCTGCCGTTTACTTCCCTCTATGAAGAGAAACGTAGGATTTAGATCAGAGCTCCTGCGAGGGGATACGTTATGCTCGATCACTAGTCCAATAAAATTACATATCTTATCGTGCAAAAGCTAGGACAGTATAGGTTTGATTTTGGGGTATGTTGCATGTTATCAGACTACGATTAAAAAATCAATGTTTTTTAAACGTGGCGGACCGCTTCGGACACTATCCGAACTTTTGCACGGAATTCACCTTTTGTACCATACTTACATGGACATTTTGTCTGCCTCGCACTATTGGAAGAATGAGCCTCTGTATCCACGGACGTCGCTGTTTTATTGCTCGATAAATTGCGCAGTTATGATGTCTAATTATGCCCATTGTATTTTTTTATACAATGAAACGTCCCTTTTGAACAACTATACAAGACTGTGCTTAAACTGACACACAATGTTTTTAGCGCAACGCAATCTGACTTTCAAACATCCCTACAAAAGAATGGCCCTGACTAACGTTAACCTATACGTTCCACAAATCACTTACCTCACAAAAATCTTCGTTACTCGAACTACTGCAATACACCGAGCGCCACTACTGCTAGCTAAATAAAAGATTCAAACTACTGAAGGCACTTACTACTGATAGGCACAGTTAGCAAAAAAAAGATTTTGATATGGAACAAACAATGTATTTACCTTAATATTGTTCAAAAGTCATATTATATATATATCAGTTCATGACATCCAGTCTTACAAATTTATTCTTTCTTAATGAGACACGCCCAGATCGTCCACTCTCAAAATTCCGCCATCTCTCTCCCCACATCCACCACTGTTGGCGGCTCACCTCCAACTGCGCAACGCTACGCGCTGTTAACATCCAGCTGCCCAACACTACAATGGCCAACAACAATGCAAATCAGCCACAGACTGTACACAGCACAGCCAGTGATTTTCATACAGAGCGCTACGTGGCGTTACCAATAAGAAAACCTAAACAGCCTACTTACAACATTACGGAGATTTTTACGACAAATGTTGCAGGTAACGTTATCTCCATCTTCCGTAAAGTATTGCCAGCACCATGTTGTTCGTTTCCGTGTGTCCATATTGATTTGAATAACAACTTTACTCGAATGAAACCTGAGACATACTAGTAACGAGCACAGCGAGCAGCGAGCGTATTTGTCTAGCGGCGGCATTCAATTCATAAACAACAGTGGCGCGGCGTATGTTGTCGCAGCCAACTGGCGCTCAGTGGCACACGCCGCCGAGTCGTTTCTCGCGAGCTTCTCGAGAATTGCTTGAGAACTAGAGGCTCGAGGAATTCTCGGTACGCTCGAGTCGCCGCGCCACGCCATCCCATCACTGGGTCAGACGGTTCTGCGACCGTGTAGTGTACAGATTCCTCTACTTATGGGTGGTTGGGTTTCGGGATCCGCTAAATAGGTCAGGAGACAACTACACGCAGGAGGCGGCTACACGGGTAGCAGGGGATGTGTGGCGTGGCCTGGGCGGTTTTTTGAGGTTAAAGGGACACGACAAAACATAGACAGGGCTACAGTCTAAAAGGATGCAGGCCGAACACAGGATGAACTAGATGCAGGAATCATCGGTATAGCAGATGTAAACTGTCGTAACTGTTTTGGGAAGGTACCAGAGCTCCAGGCGCTAATAGAAAGCACTGATGCTCAAATCGTTATAGGCATTGAAAGCTAGATAATACCGAAATTTTTCAGAAGGACCTTACAATGTTCCGAGACGCAAGGCTAAACACAATTTGCGGTGGCGTGTTTCTTGTTGTTACATGTAGTTTCCACGCCACGAAATTGGAATAGGAGTTCCTGTGAGTTAGTATGGGCAGGGTTAATTCTTGACAACCGGAATACGATAATAAATAGATCGTTTTACCGACCTCCCAATTCAGATGATACAATTCCTGAAAAGCTGAAAGAAAACTTGAGTTTTATTTCAATCATGTACCCGACTCATACAATTATAGTTGGTGGTAACTTTAATGTACCCTCAATATGTTGGCGAAAATACATGTTAAAATCCGGAGGTACGCATAAAACGTCATCCGGAATTGTGCTAAACGCATTCTCTGAAAATTAATTCGGGCAGTTAGTTCACAAGACCAAGCGAATAGCAAACGCTTGTGAAAACACACTCGACCTCCTAGGAACAAGAAATCCCGAGATAATAACGAGAATCAAAACGGATACAGGGATTAGTGAACACAGGGTTTTCGTAGCGAGATTCAATATTCTAAGCCCCATATCGTCCAAAAGCAAACGAAAAATATATCTATTAAAAAAATCAGATAAAAATTCACTTGACGCCTTCTTGAGAGACAATTTCCACTCCTTCCAAATTAACAATGTAAGTGTAGACGAGATGTGACTTGAATTCAAAGAAATAGCATCGACAGCAATTCAGAGATTTACACCAAATTAATTAACAAACCACGGAGCTGTCCTCCTTGGTACACAAAATGGGTCAGAACGCTGTTTCAGAAACAACGAAAGAAGGATATCAAATTCAAACCGACCCAAAATCAACAAGATTTCGAAGCTCGAAATTCCACGCAGACTTTAATGCGGGATGCTTATAATAGTTTCCACAACGAAACTTTGTCTCGAAACATGGCAGAGAATCCAAAGAGATTCTGGTGGTATGTGAAGTATGCTAGCGGCAAGACACAATCAATGCCTTCTCTGCGCGATAACAATGGACATACTATCGAAGACAGTGCTGCCAAAGCAGAGTTCCTAAACACAGCCTTCCGAAACGCCTTCGCAAAAGAAGACGAAGTAAATATTCCAGAATTCGAGTCATGAACAGCTGCAAAGCTGAGTAACGTAGAAACAAATATCCTCGTAATAGTGAAGCAACTTAAAAATCACTTAAGAAAAGCAAGTCTTCCTGTCCAGACTGTATAACAATTAGGTTCCTTTCCGAGTATGCTTGTACGACAGCTCCATACTTAACAATCATAGACATCGTTCGCGAGAAGAAAAATCCGTACACAAAGCCTGGAAAGCTGCACAGGTCACACCAATATTCAAGAAAGGTAGTAGGAGTAATCCACTTAATTACAGGCCCATATCGTTAGTGTCGATATGCAGCAGGATTTTGAAACGTATTTTGAATTCGAACGTTATGCATTACCTCGAAGAGAACGTCTATTGACACACAGTCAACTTGGATTTAGAAAACATTGTTCCTGTGAAACACAACTAGCTATTTATTCGCATCAAGTGTTGAGTTCTGTTGACAAGGGATTTCAGATTGATTCCGTATTTCTGGATTTCCGGAAGGCTTTTGACACTGTACCACACAAGCGGCTTGTAGTGAAATTGCGTGCTTATGGAATATCGTCTCAGTTATGTGACTGGATTCGTGATTTCCTGTCAGAGAACTCACAGTTCGTAGTAACTGAAAGTCATCGAGTAAAACGGGAGTGATTTCTGGCGTTCCCCAAGGTAGTGTTATAGGCCCTTTGCTGTTTCTTGTCTATATTAACTATTTGGGAGAGAATCTGAGCAGGTGTTTTAGGATGTTTGGACATGACGCTGTCGTTTATCGAGTAATAAAGTCATCAGAAGACCAAAACAAATTGCAAAACAGATTTAGAAAAGATATCTGTATGGTGCAAAAATTTGCATTTGACCCTAAATAACGAAAAGTGTGAGCTCATACACTTGAGTGCTAAAAGGAATCTGTTAAACGTCGATTACACGATAAACCAGTCTCATCTGAAGACCGTAAATTCAACTAAATACCTAGGAATTAGGAAGACCGAGAGACAGGTGGCTGAAAGGAGTGGATGAGTGCGTCCAGAAGAAAGGAGAAGACTGGACCAAGGTGAAGACGGAGTGATGGTGGCAAGACAGAAGACGATGGAGAGGCTTATGTTCCAAACTGACCCGGCCAGAGGCTGGAAACTGTCCATGTTGACGATGATGATGATGATGACATTGGAATTATAATTATGAACAATTTAAATTGGAAGGAACACAGAAAATGTTGGGGAAGGCTAAAAAAAGACTGCGTTTTATTGGCAGGATTGTTAGGAAATGTAACATATCTACTAAAGAGACTGGCTACAAATGGTTCAAATGGCTCTGAGCTCTATGGGACTTAACATCTATGGTCATCAGTCCCCTAGAACTTAGAACTAATTAAACCTAACTAACCTAAGGACAGCACACAACACCCAGCCATCACGAGGCAGAGAAAATCCCTGACTCCGCCGGGAATCGAATCCGGGAACACGGGCGTTGGAAGCGAGAACGCTACCGCACGACCACGAGATGCGGGCGACTGGCTACACTACGCTTGTCCGGCCTCTTTTAGAATAGTGCTGCGTGCTGTGGGGGATCCTTACCGGACAAGACTGACGGAGTACATCGAGGAAGTTCAAAGAAGGGCAGCACGTTTTGTGTTATCGCGAAACAGGGGCGGGTGACGTAGGATTCGGAGTCGATATAATTAAAACAAAGGCGTTTTCCGTTGTGGCGGGATTTTCTCTCGAAACTTCAATGACCAACTTTCTCCTCCGAATGCGAAAACGTTTTGTTGACGTCGACCTACGTAGGGAGAAACGATCACCACGGTAAAATAAGGGAAATAAGAGCTCGCACGGAAAGATATAGGTGTTCATTCTTTCCGCGCGCTGTACAGGATTGGAATAACAGGGAATCAGGCACTTAAACGTGATTTGCAGAGTGTCGATGTACATGTAGCTGCTGTGACTGTTACAAACGATTCCATTTGAAAACAACTCGTAGATATTCGCTGTCTTTGTTTTTGCTGGTAGGAGTTAACGGTTTATGGTCTTAATCTTTGGTCCGCCTGTTACCTGAGGTATATTTATCGCAGCTCTACACTATGTGCTTGGCCCTGAACTACTGGAAAAAGTAACACTATGTGGATGACGTGTTAATTATCACTGCCACCTGGACGGTGGATGTTACGCTTATTCAAAAAGCAAGCCTTTAGGCAAGCAGGAACTATAGCTGACTTGGAGAAATATAACTATGGGCAATCCAAACATAAATTTCTTGCACATAGAAATCAGCAAGGCAACATCCCTGATAAGGTGAAAATGAAAACTATCATCAGTTCCTCAGAGGAGGTGAAAACTGACGTCATTTTTAGGCCTTTTTTTATAGATGTTTTGTCGACGAGCATGGTCTAAATAGTACCGTGTTGACCAGTCTGTTAAAGAAAAATGTGCATATCTGGCTTTTGAGAAGTTCGAGGAAAGCTTGTCTGAAGGAGGGATGTCAGTTTATCCTTGCTCGAGTCTAGACTTTTGTCTAGCAGTTAATGCTTCAAAAATAGGAATAGGATGGTGCCTATTTCAGACTAAACAAGAGGACAGACAAACCACGATACGAACAATCAGTTTTGTTAACAGCATCTTCGATACTTGTTAACAGGCTTGTTCGACAATCAAACTAGAAGCATTGGCAGTGGTGTTCGCGTTTAAGCGCTTCCACTAATATTTAGAGGGACAACGCTTGGATGTTTGAGGTGATCACAATGCCTTAAGCTCTCTGTTTACCTGCAGACTGCTATTCTCGCCCTTAGAGCGTCGCCACATGACTTAGTTGTCTACTTGGATAGAACATACAATTCTGTCATTAACACATTGACGAGCCTATTACAAGAATTATTGTTAGAGGTACTTCAATAATTTTATTTTTATTATTTTTGATGTCCTATGTAAAGCCTTTCTGTTCCATTTGTAATTGCTTTTTTTTACTACATTACCTTTGAATAATACTGAATTTACTACAGTTTTGATGCCCAGCATTGGGCCATTCAATTTCATTTGCACGCTCCTTATTTGCTACAGCACATATTTTTGAGGGACAGTCCTGAATTGTTTGACGTGGAAAATACCAAACTCTTGCCACAGCTGTCGACAATATCTGAGGTTCACAACGATAAAGGCAGAAGCTGCTCTTTCACCAGTTCGATTGCCGAGTGGAAAATGGGCATTTAGAGAACGAAAGGCAACAAGCTGTTATGTTTCAGTTACAGACACCTTCCGCATTCGTACACTGCCATAAAGAAAGAAGAAGAGTATTTTAAGACAAAGCCCACTGCCGTACTAACGCCGAAGTCTCTTTCCTGTGCACCTTTGTACTCACTCACCTGGCCACTGAAACCAGGAGAACAAGACGCGTTGACGATTCGCGGAGGTGAGGCCACATCAGATGGAAATACTCCACGGATTACAGTTACCGAGATATAACCATCGAGACCAGCGTGCTAGGACACCTGTAGTTCTGTTCGTTATTTTCTGTGCCATCTGATGCTTATTGTTGCCACCTGCAGAACATTGTTCCGAACCTATGGGCATTGTGCTGAATTATTCTAAAGGAAAACACATCTGGCCAACAGCAACCTGTGTTGCTAGAATAATTATTGATGACACAACAAAAACTTTTGAATTTCTCGTTTTACGCAAAAGTAGCTGTAATGTTTTCCTTGGTGTAATGTAATAGAGTCAATAACACAACAAGCAACATACGATGCCAGAGAGTATCGATCTCTCCATTTGGATATAAATAACTTCGGATAAACATGTACTGACAAAAATGGCTGTTTCATTTTTAAATATTCATATTACACATATTTTACCAATGTTGAAGCAATTTATTTAAATTTTTAAAAATTTATTATTTCGTTTCCAAGATGTACCAGCGATTATTGATGACACAGTTTCAACTCTTTGATTTTATACTATGTCTCTGCCCTTCCATGGTAACAGTCTTCGCAGGAATGTAATGTGAAAGGACTGCCTTGGAAGAAGAACTATTGTAAACGCCGCTAATGGCTTTTGTAATACTCCTGAAGCCAGAAGTATCTTTTAGTAATAGTTCATTGTGCACAAATATTAGTTAAAGTAGTTGTGTACACAGTGGCAGCCACTCAAGGAATATATAAGGGAACTGATTTAAAAATATATTTCAACGGCCCAGCCGAGTCTTTACAAGTTTTCTCTTTGAGCAACCTTGGCTGTGCCTACATGACACAAGTTCCTTCCCTTTCACAACCGAGGCAGTTCTGTCCAGTTAAAGCTACTGACGAGATATGCCCTCAGCCCTCTGCTCAAGTATGCTTGCCAGTTAAAGCCATCGGTTTAGCCAAGAGCCGGAACGGAGGGGCAAGTCGCGTGTGTGGGCGTTGGAGAGTTCTGCAGGGCAGTGCACACAAGCTTCTTTCTCTTGCGATCCAGACCTCGTCTAGGGAGACAGATCCTCTGGCTCAGCACCGCCTGGCTGCCAGCAGAACTTGACATGAACTGCCGCCCCTTCCATCGCCACCTCCTAGACTGGCTTACACCTGGTAATTTCCTATTCTAGCCGTGCACTGTGAATTTCACACACTGCAATATACAGGATCTATCAAAAAAAATGGTTCAAATGGCTCTGAGCACTATGGGACTCAACTGCTGTGGTCATCAGTCCCCAAGAACTTAGAACTACTTAAACCTAAGGACATCACACACATCCATGCCCGAGGCAGGATTCGAACCTGCGACCGTAGCAATCGCACGGTTCCGGACTGCGCGCCTAGAACCGCGAGACCACCGCGGCCGGCGATCTATCAAAAATAATCATCCAATTCGGCACGTCTATATTTCTGAAACTAACATATACAATGAATTTTGTTTTTTGATGAATGGGAAACTCAAATAGTTCTTTTTCATTCCTTTTCAAGGGTGTTCAATACGGCCCCCTTGAGATGCATAGGATATGTCAATCCGGTATTCAAACTGCTCCCACACTGCAGCGAGCATGTCTTGAGTTACAGCCCCCATAGATGCTGTTATCCGATATCTAATTTCATTCATTGTTGTTGGTAACGGCGGCACATAAACGGAGTCTTTTATAAGCCCACACAAGAAATAATCACATACAGTCAGGTCCGGCGACATTGGAGGCCAGTAATGAAAGAGCGAATCATTTGGTCCAGTGCGACCGATCCATCGTTCAGTAACCCTTTACTTAAAAATTCCCACACTGCCAGATTCCACTGTGACGATGCCCATCTTGTTGGTAAATGAAGTCATTCGAATCAGCCTCCAACTGTGGAAAAAGAAATTTCTGACGCATATCGTGATATATGAAAGGACTGTATCAGTGTTATCAGCAAAGAAAAATGGACCATACATCTTTTCCCGTGAAACTGCACAAAACACATTAAATTCTGGAGAATCCCTCGTATGTTGTACAACTTCATGTGGTTCTCCCGTACCCCACACTCTCGCATTATGACGGTTTTCTTTTCCATTTAAATGGAATGTTGCCTCGACACCTAAAGACTAAGAGCTGAAGAAAACTGTCATGCTCCATCTTGCCATGAACGAAATTACAAAACTCTACACGTTGTTGTTTGTCACCTTCACGAAGAGCTTGCAGTAGCTAAATTTTGTACGGTTTCATGTGTATACATCAACACAATAGACGTCAGACGGACATCAGGGGTATGCTGAGCTGTCGAGCTGCACGGTGAACGAATTTGTGCGGATGTGTTCGACGTCTGTGTCAGACACTCTGGGACGGCCCAGCGATTTGCCTTTACACAAACAGCCTGTTTCTTGGAATTCTTCATGCCATCGTCTAATGCTCTGTGCTGTACGAGGATCCACACCATGCCTAGTACGAAAGCCACGATGATCAGTTATTACTGACCTGCACTGCGTAAAGCGTAGAACACAAAACGCTTTCTGTTGTCCCGACACCATTTTTTGGTAGACGTGAAGTTGTCGTACACTGCTGCTACCTAGCGGGAACCATGTAAAACTCGAGTGTTTGCTCTTTCGAGCAGTATTTTGTTCACGCACGTATCTCAGATAAATTAATAGTTACGATTTTTTTTAAATCGGTTGCTTCTTTTTGATACACCCCGTATTTTCTTTGTTTGACCAAATTACCTGTTCTGTCGCTTAAGGTCAGTCCTGGGCACCCACCCGTCAAGCCCTGACTGCTTGAGCTGGATACAATGCCGCCATAAGCGGGATGCAACAATGTCCCTCTCCCCACTCCTGTACAGCCGATTTAAAGTTCAGAAACACTACTTCATTGAATAATCATTGTAAGCAAGCTGAATAATACAATCATTTCACCAGTTAATTTTTCTTCTTATCAGAAATAGCGTCCGAGACCAGCATGCTATCCCACAGAAGCCAACGAGACCACCAACAAAATGATAGGATAAGTAATTATGTGGCTGAGGGATTCGATGGAACTTATTTAAAACAAATCTTCAACTCCTTGTTAGAAGGAAGATCACTGAACATTAAGCACTTACTACGTTTCTTTCATGGCCATCTTCCACATTAGCTGCTGAAATCAGTTATTATTGGTTTTCTCTCTTGAGCTTATTGCAATTTAATTTAAAGAGAATTTTACACTAAACGTGGTTATAATTATTTGCAGAATAACCGTGGAAGATGCTACACAAATAAAAGCGGAATGCGTCTGCCGTAAAGATCTCTTTACTTAAATTGCAGTGAGTTCAAGACAGAAAACCAATACTAACTAAGAAGGCACTTAAGATGCCATTACCTTCGACGGCTGTTCCATGACACGTCACAAGCATTCATAACCTGTGGTAGATTGGAGCTCCAGATTCTGAAGCTACTGAAAAAAGGACAGGTAACAACTACTGTTGTGTCTACAACAGCAGACACACCTATCCGGTCATCATGAACGAGAAGAGTTCTACCCACACTCGCATTTTCGCCACAGCCTTGTTTATTTGTCCTCAGCAATAAATTCAAGCTTTGGGTGTTCCTTCCTAGCATTACTTATCCTTAGAGAAGAACGGAAACTGGAGATAAGATCTGCACATAAAAACATATCAATTTTTGTACATTACAGAAAATATTGAGCGGCTGATTGCTTTCAATTTTACCTGTTGCACATCACTGGTGACAAATACACCACATTCTTTGACTGAAACGCAAAAGAGTTACGGTGCTCTGTCCCGTCATTTTTTGCAGGAATAGTATTTGTTAACAATAGTGCTAGTAACAGAACGTATGATTTACCCTTGTATCAGGTGTCTAATGTCACAGTACTAGTACAGGCTGTACATGTGCCACTCTGAAATCACATTCTGTAATGAAATGAGAAATATACATCGGAAGCCGCGCGAAGCGGCCGCGAGGTTTGAGACGCCATGGCATGTGACGGACTGCACAGCCCCTCCGGCCGGAGGTTCGAGTCCTCCTTCGGGCATGGGTGTGTGTGTTGTTCTTAGCATAAGTTAGTTTAAGTAGTCTGTAAGTCTAGGAACCGATGACTTCGCCAGTTTGGTCCCTTAGGATTTCATACACATTTGAATATTTTTTACACATTGGAAAATGAAATAATTTGTTTTTCACAAAGATCTACTCAGTTACATAAGTTTCACATAATCTTCTGGTAGAAAGTAGTTCATTCTAATTGTTGTTGTTGTGGTCCTCAGTCCAGAGACTGGTTTGATGCAGCTCTCCATCCTACTCTATCCTGTGCAAGCTTCTTCATCTTCCAGTACCTACTGCAACCTACATCCTTCTGAATCTGTTTAGTGTATTCATCTCTTGCTCTGTCTCTATGATTTTTACCCTATACGCTGCTCTACAATACTAAGTTGGTGATCCCTTGATGCCTCATAATATGTGCTACCAAGCAATCCCTTCTTCTAGTCAAGTTGTGCCACAAATTTCTCTTCTCCCCAATCCTATTTAATACCTCCTCACTACTTATATGATCTACCCACCTAATCTTCAGCATTCTTCTGTAGCACCACATTTTGAAAGCTTCTATTCTCTTCTTGTCTAAACTACTTATCGTCCACGTTTCACTTCCATACATGGCTACACTCCATACAAATACTTTCAGAAACGACTTCCTGACACTTAAATCTATACTCGATGTTAACAAATTTCTCTTCTTCAGAAACACTTCCTTGCCATTGCCAGTCTACATTTTATATCCTCTCTACTTCGACCATCATCAGTTATTTTGTTCCTCAAATAGCAAAACTCATTTACTACTTTATGCGTCTCATTTCCTAATCTAATTCCCTCGGCATCACCCGATTTAATTCGACTACATTCCATTATCCTCGTTTTGGTTTTGTTGATGTTTATCTTGTATCCTCCTTTCAACACACTGTCCATTCCGTTCAGCTGCTCTTCTAGGTCGTTTCTGTCTCTGACAGAATTACAATGTCATCGGCGAACCTTAAAGTTTTTCTATCTTCTCCGTGGATTTTAATTGCTACTCCGAATTTTTCTTTAGTTTCCTTTACTGCTTGCTCAATATTCAGATATAATAACATCTGGGATAGGCTACAAACCTGTCTCACTCCCTTCCCAACCACTGCTTCCCTTTCATGCCCCTTGACTCTTATATCTGGCATCTGGTTTCTGTACAAATTGTAAATAGCCTTTCGCTCCCTGTATTTTATCACTGCCACCTTCAGAATTTGAAAGAGACTATTCCAGTCAACATTGTCAAAATCTTTCTCTGTCTACAAACGCTAGAAACGTAGGTTTGCCTTTCCTTAATCTAGCTTCTAAGATAAGTCGTAGGGTCAGTATTGCCTAAAGTGTTCCAACATTTCTACGGAATCCAAACTGATCTTTCCCGAGGTCAGTTTTTCCATTCGTCTGTAAAGAATTCTTGTTTTTATTTTGCAGCCGTGGCTTATTAAACTGATAGTTCGGTAATTTTCACATCTGTCAACACCTGCTTTCTTTGGGATTGGAATTATTATATTCTTCTTGAAGTCTAGGGGATTTCGCCTGTTTCGTCATCTTGCTCACCAGATGGTAGAATTTTGTCAGGGCTGGGTCTCCCAAGGCTATCAGTAGTTCTAATAGAATGTTGTCTACTCCCGGGGCCTTGTTTCGACAGGTCAAACTCTTCACGCAGTATCATAACTCCCATTTCATCTTCATCTACATCCTCCTCCATTTCCATAATATTGTCCTCAAGAACATCGCCCTTGTATAGACCCTATCTGTACTCCTTCCACCTTCCTGCTTTCCCTTCTTTGCTTAGAACTGGGTTTCCATCTGAGCTCTTTATATTCATACAAGTGGTTCTCTCTTGTCCAAAGGTCTCTTTAATTTGCCTGTAGGCAGTATCTACACTCCTGGAAATGGAAAAAAGAACACATTGACACCGGTGTGTCAGACCCACCATACTTGCTCCGGACACTGCGAGAGGGCTGTACAAGCAATGATCACACGCACGGCACAACGGACACACCAGGACCCGCGGTGTTGGCCGTCGAATGGCTCTAGCTGCGCAGCATTTGTGCACCGCCGCCGTCAGTGTCAGCCAGTTTGCCGTGGCATACGGAGCTCCATCGCAGTCTTTAACACTGGTAGCATGCCACGACAGCGTGGACGTGAACCGTATGTGCAGTTGACGGACTTTGAGCGAGGGCGTATAGTGGGCATGCAGGAGGCCGGGTGGATGTACCGCCGAATTGCTCAACACGTGGGGCGTGAGGTCTCCACAGTACATCGATGTTGTCGCCAGTGGTCGGCGGAAGGTGCACGTGCCCGTCGACCTGGGACCGGACCGCAGCGACGCACGGATGCACGCCAAGACCATAGGATCCTACGCAGTGCCGTAGGGGACCGCACCACCACTTCCCAGCAAATTAGGGACACAGTTGCTCCTGGGGTATCGGCGAGGACCATTCGCAACCGTCTCCATGAAGCTGGGCTACGGTCCCGCACACCGTTAGGCCGTCTTCCGCTCACGCCCCAACATCGTGCAGCCCGCCTCCAGTGGTGTCGCGACAGGCGTGAATGGAGGGACGAATGGAGACGTGTCGTCTTCAGCGATGAGAGTCGCTTCTGCCTTGGTGCCAATGATGGTCGTATGCGTGTTTGGCGCCGTGCAGGTGAGCGCCACAATCAGGACTGCATACGACCGAGGCACACAGGGCCAACACCCGGCATCATGGTGTGGGGAGCGATCTCCTACACTGGCCGTACACCACTGGTGATCGTCGAGGGGACACTGAATAGTGCACGGTACATCCAAACCGTCATCGAACCCATCGTTCTACCATTCCTAGACCGGCAAGGGAACTTGCTGTTCCAACAGGACAATGCACGTCCGCATGTATCCCGTGCCACCCAACGTGCTCTAGAAGGTGTAAGTCAACTACCCTGGCCAGCAAGATCTCCGGATCTGTCCCCCATTGAGCATGTTTGGGACTGGATGAAGCGTCGTCTCACGCGGTCTGCACGTCCAGCACGAACGCTGGTCCAACTGAGGCGCCAGGTGGAAATGGCATGGCAAGCCGTTCCACAGGACTACATCCAGCATCTCTACGATCGTCTCCATGGGAGAATAGCAGCCTGCATTGCTGCGAAAGGTGGATATACACTGTACTAGTGCCGACATTGTGCATGCTCTGTTGCCTGTGTCTATGTGCCTGTGGTTCTGTCAGTGTGATCATGTGATGTATCTAACCCCAGGAATGTATCAATAAAATAAAGTTTCCCCTTCCTGGGACAATGAATTCACGGTGTTCTTATTTCAATTTCCAGGAGTGTATCTTACCCCTAGTGATATACGCCTCTACATCCTTACATTTGTCATTTGTCCTCTAACCATCCCTGATTAGTCATTCTGCACTTCCTGTCCAGCTCGTTTTTGAGACATTTGTACTCCTTTTTGCCTGCTTCATTTACTTCATTTTTGTATTTTCTCCTTTCATCAATTAAATTCAATACCTCTTCTGTTACCTAAGGATTTCTATTAGCCCTCGTCTATTTACACTATTTCATCTCTCAAAGATACCCATTCTTCTACTGTATTTCTGTCCCCCATTCCTGTCAATCGTTCCCTGATGCTCTCCCTGAAACTCTCTACAACCTCTGGTTCTGTCAGTTTATCCAGGTCCCATTTCATAAGCTCCCACCTTTTTGTAGTTTCTTCACTTTTAATCTCAGTTCATTACCAATATATTGTGGTCAGAGTCCACATCTGCCCCTAGAAATTTCAATTTAAAACCTTGTTACTAAATCTCTGTCTTACCATTATATAATCTGATACCTTCTAGTATCTCCAGGCTTCTTCCATGTATAGAAACTTCTTTCATGATTCTTGAACCAGGTGTCAGCTATGATTAAGTTATGCTCTGTGCAAAATTCTACCATTCTTTTATCTCTTTTATCTCATCATACATTTCATCAATTTTTTCGTCATCTGCGGAACTAGTTGGCGTTTAAATTTGTACTACTGTGGTACGCATGGGCTTCGTATCTATCTTGGCCACAATAATGCGTTCACTATGCTGTTTGTAGTAGCTTACCCGCATTCCTATTCATTGTTAAACCTACTCCTGCATTACCCCTATTTGATTTTGTATTTATAACCCTGTATTCACCTGACCAGAAGTCTTGTTCCTCCTACCACCGAATTTCACTAATTCCGACTATATCTAACTGTAACCTATCCATTCCCCTTTTTAAATTTTCTAACCTACCTGCCCGATTAGAGGATCTGACATTCCACGCTGGGATCCGTAGAACGCCAGTTTTCTTTGTCCTGATAACAACGTCCTCCTGAGTAGTCCCCGCTCGGAGATCTGAATGGGGGACTATTTTACCTCCGGAATATTTTACCGAAGAGGACGCCATCATCAGTTAACCATGCGGTAAAGCTGCATGCCCTTGGGAAAAAATTACGGCTGTAGTTTCCCCTTGATTTCAGCCGTTCGCAGAACCAGCACAGCAAGGCCGTTTTGTTTAATGTTAAAAGGCCAGATCAGTCAATCATCCAGACTGTTGCCCCTGCAACTACTGAAAAGGCTGCTGCCCCTCTTCAAGAACCTCACGTTTGTCTGGCCTCTCAACAGATACCCCTCGGTTGTGGTTGCACCTACGGTACGCCTTTCTGTATCGCTGAGGCGCGCAAGGCTCCCCGCCAACGGCAAGTTCCATGGTTCATGGGGGCGGGGAATTCTAATTATCATATTATTCCTACCAGGAAAGTTTGTGACATGATATTTCTTGATAAAATGTGTTTTTCTGAGACAATGTTGAGAAATGATTTGAGTAACACTGGAAGTGGTTATTGACAAACATTGCAGGGCTCCGAAAATATTGACAACGCATCTCGCTTATCACGCCCACAATCGTGAATCTCTCTTCAATATTCTTACTGGTCTCAAAGTGTACTCACCCTTTTGGCACGAAACCCCCGAGGCTCCATCCTGAAAAATTACAAAAAGATCGTGGTATATTACATACTCCCTTCTACTGTAAATTTGTTTACTTACGTAAACTAAGAAATAACAGGCTGTTTGTTACGTTGTGTCACACACTTAAAGCGAAAGCAGTTATAACTTTGTGTGGATGACAGTGTCGGGATCCTTGCCGTTACTGTGCATCTGCAAAAAAGAGTGATAAAGAATTGCACTCTTCAATGTGCGCTGTTTAACAGACGTGTGGTAGTTCACTGACTCCCGCAAACGCAGAGGCGCGATAACAACACCGCACGGTAACCGCTGTTGAACTGCAAACGGTCAGTGCAGTAAGAGGCACCGTGTGTACTATGCGATATACGGTGCTGACCGTTGGAATTGTAGAACCGTGGATACGCCACGGAACAATCGTTAAATATGTATGCTCGGATATGCAAATGGTTATTACATCACAGCTTAGGTAGGAGTAACAGTATTTGCAACATTTCGCGGCCATGTCAGCAACTGTATGAATATTAATTTTAATTTTAAAAATCAACAGCCTCAGATGCACAGGTCACCTAGATTTACCTAGGTTTCTGTCGGGATAAATGGTTCAAATGGCTCTGAGCACTATGGGACTCAACTGCTGTGGTCACCAGTCCCCTAGAACTTAGAACTACTTAAACCTAACTAACCTAAGGACATCACACACATCCATGCCCGAGGCAGGATTCGAACCTGCAACCATAGCAGTCGCACGGTTCCGGACTGCGCGCCTAGAACCGCGAGACCACCGCGGTCTGTCGGGATAACCCAACCTCGTTCAGAATAAAAGTAACTACCGTTTGTCGATAGTGGATATCATCTAGCTAAAACTACAAATCCATCAATTATCGTCAGACTGTACAAACTTATCTGAAACTGCGTCGGCCCCTCTTCGCGAGTTCCAGTACAGTACTCGTGGCTGCCGCATCGCGGTCGCGAAGTGGGGCCGAGGCAGTTTCAGATACGTTTTTACAGTCTGACGATAATTTATGGATTTGTAGTTTTAGCTTGACGATATCCACTGTGGACAAACGGTAGTTACTTTTATTCTGAAGAAGGTTGGGTAATCCCGACTGCAACCTAGGTAAATGCCCCGCGGCCCAGCGGCCCACCCACGCTGCGGCCCTCTGTCCTGTCCTGTCCTGTCCTGTCCTGTCCTGTCCTGTCCTCCAGCACTGCCCGGGTCTGTCAGGGCCTCACCGCTGACGCGCACGTAGGGAACTGAGTGTAGAGGAGTGGCAGGCGGTCGGGAACCCAGCGGCTGGGGAACTGACACACTCTTCGCACGGCCGTGCAAGATCGCACACCGCGTTGCGTACTGTCACGCTCAAAGACGTCCGAACGACCTTTGTTGCGTTCCACCTCAGTTGTCTGCAGCCCTCATAACGAAACTGTCCTGTGCCTCTTCTCGCCTCATTTCTACATACAAATCTGACAACGACAAATGATTTCAAAGGAGCCCACTAGTGTTCAAAAACATGGTTAAAATGGCTCAGAGCACTATGGGACTCAACATCTGAGGTCATCAGCCCCTTAGAACTTAGAACTACTTAAACCTAACTAACCTAAGGACATCACACACATCCATGCCCGAGACAGGATTCGAACCTGCGACCGTAGCGGTCACGCGGTTCCAGACTGAAGCGCCTAAAACCGCACGGCCACACAGGCCGGCGACATATCAAAAATACAGTCTGTATCAAAAAGAACCATGCGATTTAAAATGAATCTTAACTATTACGTTATTTGAGACATGTCCGTGAACAAGGGACTGTTGGAAAGAGCAGACTCTCGAGTTTTACATGGTTCCCGCTAGGAAGCAGCAGTGTGCGCCCACTTCAGTTCTAGTAAAAAGGGTGACGGGACAACACAAAGCGTTTTGTGTTCTACGTTTCGGGCAGTGCGCCTTAGTAGTAACTGTTCAGCGTGACTTTCGTACTAGGTATGGTGTGGATCCTCCTGTAGGACAGAGCATTAGACGATGGCATGAACAATTCCGAGAAACATGCTGTTTCTGCAAAGGCAAACCGGCGGCGCGTCCTCGAGTGTCTGACACAGACACGCATCCGCTATAGTTCCACAAGGAGGCCACAGAAATCCGTTCGCCTTGGAGCTCGACAGCTCAACGTGCCCCCGATGTCGGTCTGGCGTGTGCCTCGTCGACGTTTACACATCAAACCGTACAAAATTCAGCTACTGCAAGCTCTTCGTGAATGTGACAAACAACAATGTGTGGAGTAATTTCGTTTTTGGCGGGATGGAGGATGACAGTTTTCTTCCACGCCTAGTGTTCAGTGACGAGGCAACATTCCATTTAAATGGAAAGCTGAACCGTCATAATGTGAGAGTATGTGGTAGGGATGAACCACATTAAGTTGTAAAACATAAGAGCGACTCTCCAGAATTTAATGTGTTTTGTGCGGTTTCGCGGGAAGAGTTGTATAGTCCATTTCTCTTTCCTGAGAACACTGTTACAGGAGGCGCATATCTCGATATGCTAGAGAACTTCCTTTTGCCTTCAGTTGGAGACTGATTCGAACGACTTCCTTTACCAACAGGATGGGGCACCGCCATTGTGGCATCTGCAAGCGCGGGAATTTTTATATAAGAGGATTACTGAACGATGGATCGGTCGCACTGGACTAAATGATTGAGGCTTACATTACTGGCCTCCAAGCTACCGGACCTGACTGTATGTGATTAATTATGGTGGTGGTTTATAAAAGACTCCGTTTATGTGCCGCCGCTACAAACAACAGTGAATCAAGTGAGACATCGCATAGCTCTTACTCAAGACATGCTCGCTGTAGTGTGGGAACAGTTTGAATACCGTATTGACATATTCCGCCCCCATGAACCATAGACCTTGCCGTTGGTGGGGAGGCTTGCGTGCCTCAGCGACACAGATAGCCGTGCCATAGGTGCAACCACAACGAAGGGGTATCTGTTGAAACGCCAGACAAACGTGTGGTTCCTGAAGAGGGGCAGCAGCCTTTTCAGTACTTGCAGGAACAACAGTCTGGATGATTGACTGATCTGGCCTTGTAACATTAACCAAAACGGCCTTGCTGTGCCGGTACTGCGAACGGCTGAAAGCAAGGGGAAACTACGGCCGTAATTTTTCCCGAGGGCATGCAGCTTTACTGTATGGATAAATGATGATGGCGTCCTCTTGGGTAAAATATTCCGGAGGTAAAATAGTCCCCCATTCAGATCTCCGGGCGGGGACTACTCAGGAAGACGTCGTTATCAGGAGAACGAAAACTGGCGTTCTACGGATCGGAGCGTGGAATGTCAGATCCCTTAATCGGGCAGGTAGATTAGAAAATTTAAAAAGGGGCATGGATAGGTTAAAGTTAGATATAGTGTGAATTAGCGAAGTTCGGTGGCAAGAGGAACAAGACCTTTGGTCAGGTGAATACAGGGTTATAAATACAAAATCAAATAGGGGTAATGCAGGAGTAGGTTTAATAAGGAATAAAAAAAAAGGAGTTCGGGTAAGCTACTACATACAACATAGTGAACGCTTTATTGTGGTCAAGATAGACACGCCTACAACAGTAGTACAAGTCTATATGCCAACTAGCTCTGCAGATGACGAAGAAATTGAAGAAATGTATGATGAGATAAAAGGAGTTATTCAGATAGTGAAGGGAGACGAAAATTTAATAGTCATGGGTGACTGGAATTCGGTAGTAGGAAAAGGAAGAGAAAGAAAGATAATAGGTGAATATGGATTGGGGCTAAGAAATGAAAGAGGAAGCCGCCTGGTAGAATTTTGCGCAGAGCATAACTTAATCATAGCTAACACTTGGTTTAAGAATCATGAAAGAAGGCTGTATACATGGAAGAACCCTGGAGATACTAAAAGGTATCAGATAGATTATATAATGGTAAGACAGAGATTTAGGAACCAGGTTTTAAATTGTAAGACATTTCCAGGGGCAGATGTGGACTCTGACCACAATCTATTGGTTATAAACTGTAGATTAAAACTGAAGAAACTACAAAAAGGTGGGAATTTGAGGAGATGGGACCTGGATAAACGGAAAGAACCAGAGGTTGTACAGAGTTTCAGGAAGGGCATAAAGAAACAATTTACAAGAATGGGGGAAAGAAATACAGTAGAAGAAGAATGGGTAGCCTTGAGGGATGAAGAGGTGAAGGCAGCAGAGGATCAAGTAGGTAAAAAGACGAGGGCCAGTAGAAATCCTTGGGTGACAGAAGAAATACTGAATTTAATTGATGAAAGGAGAAAATATAAAAATGCAGTAAGTGAAGCAGGCAAAAAGGAATACAAACGTCTCAAAAATGAGATCGACAGGAAGTGCAAAACGGCTAAGCAGGCATGGCTAGAGGGCAAATGTAAGGATGTAGAGGCTTATCTCACTAGGGGTAAGATAGATACTGCCTACAGGAAAATTAAACAGACCTTTGGAGAAAAGAGAACCACTTGTATGAATATCAAGGGCTCAGATGGAAACCCAGTACTAAACAAAGAAGGGAAAGCAGAAAGGTGGAAGGAGTACATAGAGGGACTATAGAAGGGCGATGTTCTTCAGGACAATATTATGGAAATGGAAGAGGATGTAGATGAAGATGAAATGGGAGACATGATACTGCGTGAAGAATTTGATAGAGCACTGAAAGACCTAAATCGAAACAAGGCCCCGGGAGTAGACAACATTCCATTAGAACTACTGATAGCCTTGGGAGAGCCAGTCCTGACAAAACTCTACCATCTGGTGAGCAAGATGTATGAGACAGGCGAAATACCCTCAGACTTCAAGAAGTATACAATAATTCAAATCCCAAAGAAAGCAGGCGTTGACAGATGTGAAAATTATCGAACTATCAGTTTAATATGTCACGGTTGCAAAATACTAACGCGAAGTCTGTACAGACGAATGGGAAAACTGGTAGAAGCCGACGTCGGAGAAGATCAGTTTGGATTCCGTAGAAATGTTGGAACACGTGAGGCAATACTGACCGTACGACTTATCTTAGAAGCTAGATTAAGAAAAGGCAAACCTACGTTTCTAGCATTAGAGAAAGCTTTTGACAATGTTGACTGGAATAATCTCTTTCAAATTCTGAAGGTGGCAGGGATAAAATACAGGGAGCGAAAGGCTATTTACAGTTTGTACAGAAACCCGTTGGCAGTTATAAGAGTCGAGGGACATGAAAGGGAAGCAGTGGTTCTGAGCACTATGCGACTGAACTTCTGAGGTCATCAGTCCCTTAGAACTTATAACTAATCAAACCTAACTAACCTAAGGACATCACACACATCCATGCCCGAGGCAGGATTCGAACCTGCGACCGTAGCTGTCCCGCGGTTCCGGACTGAGCGCCTAGAACCGCTAGACCACCGCGGCCGGCGGGAAGCAGTGGTTGGGAAGGCAGTGAGACAGGCTTGTAGGCTCTCCCCGATGTTATTCAATCTGTATATTGAGCAAGCAGTAAAGTAAACAAAAGAAAAATTTGGAGTAGGTATCAAAATCCATGGAGAAAAAATAAAAACTTTGAGGTTCACCGATGACATTGTAATTCTGTCAGAGACAGCAAAAGACTTGGAAGAGCAGTTGAACGGAATGGACAGTGTCTTGAAGGGAGAATATAAGATGAACATCAACAAAACCAAAACGAGGATAATAAAATGTAGTCGAATTAAGTCGGGTGATGCTGAGGGAATTAGATTAGGAAATGAGACACTTAAAGTAGTAAAGGAGTTTTGCTATTTGGGGAGCAAAGTAACTGATGATGGTCGAAGTAGAGAGGATATAAAATGTAGACTGGCAATGGCAAGGAAAGCGTTTCTGAAGAAGAGAAATTTGTTAACATCGAGTATAGATTTAAATGTCAGGAAGTCGTTTCTGAAAGTATTTGTTTGGACTATACCTATGTATGGAAGTGAAACATGGACGATAAATAGTTTGGACAAGAAGAGAATAGAAGCTTTCGAAATGTGGTGCTACAGAAGAATGCTGAAGATTAGATGGGTAGATGACACAACTAATGAGGAGGTATTGAATAGAATTGGGGAGAAGAGGAGCTTGTGGTACAACTTGACAAGAAGAAGGAACCGGTTGGTAGGACACGTTCTGAGGCATCAAGGGATCACAAATTTAGCATTGGAGGGCAGCCTGGAGGGTAAAAATCGTAGAGGGAGACCAAGAGATGAATACACTAAGCAGATTCAGAAGGATGTAGGCTGCAGTAAGTACTGGGAGATGAAGAAGCTTGCACAGGTTAGAGGAGCATGGAGAGCTGCATCACACCAGTCTCAGGACTGAAGACCACAACAACAACAACATTGACATATTGTGTGCATCTCAAGTGGGGCGTATTGAACACCTATGGAAAGGTAAGAAGAAAAATTTTATGAGCTTCCCGTTCATCTTAGAACAAAATTCATTGTACATGTTTATTAGTTTCAGAAATATACATGTGCCTAAGCGGATAATTCTTTTTGATACACCCTTTGTAACCATTCTCATTACCACTCAATCGGATCACAATTTGTCGTGGTTAACAGATTTCTCATCAATATCTGGGCTCCCAAAAGGAATGTAGAATGCCACGCTAAAAGATTTCTTAACCACCCATCAACTATCGGTAACTTGGAGAGCGGGTTTTTATGAACTGGTTATTGAGGTAACCAGTTAGAAAAACCGCTATTAAGGTAGTCAAGCGCTGTATGTAAACATCAATGGTAACTACGTAACGCTTCCGTGCCTAACAGAGGCCTGAGCACGGCACAGATCGTCATTGCTGATTATGGAGGAGGCACATGAAATTTCTAATTTTTGGCCTCTAACAGTTAGCAAGACTCAGTTTAAATTTGCACGGCAAAAACTTTCGAATTTGGAGTCTTCTTCATCGCCTACTGTTCATTTTAACTAACCATGAAAGACACTGAACATGGTTTCTTAAACAGGTAACAAAGTCTTCACATACTCACAAGGAATCCTTTCAGTGCGATGCCGCGAAAGGACAATGACGTTTACGGCGTTGGATATCGCACATATTGTATGCCAGGCAATCACAATATTGGCTGCTAATGGCAACAGGGGGTGGGACAGTGGGTTTCCAGTGGTGAGTGCAGCGTGAGGCTGTGGAGCGTAGTCGACTAGTAACTTCAGGACAGTGTTAGCCGCGCGCGATTAGCCTGGCGGCCTAAGGCGCTGCAGTCATGGACTGTGCGGCTGATCCCGGCGGAGGTTCGAGTCCTCCCTCGGGCATAGGTGTATGTGTTTGTCCTTAGAATAATTTAGGTTAGGTAATGTGTCAGCTTAGGGACTGATGACGTTAGCAGTTAAGTCCCATAAGATTTCAGACACATTTTAACTTTTTTTTTTTTTGACAGTGTTACAATGCTGGTGGTGTTGACACAAAGCAGAGCTATGGCAATGGTAAACAAAGCAAACATTGCATTATATCTACTACAACAGTTGCCGAAGTTGACATTTCGTCGGAAAGGAACTCAAGGGATTTCGCAAAGTGAGAAAGAAGCGATAGACGAAATATTAGCGTTCCTGCAAGACGAGTGCGTGGAATGTGTGGTATTGTGTATGCTCGACTATGCAGAGAACGTACGTCAGGAGTACAATGATCATGATACGTGTGTAACAAGTGA
Organism: Schistocerca nitens; assembly: GCF_023898315.1. Classification (NCBI taxonomy): domain Eukaryota; kingdom Metazoa; phylum Arthropoda; class Insecta; order Orthoptera; family Acrididae; genus Schistocerca; species Schistocerca nitens. Next base: position 132,708,384 of record NC_064623.1, read on the forward strand.
AGCGATACCGGAACAGGTATCGAACCAAATAGTTTACTATCCTTGTCGGAAAGGAAGCCACATAGATTAGTTATTTCAAGGGAAGCAGTGGATGGTTACATAACTTCGAACCGTGCTACAAAGTTGGTAGATGTAAGGTAATGAAATATCAAACAAAGCGCCAACTTGACGGCGCACAAAAAAATGCAGAATCGGCGCGAAAATCTGTAGATGAGATGTACAAAATTTATCCTATAATTCTGTAAGGAATTTGTTTTTCAGTTCCGACCAATCGGGATCTGAAGAGGAAACGCATATTAAAGGAACCCTGGAAATTAGAGGTACCAGGACAGTTGTTATCAAGATCAACTAACGTCAAAGCCTTAAATAATTCGTGTACAATTATGCCGACTGTTGATCTGGAAAGAGTGGGAACGTGGGCGTAAGAGGACTACAACTGTGGTACGAGCACTGCTTTTTGCTAACAGCTGGTCAAAATAATTAGATTTTGCTCGATTTCTGGTTTGCGTATAAAAACCAACATCGCACTACCTGCAGCAGCCACAGGTGGAAACACAAGCGGCCAAAGACACTGCTAGCTAGGGCATAACCACCTATGGTAAACTAACATACGCAAACAGCGACAAACGTCGCTAAGCCCCTGCATATCAGCAACACTGACTGGCAACTACCAGCTGCTGTTAGAGCCGACCAACAGGCCACAGCAGTGACACCGACGAGCTCGCCCGCAGACGCACGAACAATCTGCCAACATTCCCTCACACTGTGCTTCCGGTATATGACCTATCGGACACAAGATCGATAACAAACCTAACTGTTGCAGGTTGCTGACGCTGAACGAGGACTCTGTACCAGCACCCAGCGCCAGCCGCCGAGCAGCACAAACGCACAACGTCAAGGTATCGACATGCATGATACCCACTACTAACAAAGCCTATCCTTGCACAACCTATCGCAGGCAGCAAGACAACCGCTACTGCTCTTACCACCCGACCTATCGCAGAGGTTTTTTTTCCCTTGGCTCTTGCCATGGCACTTTTTTTCCTCTGCCCTTAAAACCGATACCCTTCGTCAGATTTCGACCAATCTATCTCCAGATGAGCGCGTATTAATGGTTAACCTTAACCAGACGTACGCAAACATCGCAGTACCCACATCCTGCGACACCTCACTTTAGTGAATACTAACCCTTATGCAGAGATGGCAGTAGACCTTTTGTGTTGGCCATCATGTCGGTGTGGGCGTGGAGAGGCTCCACCTCTTATATAAAAAAAAAAAACAAAAACCTGCAGCTACGCCTTAAAGGACAGTCAGTTTCGCGATAAGCTCCATGACTGTTTTGCATTCGGTTGCATGCCGTTACATTCAATCAGTTCTCATCACCCCTACACCAATATGATTCCACATGCACTTGATAGAAGTGGATACCTAGGTGAACTTTCTGCTTGGTTTGTAACTCTCAAGGAGTTCACCTTTCATCATGATGGTACAAATCTTTGTGATTACTGTGGCACACCGGTTTACATTCGGTTTTCATAGAACAAGTTAATGGTTTGTTCCAAATTTACTTGAATGTCGACGACGTCCAGTTTGTGAAGTGTAATAAATACACCTCATACAAGGTTGATCTCTGCTCCTTCCGGATGTTCATTTTCTATCGTCCTTCTGATGTACGTGATGAGTCATTAGCAGCTGACATTTTTCCTGACGTAATTGTTAACACAACACTTACAAACGAGCCTTATTAAAGATTGAACTTGCGACCTCGCACTCGAGGGGCTCCTTGTCAGACCTGAAACGACGTCACAGTTTTTTTATTTGGATTGGGGACTAATCGGATTGTCAGAAAGCATAATCAAATTCAGATATCGCATTGTTTCATTAGTAGCAAGGCACTGGAAACAGAAACGGCGAGACGAAAAATTTTTGCTTCACTGGGATTGCACACGACACCAACCACCGGTTTCCTACTCACAGACAGATATTAAATTTCAGTTTCTTTCACCAGCAGCGCGGTGGGCGCATGTTTGAACTGTAAATAACGTGTTATGAAGTGCAATGCTGACTGGAGACAAATCCCATACACACTATCGTTGTTGACTATACACAAAGAAACAGCAACCATCGAATTCTGCATACGCAGCTAGAACCAGCTTCTCTGATCTACAGAGTTAGAAAGAAAGTTTTGTGTGTTCCTGGAAGTCGAAGCCGGCATCTACGGCTGATACCGACCCTATGCGTCCATTTGATGGGGAAGGGGTGCGGCGTCCTAGCCCGTCGAGTCTGAAAGCCCGCCAGACGGTATGAAATGGCTGACGGCCCGTAGGTGGTGCTACCGAATTTGCGAGCACTGCTGCCGCCCTTGTGATGGTGGCTGCGAGGGAAACGCCTACCGTGCCGGTCTACCGGCGCCCGTGATTTCCCTTAAGAGCCAGCAGCAAAGTGTCTACACACAGTGTTGTCAACACGTTGGATTTGTCCCATATTGTGGGACATTTTGACAGATATTTTTCAGGAAGGTACAAACGGATTTTCTTAGAAAAGGCAATTCCTCTCTCTAACATAGTGTAGTAATGGTTATAGAACATGCAACAGTAAATATAAACATTTCACGAAAGTAAATGACATCTGCCAACAGTCCTTGCACAGCCAGCAGTTAGCGCTCTCACTATGGCTCTGAGCAATATGGGACTTAACATCTGTGGTCATCAGTCCCCTAGACTGAGAACTACTTAAACCTAACTAACCTAAGGACATCACACATATCCATCCTCGCGGCAGGATTCAAACCTGCGACTGTAGCAGCAGCGTGGTTCGAGACTCCAGTGCCTAAAACCGCTCGGCCACAGTGACCGGCTCACTATGGGGCAAAATAGGTTTGTTTCCACAACAGTAAAACACATGCTCTGTTATGATCGTGACATGCCGCGAAAATAAGGTAAAACAGGACACAGAAGTAACTGTATGACACCCATAGCCTGTCATTTATTCAACCAGCAGTCAGCACTCCCAGTTTAGTAGCTACCATTAGTTCAAATTTCCTTTCATATGCATAACTTAAAAGCACCATTGTTTATGTATGAGTGACACATGTGAAACATTGTCGAATTTCCCAATGAACATTGCATCTCACAGTGAAATTTCGGTGGTAGGCCAAGTCGAGAGGCACAAAGAGAGAGAGAGAGAGAGAGAGAGAGAGAGAAAGAAAGAGAGAGAGAGAGCTTTGCACTTGATGCAAAGATGTAAACAATTATTATTATACGGTACTGTCTGAAGTGGTTTAATTTGCTCAGATCACTCTCACTGGAAATTCTTACCCATCATTTGTCACTTGGAGTCTTGTGTGTTAATCTTGATCTTATTAAATAATAAATGTTTCTGAATTGTTTGTTTAAGAATGTCAGACTGCAGTCCTTCAAGTGCAAAGAAATCGAAATCTGAGTGCAATGAATTAGATGTGGAAAAGTATACTAAAACTGTCCAATACTCTTGGTATCAATTGACAATTTAAAGAGTGGTTGCAGGTCGTTGAGAGTGACAACAGAAAGGCGCAGTATAAAAAGTGTAACGTGATTGTTACTTCTGGTAAAAGCGAACTCAAAAAACACGCATCTCGAATTAAACACATCAAAAATTTTAAAAATGTGCAAAGTAATAGAACTGTTGTGGACTGTTTTTCCACAATGTGTGGCAAAAGCGAACATGTGAAAAAGTGAAGGCAGCTAAAATAAGATTAGCAACTTTTTTCATGGAGCATAATGTTGCATTTTCAACAGTGGAAGATCTTGTTCCTGTGTTAGAAGATGCTTTCCCAACTCCAAAATTGCTTCAGAGGTGACATTAAGTAGTGGGGAAACATACGTTCTAGTGCAATTTTGATATCGAACTGATATGCAAATCAATTACTTGACCAATTAATTACCCCCACCCATGGATGATGATGTGGATTTTCCCCAGCTGGCACATGAGCCCCCTCAGGGAACTTCCAGCCCCTCTCCTCCCTGTCCCATCCAGATGTAATCCAAGATGGCACCACAGGAAAAAAATAGCGGGAAAAGTCGCTCAGTCTGCATTTGGACGTTGGACAGAGAGGATCTCACAATGGTAGACTAATATAGCGTCAATCACAATGCATTAAAGAATTTGCATGGATATTATCTATTTCTAATACACCTTGAAATTTTTGCTGGAGTTTAAACAGTTTGCAGGGATATTGTTTATGCAGAATATTGTTTCACAGGAATAAAAAAATTCACAGTTAGTAGCAGGCTTACTAAAAAGATCTGAATTAAATGTTGCATGGAGTATTGAAACAGTTTTCAAGGATAATGTTTATGGAAGATTGTGTGTTCTTTAAGCAATTTGAGCATTATACTGAACATTTCACACAGTTTATAAACTGAATATGTCACATGAACTAAATATAACATTGCACGAAGAGAGAGACAGAGAGAGAGAGAGAGAGAGAGAGAGAGAGAGAGAGAGAGAGAGAGCGAGAGAGAGAGAGAGAGAGAGAGCTTTGCACATGATGCAAAGATGTAAACAATTTGCGATGTTATTATAGTTTTTATTTCGAGGAATACTGCCACACTTGAACACAGACTCTAAGAAAATTGTGGCCAGTTCTGGCTCATTTGTGAAGCCTCCGTCTTCGCTGAGCCTTTATCCCTGAGACTTCGAGCACTTTTATGGGAAATACTCCAACCTTCTTTTGTCTCTGAGCATGAACTGCTTAACAAGATATTAATTCCAATCGAATATCTCTCTGAATACACATTCAAGTAGATCGCTGCACAGTAGTTTGCTTCAAGATGTGTCGTAAGAAATCGGTAAACAATTTGTGCATAAAAAAATTGAACTTGTAAATGTAGCTTTACACAATTTTCTTCAAATACACTTGCGCACAAAACACTGCACTCTAACTGCCAAGTGTTGCATACCTATGCTCGAAGGCACAATGCGCCGAACCACGGCCAAGCATCTCGGAAAGAGTGGCGGTCTTCTCAAGTGTTTAGATCCGGTACCTACTTCATGTCGTTGCTTACAAGCGTGGCAGTCTACACACGTGCACGTGAAACGGAAATATATCGCTTAAAAGTAAATGAATGCTAATACACTCGAAAATACATGGCACTAGAATATTCTTTATGAACTGAAACTAAAGTAGATGAGCTCAAATACATCACATCGAAACTCTAGAAACGATCCTACATAAAGTAAAAATACTGTTAAATACATTATCACAATAGTTTGCTACACGAGATACTGTCATAAATTGGAACCTGCAAAGCGACACATCTGTCAGCAGTCGCAGCTCGCCACGGAGTGAACCAGTGACTGGAAGTGGGATCTCTGGCCGGACTGACGAGCGGGTCCATCACAAGGAATGGATCAGTGGAATGAGTACGTATTTCCAGAGTGCGCCAGAATGAACGTGCAAACGCGAGCGAATTCCGTGACCTACTTGTCTCTTGGGCTCAGACCAGCATTCATCAGCTGGTGGGGAGGAATGCCATCCTCCTATTGGCTCCTTCGGTGTAATGGTCGTTGGGGGTGGTAGAGGTTATATAAACCCTCATCGTTGTGCAGTCCCTCTCATTCTGCAATCGTCAGTTCACCTGTGTGTTCGCTTGTGTCCTTGCATTAGTTTTTTTTTTTTTTTATGGGAGAAAAGAAGCACTCAGATTCCAACGCCCGCATCAGCAGTGGTAGTAGCAGCAAACGCCTTTGCCAGGGTAGCCTGACATGTAAGTTAACTGGTCTATTATTCAATGTGTCTGATTACCCAATAAGTTCAGTATCTCTCACAGCGATTATTTAGGTAGTAGTCAGCAGAGGCATACCTCCATACTACCGGGCTTTTGAACGGTGCATGAGACGGCGGCTGCTGACTATGCTGAAAGGCAGCATCATCTCGCCTTTTGGATGAGGAGGAGGAAATACTGGATTGGGAGGGGGGGGGGGGGAGGGAACTACCAGAAAGCCCGACTTAACTGTTCAAGCCTTGGACCCAGTGTGTAAAAGGTGATTATAATGCAACCATTGTCATTGGAACATGTAATTACCATTACGGAATGTTGGTGTACGTAATTGCTGTTGTTATTTGCTTGCAGCATGTATTTAAAAAAATTGGGCATTGCACTTAATATTTGTTATTCATCTGTTACAGTGGCGTCACCGACAGCACCCGGTGTCTAGAGTGGTGGTTGCGGAGGTAGGATCGAAACACACGCCTAAACAGCGTGCACCGCTGGGCAAGATACTACTCATGGCTGTGAGAGAGGTGACTGCAGTCGCTGCAGTGTGCTCCTGACAACAACCCACCGCCGCCACACCATTGCGTACCCTCTGACATCTGTGGACAGATCAGTCGAAGAAAGAAGAACAGCAATGATCTCCCGCCCCCCAGGCTGATGGTGGTGGAGATTTTAGCATGTAGCAGCAGCATCAGCCACATTGCCAGACACCATCAAAGCAACTTGGGTACTCCCACAGTACCTTATCACCACCACCACCTCCGACTCTGACTGAAAGGTATGTGTGCCTCTGCACATACCACTACCCCCCCCACCCCACCCACCCACCCAGCAAGAGCCTCCTCACCAGTACCATCATCCACTAGCTGGATGCAGTCATCAGATTCATTTCCTAGACACAGTATTAATGAATCTGCGGCTAGCCATAGTGCTCTCTCCTGTCCTGATAGTGAAGGACATGAGATTAGTGGCATCATGACCCTTCTAGAATAGCCGACTGTTGGTAAGGCATTTGAGGATTGTATTTCTTTCACTAGAACTGAGTATCCAGTCAGGGGGTATTGTGACCCAGTCAGGTTTCTAGAAGCATGGCTTCCAGTGCTGGCCTAGATGATCTGAGATTTCCTACCAGACCATTAAATGTGATGCAGTACTTTGCTGCAAGTTGACTCACCGCCCCAGCCCCCCCCCCCCCCCCAACAGCATGGTGCTGCTGAAGAGAAAAACCTAAACTACATCTGGGGCCGTAATTGGGTCATATCTCAGAGCACATCAATCACCGTGTGGTATCGTGAATCCACCATGGGTACTATACTGGCCAACTTTTCTGAGATAGAAGTAAGTGGGTCAGCTAAAGCACTCAGCCAAATACAACACCTCATCATTCACAGACATCCATTAAATGGGGATCCAGTTATAAAAACTCCCTAAGGATATAGCTGATAAGAAGGTGTGTATTAATGTCCAAAATGAAAATGATCAGGCTTGTTTTGTATGGTCAATCCTGACTTCCGAAAGAAAAATCAAACACAATCCGGAGTGCACATCTCAAAAGGGAATAGGCCTTAACATTTGTTGATGTTATAAGTTTGTCAGTATCGAGTTCCCCGTAAAGATTCAGAATATACCTTAGTTTGAGGCACAAAATGCTGGAGTATCAGTTCACGTTTAAGGTCTGAAGAAACGCAAATCAAATGTGCGGAACATATCACTGTCCGACCCCTCCATTTCTCAAAAATTTGTCAGTGAGCTTGAGATGGACGTAAATATGCTCTAATTTTCCGCTGAGAAATATAAGGAGAGATACAATTATCATTTTGTTTGGATCAAAGACATGGCCCAACTCCTTTCCTCCCAGTTGTCAACTGATAGTTATTTAAAGCATATTTGCTAAAGGCATCTGAATTATTTTTCCTCAGACAAGTTACTAACAGCGCTTCTAGTAGAGTGCACTTCCAAGGAACCGGTACATGTTGTTATGTCTACAGAAGAAAACAAGTTAATTAAGAAATCCTCACCACCAGGAATGACGTCCATTTGTTTTATATGCTGACTTGCTCCTATCATCCACAGTGAAGGAAACCCCTTAGCCTCACATACCACCTTCACACAAAAACACATAATGTATGTGACAGTGTACCAACTTGTATGCTTATATCGTTCAAGTCTTAACTACTTCGAAACTTACAGCAGGGATAATCCTACAGTTTAGTTTTTCACTGAGCTCTAACAACTTTCATGAGATTTTGATAGGATTTATAGCACCAACATCCCCATGACAGCATTAGTTGAGGATAAAAAATTATACAATGATAGAGTTAATTGTCATATTTGAGGGCTGCTGTTAGACAGAAAAGTTAAAATTCCCCATAGAGATCATTGTCATCTTATGGGGCAGTTCTGTAGTGCAGCTTGCAATGCTTGCAAGTAGTGGATTTGATGCTCACTTTCTAGTTGAGCAATTGGCTAATTTCGGTATGAGGAAAGTCCTACCTGAGACTGTAGAGAAGTATATTTCTTTCTCAAAACGAATGACTCCAGAAATTATGATCCTCTTCCTTGACTCTACGTTTTATGCAGAATTCACTCCAGAATCTTGTTGACACTCTACCTCAGGAGGATATTCACATTACCTGATCTTCATACCCCAATGAGGAAAAATTTCAAATTATGACTAGGAAAGGAGTTTTCCATTATGAGTATCCATATAGTAAAGCAAAACCCTATGAAACAAATTTATCCAACATAGCTGCATTTACAGAACTCTCACAGGCAATCCTATAACTAGTGCAGATTATGAGCATGCCATGTCTCTCTGGCGAGAATTCAACATTCCCAATTTGACTATACATGGACTCCAATGCACAGTTCCTTGCAGAGCTTTTTGAAAAGTTCCAGAGTGTATGCACAGCCACATACTCTCTGGACACCTCCCTCCTTTTATTACAGAGCACCTGCGTTGTCCAGGGATGCAATGCTGAAGAAAATGAGATGCAGCTTCGAACTTTTGATAGATGCCGAAATGTTTCGTTTCTTTGAGTGCAAGATCCGTGGGGCAGTTTGCCAGTGTGTCCATAGACAAGCCAAGGGAAATAATCCACATATGGCTGTGGGGGTTCGCTACATTCTTTGCTTTAAGTTATATTCTATATTTTCATGTGAATAACATATATGGACATGCCATGATGCAGCCATTGCCAGTTGGTGGATTTCAGTGGGTGCCCAAAGACAAATTAGAGGGATGAGGTGGATGTGGCAGCTGATTCTGATCTAGGGTATGTGATGGATTTAGACCTCACGTACCTGTCAGTATACATGAAATGTCAAGTGACTAGCCTTTATGTCCAGACCAAGAAGTTCCACAAGGAAACAGTGTCCCTGAATTGGTGGGCACAAGCAGGGATATGTAATTCATTATCATAATCTCTAGTAGTGTCTCAGCTTAGGAATGGATCTAGGTAGAGTCACCAGGGATATCTCCTTCAATCAGTCCCCCTGGTTGAAGAGGGAACACTGAAAAGTGAGTGGATGTGACCAGTGATTTCGAAAAAGACTTTATATAGTAATGAATAATTCCATTTTGGTAAAACCATCCACGATATAAGAAATGGACATGATATTTAGATTAGGACCAAATGGTAGTGACGTTATGTGATAAGAAATTGCATCGCCAGACCAACTTTGAAATTGGTCGTTAATTTCAATGAGAACTTCGTTGCTGTGGAGATATAGAAGGTTTCAGCATAGTTTACGAATCCTATCTATTTGGGGTTGTGTATACTGGAAATCTCCAAACTTCACATGTACCACTTCCACTAAGAGTTTCCCAAAATTCATTTCATGGAACCAAAGTTACTGTATATGGATACAGATAGCTTCCTCTATTGGGTGAAAAACTGCGATCTTTATGAAGTAATGAGGTATCACAGTAATGAATGCGACAAATCTCCTCAGAACAAGAAGGTTATCAGCTTAATTAAAGCTGTGGGGAACGGATTGCCGATTGTGGAGTCTGTAGTTACAAAATGTAGATCCAAAACGTATGCACATCGTACAGCAGATGGGGCCACCCAGAGGTGGGCTAAGGGTGTGTGACATGTGGCATCACGTATCCCCATGATCAAAGACTACTTCCAGTGCATTTATGGAGGTGTTTTCAGTGCTCCAGTTCTTCTTCACTTTCACTCAGCAATGTCATCAGCGAATCGTACCATTGACATTCTTTCACTTTGAATTTTGATTCCACTCCTGAACCTTTGTTTAATTTCCATCATTGCTTCTTCGATATACATATTGAACATGAGGGATGAAAGACTACTTACATGTCTTACACCCTTCTTAATACGAGCACTTTGTTCTTCGTCGTCCACTCTGCTTATTTCCTTCTGGCTCCTGTATGTATTGTATATTACCCATCTCTCCCTATAGTTTACTCCTCTTTTTCTCAGAATTTAGAAGATCTTCCACCATTTTACATTGTCGAATGCTGTTTTCATGTCGACAAATCCTATGAAAGTATATTGATTTTTCTTTAATCTTACTTACATTATCAACTGCAGCGCCAGAATCATCTCTCTCATGCCTTTACCTTTTCTAACGCCAAACGGTCTTCGTCTAGTGCATCCTCAATTTTCTTCTCCATTCTTCTGTGTATTATTCTTGGCAGCTACTTGGATGCATCAGCTGTTAAGCTGATCGTTTGATAGTTCTCGCACTTGTCACCTCTTATAGTCGTCGGAACTGTGTGGATAATATTTTTCCAAAAGTCAGATGGTATGTCGTCAGACACATACATTCTACACACCAACGTGAAGAATCGCTTTGTTGCCACTACCGCCAATGATTTTAGAAATTTTGATGGAATGTTATCTGTTCCTTCGGCCTTATTTGACCTTAAGTCCTCTTTTAAATTCTGTTTCTAATACTGGATATCCTATCTCTTCTAAATCGATTCCTGTTTCTTCTTCCATCACATCACACAAATCTTCCCCTCATAGAGACTTTCAATGTATTCTTTCCACCTATTTGCTCCCTCCTCTGCACTTAGCAGTGGAATTCCCATTGCACTCTTAATGTTACCACCCTTGCTTTTAATGTCACTGAAGGCTGTTTTGACTTTCCTGTATGCTGAGTCTGCCTTTCTAACAATCATTTCTTTTTTGATTTCTTGACATTTTTCATGCAGACATTTTGTCAGCTTCCCTGCACTTCCTATTTGTTTCACCCCTCAGCGATTTGTATTTCTGTATTCCTGAGTTTCTCAGTACATTTTTGTACTTCCCCCTTTCATCGATCAACTGAGGTATTTCTTATGTTACCTGTGATTTATTCACAGTTACTTACTTCGTACCTATGTTTTCATTTCCAACTCCTGTTATCTCCCTTTGTAGAGATGTCTAGTCCTTTTAATTGTCCTGTCTACTGAGCTATTCCTAGGAAAACATTAATTCACAATCTATCAGAAGATTCTTTGGGTCTGTTGTTTTGAATATTGGTCACAACTTTCTAAAGTCTGGCGTACTCACTAAAACACACAAGATTAACACATTTCAGTCATGCCATTATCACCCATAAGGATTAGTTATTTTGGCCCCAAATGTGAACAGTTATTACAAACTCTCTGTAGATAATGTGAAAGGGAATTCATCAAATAAGACTTAAATGCCTTGATTTCTATATTGCAGCAGCCAAAGCAATGAAAAAACGTCTATGTATATGCCATAATTTTTTTTGGAAACTTAAAATTCATTGAGCCAAATATTGCATTACCACTTGACAGAAGGTCCCAGTTAAAGGACATATCGAGTGTTGAATCAATGTTTGGAGGATTTTATCTAAATACATTACCAGTTGAATGAACAAGTCTACCACTTGTGCCTAAGGATAGTAAGAAGGCACTTTTATAAATGGACTTGCATTGTATGTGTAGTGAAATCTCAAAGTTTAAAGACCTCCAGGATCAGCAGTGTTATCAAATTATCAGTAAACTTGCTAAACTGTTTCTTTTACTTCCACATTCTAATGCTGAAGCCGAAAGAATATTTTCTATTGTAAGTGATGTAAAAACAAGAAAATGGGAAGAGAACTGGAGATGAGAACTTAAATTCTATATTTCGTGAGGTCTTCATTTGAAGCAAACGGAATAGACTGCACAACTCATGAAGTGGAACAAAACATCTCGGTCTTCACAATAACACAAGCTTGTATTAAGGGAACATTATATGTCCTATGCTGCCAATGTTAAATTATCTAATTTTGTGAACCATTATCTTGGAAAATTTTTAAGACACCAACTTAAAATTTTCCATAAGCTCATCCAGTTCTCGCAATCCTTTAGCCGTGTTCTGTCCAAATCTTACCCCTAACTTTGTCTTTGATAGTCCCCACCATTAAATGTTATTACAGCATCAGACACGCCTAACGTTCGAGTCATAAGGCCAAGAAATACATTTTTAGGCACATGGCACCACGTAACATTATTGAAGGACTCATTCACATTCTGGGTCTTCCTATGTAAACACTTGTTTAGTAGCTCAGGATTTGCCAAATCTCTATCAACAGGTTGATTACCTCCATTACTGCCAAAGGAAGATAATGTTTATGTGTAAATTCATGCAGGGTGCCAGAAAATTCAGCTTGCCTGTATTTACGCCGAGTTTTTCGTGGAGGTGGACACAAAGCATGACATGGCTTTTCATTGGTTGATCTTCGATGAACGAAAGTGCTCCACACAGCTCTTTTCATCTTCTCTAAATTGTCACAGTTATCTCTAATGGCCTTGCCATAATATTCCTGCAGTTCATCAGTTACTTAATCCATTAGTCCTCCAGCACGTTTCATTGTCTTGCCATCAGATAATCACATTACTTTCAATGAAAGCTAGTATCAGAAAAAAGGACTGATTTGTTTATTCGTAATGCCGACGTCTGAGACGTTGCAGTAGCCACAAAACAAAGCAATTACCAGCCTAATACACTGGGTAATTACCAAGATAAGGCTGCTCAACTGTGGCAGTATATTCGTAGCCGCAAAATTTGACAGTCACACATCACCATTCAAAATATTATTTGAAGGTCTCACAATTGTTTAATTTTAATGTATTATATACCAAAATGTTCAGGAAAGTCCAAAGTACATTATGGAGTAGAAAACAGAAAATGTCAAATTTCAACGAATTTCACGTACAATGTCCCCTTAAATGAAAGTTTAAGCGTGCAATGGAGACTAAAACAGGAAGGAATATGTGTTTCTGGAGTAATATTTCTGCAAAAGGAAATCTTTATCTACTGAATGGAAAAGCAAGCACTTGAATTATGTCCTAATTTTACATTTTATTCTGTAGGATTGGAAATGTTTTCAAATATTGTAGTTGTACACCCTAAACTCTACTACTAGTTTATCGTGTTGCATGTGGAATCGTTGTCGATTGTTTCTTTCGTTATACCTTCTCTCTCTCTCTCTCTCTCTCTCTCTCTCTCTCTCTCTCTCTCTCTCCATTCTTTTCCTTTTTTGTAGGCATCACTTGTTTTTCTTTAACATGAGACACTTTATAAGCAAAAGGTATATTTTAAGTACTCGGTTGGGACTTCTGAGTTTCAGCGGTTGGCGTCGCTGGATCCACTGGCAGTAGTGGTTTCTCTGTGCTATTGTATTATACTCTCCGTCTTCGTTCTGGATTCTCTACGCCTCAGTTTTACACCTTAGTTTATTCACTGCACGTGTTATTCTGTCGCTCCACCTCCACCGTCTGTCGTTCCCACGTGTTGCGCACGTGCTACAGCGTGTCGGCCAGGCGGCCAGTATCCGCTCGTTATCGCGTTGTTCCCTGTCTTGTTTCATTCCTGCCACTTTAATGGTCTGCCGGCTTTTTCATTGATTTCACACATGTCGAACCGTTCAAGGATTGAAATAACCAATTTCGTTCAGTTACCAATGATAAGCCTTGTTTTCAATATATCTTCACCATAGCTAAAACAGAGAACTACACTCAGATAATAGTGTGAGTGGGGAGGGGGGGAGCGCGGAGGTTCTGCAATGGCCTGAAACAATCGGTTATCAGGACCAGATGGCAGTCTGTAAGAGACCTCTTCACCTGGTTGCAGGTCCATATTAAATGTGATATCCATACCACAGAAACGTCGGTATAGGTTTACCAATGTAAAATGTGTAAATCATCACAAGTAGAAACTGACTCATGAGCAAACTTTCTTACACAAGAAACTTCATTTTGTTCAAGCAGCCAATGCCAGTGGGTAAAGTAACAGGGAGCTTATTTCTTACTTTACCTGAACTTGATATGTCGATTATATTTATGCTGGAATGGGATTCGAACTGGAATCTGTCTTTCCATGGGATTTGACCCGTTTATAACGATACAGAGCCATCATTTCGTTGTTTCGTTAAATTCCGAACACCTCAAGGTCTCCACTAAAGTCGCATCTCTGGGTTCGAATCCTCTTCTAGCACAAAAACTTTGTGTCACTTCAAGCTCTAACAAGTGCACGGCTGACTTCTGGTGAAAAAAAATTTAATTTTTAACGCGCCACCGTGCGTTATCAGCAATAAAGATAGGTGCCGGTCAGCCTATGTAACTCTGTGATTTCCGTCACATCGTTTACAGTACAAACATGTCGGTCCCAGCTACAGGAGGAAATCGATAGTTACAGTCTCTTTTTGAGTAGTCTACGACGAAGATACGTGTGAGGTTCAACTCTTAAGTCATAATAGTACTTACCGTCAAGTTGTTTCTATTTCAAACACGCGCACATCTCTGTACTGGTGAAAGGCACGTGAAGGAAATTTAACGTCTATTTGTGGCTGCAAAAAGAAACGGCGGTAACTGCCGGATTCTAATCCCAGTGGGCACAAATTCTTCGTCTCGGCATCTCCAGTGTAAAAAAAAAAAAAAAAAATTGTTATATCTAACACTTTAATGTGCTTACATAGAAGTACGATTCATTTCTAATCATGTCGGATTTATTTCTAATCATGTCGGTCACGAAACCGTACATCACATTATTTGAAGTCTGAACTTGCGAACAGTTTCTTAGTTGGTAATGAGAGCCATCAACATCTTTCGTGATGGACAGTAGTACCGGTCGAGTTAAAAAAAATCTAGCCACGTAATTTCATACTGAGGCTTTTTAACTGATACTAGAAAAAAAAGATATTTGATGCTTATTTGTGGTTACAGAGCAATTAGTGTCTCGGTTAGAGACGAAAGCTTTGCCTAGTTAGCATTAGGTACAGGTGCTGGATTTGAAAGTTCAGACGTCTATTATTAATTTTCCTCGAATACCTTAGAAACTGAATATCACCAAGCGCTAGATAATAAGAGTGAAGTGAGACGCTGTTGATGTTTTCATAGAGTGCTTGCCACTGTTGATCGGGGTTTTTCTAATTGGTTAGTTCGTTAACCAGTTTATTCGAAACCATTCGCCAAGCGGTGACAGGTGGTAGATAAACCATATAGCCAGCAATAATATTTCGAGTTATGATATGACTATGGATGTCACATATTATTGTGAAATCCCTTACGCACAAAACGTTTTATTCAACTAAGGTTTAGTGACTGATCTATGTGATATCGTTATAGGTATTTGTTGTCTTGACAACGGCCTCTCCACAGTGGTGACACCGTTTCCCGTCAGATCACCGAAGTTAAGCGCTGTCGGGCTAGTCTAGTACTTGGATGGGAGACCATCCGGTGTACCGAGCGCTCTTGGCACGCGGAGTGCACTCAGCCCTTGCGAGGAGCTACTTGACTGAGAAGTAGCGGCTCTGGTCTCGGAAACTGACATACGGCCGGGAGAGCAGTGTGCTGATCACATGGCCCTCCCTATCCACATCCAGTGACGCCTGTGGTGTGAGGATGACACGGCGGCTGGACGCTACCATTGGGCCTTCCAAGGCCTGTTCGGATAGAGTACGGAGAGTATATGTTGTCTCAGATTCTAATGAGTGTGGTAAGGTTTTAGAAAAAGTATGTGAATATTCTGGGGGGCGGGGGGGGGTTGAGGGTTGGTGGAGGGAAATGAGCAGAGAGGGTGAGGTTCTGGTAGAACCAGTGTATTTGCCTCCCATTCAAAGAACTTTGAGTGAAGTCTGATGCCACATAGCAACAGCAGTTAATGTGAAAAGTGTTTTCGATTCGAAAGGCAATTACAAGAGATTCAACATGGTAGTATAATCATTGGTTGTTTTGTAACTAAAAATTTTGTAGTCTTGTACGTAAGATAAAATGTACAAGTTTCTAACTTCGTTCTTGTGGTGGTGTAGTCTAGTGAACTAGAAAAAATCTTCCGAAACACACTGTAGATGTTGGAAGTAGGTGGAACGAAACATTTGACAGGCATCGCTTGACATTCAGATTCGATTTCAGTGGACTGTCTCTACACGAACGGCTTAAACTGACGAACGCGTTCCATGTGGAGATACGCACCTGTCCTCTGGTGCAGTGGATGGCGACGGAGGTGTCCCGCAGGTGCCACAGGCGGCAGTCGCATGATAGGTGGCCGGCGGCCAGGCACCCGCTCAAGCCCACAGCGGCGAAGGCCGCAACCAGCGCCACAGCCCACATCCCTGCAACAGGCCATGTCCACGTGAAACGTGTGTAAATAAAGCGAACCGACTCTCAACGTTTCAGATGCCGATCACGTGTTTATATCACTCGCCATCTTTCGTCCATTCTTCGACGCTGTATCCAGTAAAATGGTTTAACTTAAAATACATTGAAATGCCGAAGAAACAAGTACACCTGCCTAATGAGCACGCAGAAGTGTCGCAACACGACGTGGCACGGACTCGAGTCTGAAGTAGTTCTGGAGGGAACTGACATCCTGAATTCTGCAGGGCTGCCGGCCGCGGTGGTCTAGCGGTTCTAGGCGCGCAGTCCGGAACCGCGCGACTGCTACGGTAGCAGGTTCGAATCCTGCCTCGGGCATGGATGTGTGTGATGTCCTTAGGTTAGTTAGGTTTAAGTAGTTCTAAGTTCTAGGGGACTGACGACCACAGATGTTAAGTCCCATAGTGCTCAGAGCCATTTGAACCATTTTTTCTGCAGGGCTGTCCACAAATCCGTAAAGAATACGAGGGGGTCCTGGTCTCATCAGAACAGCACGTTGCAAGACATCCCAGATATCCTCAAAAATGTTCGTGTCTGGGGAGTTGGGTGGCCAGCGGAAGTGTTTAAACTCAGAAGAGTGTTCTTGGAGCCACTCTGTGTAAATTCTGGATGTGTAAGGTGTCACATTCTCCTACTGGAATTATTCAAGTCCGTCGGAATGCACAATGAACGTGAATCGATGCAGATAATCAGACTGAATGCTTACGTATGTGACACATGTCAGAGTCGTATCTAGACGTATCAGGCGTCCCATACTACTCCAACTGCACGCGCCCCACAACATTACAGAGCCTCCAGCAGCTTCAACAGTCCCCCGCTGACATGCAGGGTCCATGGATCCGTGAGCTTGTCTCTATTCCCATACACGTGCATCCACTCGATACGATCTGAAACGAGACTCGGCCGACCAGGCAACATATTCCAGTCATGAACAGTCCAATGTCGGTATTGACGGGCCAAGGCTAGGTGTAAAGCTTTGTATCGTGCAGTCATCAAGGGTACAGGAGTGGTCCTCCGACTCCAGAAGCCCATATCGATGATTTTTCGTTGAATGTTCCGCACACTGACACTTGCTGATGGCCCAGCATTGAAATCTGTGACGATTTGGGGAAGAGTTGCACTTCTGTCACGTTGAAAGTTTCTCTTCAGTCGTCGTTAGTCCCGTTATTGCAGGATCTCTTCCCGGCCGCAGCGATGTCGGAGTTTTCATGTTTTACCAGATTCAAATTATTCGCGGTACACACGTGAAATGGTCGTAAGGGAAAATCCCCACTCCATCACTACCTCGGAGATGCTATGTCCCATCGCTCGTGCGCCGACTGTAACACCACGTTCGTACTCACTTAAATCTTGAGAACATGTCATTGCAGCAGCAGTAACCGATCTAACAACTGCAACAGTCACTTGTTGTGTTGTATAGGCGTTGCCGACCACATTTCCGTATTTTGCCTGTTTACATGTCTCTGTATTTGAATACGCATGTCTAAAATAGTTTCTTCGGCGCTTCCATGTAGTATTCTCAGTTTTTCTAGTCGCATTTTTTATTTGGACCATAGTGACTAGCGGCAGTGTCGCTAGGGATATCTCCGATGCTTTTGTCGTATGATTTGCAGAAATGATTGGCTTTGTGATGCTCGTCATGTGACCTAATATCATAAACTTCGATGGTCACTAGCAGGTGTCTAACGTCGGTTAAGCGATTTCTATTGTTTATCTGTACGTTGGACCACTGTGTTACGGTCGTTATGTTAAATTGAGTTGTGACGAGTATTCTGTGTTACCGTTTGACACCATCTGTTATGCTGCTCCTACCTTAAATTTTTTGTGCTTTCAGGTACGTTTGTGGAGACGGAATAATGTGTAACTGTGCGATACACATTTTTACATGCTGGACGAAAAGTCTAACTCCGCTCCAGAGTACGCTTTCACTGTTTGTACGCGAAATGTTATTTTTCGTGCTATTAGCGTGATCCTTCGGCTGCTGTTGTTTTTGATTTTGTTGTTGTTGTGTAGCGGGTTCAACATCGTGGCTATCGACGCCTAAACCATTACAGCAAGGGGTGCTACATAAGATAACATTCGTTCTCTCTCATCCTTCCTCACATTTGCACACACACGGTCAAGCTTAACGGTACAAAAGTGGAAACGGCATAAAAGTGGATACTGATACAAGACGGACTATTAAAATGTAGTCACCAAGAGGAGCAAGTCAAGAATGCATTGTTGACCGCTCAATGAACCTTCGGATCCTTTTAGTGACAGTCCCTGATTATGATATAGACTTTGTACTTTTGTATTAGTGGCCCTAGGATCTGATACATTTATCTTCAATTTTATCATGATATACCTAGTGGAGAACCTGGAGGCCCCAGGTCTGTACCTATTACAATTCTATTAGTCCATACCTTCGTTCTGCCTCCTCCTGTCCTCCTACTCCGCCCCCTATCTCTGTCCATCTCCTTCTACTGCTCTCTCTGCCCATCTCCTCCTCCTCCCTCTCAGTCCACCTACTCCTCCCACCTCTTGTCCATCTTTTCCCCCTTTCTCCATCTCTCGCCTCTTTCCTTTCTCCATTTCCTCCTGCCCCTCTTTCTGAGCATCTCATCCCCCTCCCCCACAACTCTTTGTTCATCTCTTCCTCATTCCTTTCTCTGACAATCTCGTCCTCTTTCCTCCCTCTGTAAATTTCCTTCTGTTTCTTCATATCTGTGTCCATCATCCCCCAGTCTGTTCGTCCGCGTTTCCTCTCCACTTCCTTTCTCCACATTGCCACTTGCACCCCAATAGAAGGTTGTTTTTCTTACCCTCAAAGTATTTCTTTCCAGACTTTAATTAATTTGTGTACCGTGTATGGTTGAAATCGATCGAGCCACCATTGGAGGAGGTTTTTTACCAATAACTTTTCCCACATGTCACATATTTCACATATATTTAACGAATTTCATACAATTTGTACACACATTTCGCCTTTATCTCCAGCGATTTTCACTCTGCAGTTTCATTTTCACCCAGCTCAATGTTTATGACATCACATCATCGGAACTACTGCCGTCAGCGGCAGTAGTAAGTGGGTATGTTAGCGCACTCAGGGGTAACTTAGTGTGCAAACCAAACCCACCCACAAAAGAAAATTAAATCAATAAAAATTTTGTTCTTTCATTCCAGAGGTGAATGTAAGAAAAAAGTGCAAAACATCTCCTATCGAACATTTTCACACAGTGATCACTGTCTTCTGTATGTCAGCCCATCACAGAGAAATGCCTCTGAGTTAACAGAGTGCTCCATTATTTCGGGCTGAAACATGCCATCTCACCAACAGGCAGGCCTTAAGCCTTCCTCGATGGCGATAAGTCATACAGAAATGAGGACAGAAAATGTCTCCTTGAGATAATGGCCAGTATCCTTCTGTCTACATACTTCGTTAAGAGACTTGACAGAATAAAAAGGCTTGAAGATTGTATATGTACTTGGTATTTGAGTGACAAAGTTGGTACGAGAGCAAAAAAATTTCGAAACATATAATGATCACTAAAGTCGATTTTAATCACTTAGAAACTATAGGAAACTGTTTAATTCAGCGAATGCTGAAGCAGTCTTAGATTGTGTCAGCTTCATTTGAAAGTATAAATCATCACAATCGGTTTAGAAATAGCAAAATCATCGTAATATTAATTTTCCGCAGTTAGAGGCATCTACTGACAGTTTTCTCAACTGCTGCACGACAGGTGTAGCTGAGATCGACAGTGACAGAGATAAGGAGGTGGAGCTAGTTATCTGAAGGCCGCACCGGCTGCTCTACAACAGGATGCTGTTTCCTCTAGCGGCTATTGGATTTAGCGACCTCATACGGATAAGAGTTACGCAATTTCTCGCGCATGCAGCGGTCAGAGGCTGCCGATACTTCGTGATACTTCGATTTTTCGCTAATAACTCACGAAATATTAACCAATTTTACAAAATTCAAAACGCTGACGTGAGCAGTCAAAGAATGGTTTAGCTGCCGCTAACACTGTTTATAAAGAAGTAAAAATTAAAAATTTTCTGCCAAAATTCTGTGTTATGAATCGTATGTCAAATTTTTCTCACCATACATTACTAAATATGCAATTGCGTTTTTCGGAATTTTGTAATTCAAATTGGCAACTAATTTCATTGTTGTTTCCTGTGTAGCTAACAGTCATGCTTCCACATTAACAGCACCATTCAATTTTTTAGCTCTTTCAAAATCTAGGAAAGCATCATATGTTTCTAGATAATTATTTGATGGATCTAGATCACACATTACTTGAGGAAAAACTTCGTTTCTTCCATTTTTAATATAGATCTGTAATTTAACATGACCCAATAAGGAAGAGTCAACTAACTGATTATTTTTCCTTTTTGTCTGGAAAACAACGAAGATGAAATAAGGCATATCAAATACTGCAGAGTTATAGAAATTTGCAATATCTAATCCAGAAATTTATAATATACAATCTAGAAATCTCTACAGTTTGTTGTTCAAAGAAATATATGGGAATTTTAGTCTATCTAGTTCTAATTCAAGTGAATATTCTGGTTCAAATTTAACCACAAAACACAAATTTCTATCGATTCTACGACAATTTTACCCTCATTTGGAAGTGTTTCTTCAACTGCAGCTTGGGTAGGATCTGCCCAGTGAAAAATACAATGTCCAGCACTTGATTACCATGTAAAAATTGCTGTTAACTCTCTTTCACACATTGTTTCTTTATAATCATTAAGAAATCCGCCAAATAACTGTAATGGATAAAGCACTTCATCTTTCTTACATTTTATCATTCTGTTACTAAGAACATATCCTTCCATGGTTAGGACATTGGCTGGAGTCGAAGTCAATCGAATAAGAGCTAATGAAGAAATAAATGGAAATTGTATTCTAGACAAAATATTGTTTCCTTTCTTTATGGTGATAACATCAAACAGTTTTGCTAAATAATTATCATTAATTTTTTTGTCGATTTTCCATCATAAGTTGGATAATCTGTACCATCAGTTCCAGTAATACTGAAGTTCATGCATAATTGTGCCTGATTAAGATGAACCCAAAAATCTCAAACTCTCGACTTTGTTCATAATTTATTTAAGAGTAAAAAAAATTAAGATTTTTTAAAATAACTGTTACACAATCACCATTAAAATCAATCAAATTTTCATTTTCATCTGTTATAGTAATTTCTAAATCTTAAATTGGATAAAAAACTGGAATATTTACAGATAATGCAGCTCATGAATGATTGGTCTGCCAAATTCTGCATTACGTTTGAATGAAGCAATAATATTAGTTTCTGGATGAAAATTCTCATAATGTTTCACAAACATACCATGAGCCAAATTAAAATTTGTATTTATTAATTCAAATGGAATAATTTTAGGAACATTGTTAGCAACTGTCGTTTATTAGCCTCAGCAACCTGGTTACTAAAACCAAGCACACTTCCAATACTATCTTTTATATCTATACACAATTTTATATCACTGTCAATGACTATTTAGAATTTCATCTGCTTTAATCTGAATATTAGGCTTTTTCGAATGAATAAATTTTTCCAAGTTTTTCAGACAATACTGACCCATTGGAAATTCTATTGTTTCTCCATAAAAATAATCATTTTTGATGTAATAGAAAAGTTGAATAAAAACCAACCAGTATAATATTAC
This sequence comes from Schistocerca nitens, assembly GCF_023898315.1. NCBI lineage: Eukaryota > Metazoa > Arthropoda > Insecta > Orthoptera > Acrididae > Schistocerca > Schistocerca nitens. The sequence continues at coordinate 132,730,446 of NC_064623.1, forward strand.
TAAAGCTGTCTCGTAAAGGTACAGTCAATCTTTTTTTTTTTTAGAACAAATTACTTACCACTCAATTGAAATAACCTACTCATTTATTATTAAAAACTTATTTAATTAAACGAAAACTGATTGGGAACCAAAAATAAGAATTCCAGAAAAAATTAAAAAATAAACTTGGTAAACTTTTATTAATTTCGATTTGATGTGCAATAATAGGACCAAGTGGTTGTGGAAAAACTACATTAGTGATTGACACTTATATTCTTGTGCCAGGATGGTTAAACTGGAATAGAATCAGTCTTTGGTACATTTATTCTAAAAGGTTCAATCAACCAAAATATTCGTAATTTATAAGAAGATGAGAAAAAATTAAAGAGTAGTCGCCACTTTTATTGAAAACAGTGAAGAAATAATTCTATTATATCAATGTCAAGATAATTCAGTTGTTATTTTTGATGACATCATTCTAGAAAATCAAGATATAGTTTAAGAACATTTCACAAGGGGGAAGACATAAAGGAATAGATCGCTTTTATTTGGCTCAAACTTTTTTTTAATATCTTTAGACATGATGACACTAATTTAAATCACATTTACGATGACTTTGTTGGAGGTGATTTCGAAGTTTGATGAATTTAAAGAAATATGTAGTAAATGTTGGAATGAAAAGTTTGGTTTTATTACAATAGATATGACAAGAAAACTGAATGATGGGAAGAAATAAAATACAGCATTTATTAAATTTTTATTCTATATAGACGGACAGCTTAAGAAATGACATTGCACGTATGTTAGATCATGTTGATGGTATTTGACAGAACATAAAAGCGAATTTAAAGACACTCTTGATTACATAGCAGAATATGAAAATTTAGAAAAAAATTAATGAACATTACACTAATTGTCCTTGGTCTGATGATGAAACTACAAATGGTCTGTATACATGTGGTTGCTAGTATTTCGAAAAGTGTATAATGAGAAAGCGTTATCTTTCTAATTTTTTCTAAACACTGATGTTTTTCTTCTTTATTAAATGTTTGCAAAATATGATACGCAGGTTTTAAAAAAACAGACGAAATATGAAAGGAACAATCAAAAGAAGAGTTTAAAAATGAAAAAAGCGACCAAGAGCTGAGTACAAAAAATTTAAATAAGATGATCAACCATTTTTCGATGCCATTGAGAACAAGTTAAACAAGGGATCGATGGGTTAGGTGATAATGTTTTGTAAGAGAAGTTGAAAAGCAAATGGTTCCTTATTCTCATTATCAGTTAAGAAGTATTTAATGATGTACCACCAATTAATGCGAAAAACCACAGTTTGGCAATACTTTATGTGAATCAGAAATACATGATTTATTAATGAACTACGGAGAAGAGAGAGAAAGAAAAAAAGATAAAATTTTAAAAGACAAATATAACTGAAAAATTGTTAGAATATATTAATCATTGTGAAGATAAAGTTTTATGAATAAGATCTTTTAGTTCATTTAAATACATTGGTCAGTTACCAGTAAAATTTGATGGAGATAAATCAACTATTGGTGATAGGACATATGAAGGTACAGACTGAATAATTAATCTTTTATCTAGAAAACAAGTAACTGAGGATGATATTAATACATTATTTACTAGTTCAGATTTGTCAAATTATTCATATATATATATTGATTCATTCAGGAGCATTATATTCTGATAATAATCCAAACGAAATAAAATCGAATAAAGTTAATGAACACAAATATTTGATAAAAGAAATTGTCGATATTTATCTTTCCAAAAACTTACCACATTCAGATACAGATGAAAAAAGTGGTGAAGGTGTATTTAAAAAATATACAGAAAAACCAATTGAGTATGCTTGGTTGGATGACATCCATCAATTAATAGGTAGATGAGCAGTTATTCATGGTGAAGAACACACAGGAAATAAAAATTATCACAATTAGAAAATTGGAATAACACATATGTTAACCAATACAGTTAAAGATTTCATAATCCATAATCTGAAAGGTATTCCACATTTGGTTTGATTTTTTAATAATTTACCACACACATTTTTGAAAAGTGAAAAATATAGAAAAGGATTAGTAAACACATTGATTAACAAATTACCATTTGAAATTCATCTTCCAGGCTGTGTGTACTGCGGGCCAGGAACCAAATTAGTAGAAAGATTAGCTAGGGGAGATCAAGGAATTACTCCACTAAATGACACATGTAAAAAACACAGTATAATAAAGATTTAGGAAAAAGATACCAAGCAGATAAATAACTTCAATTACCTACAAAAGAAATAATTATGCAAGTGATACTTTAACTGGCGAAAAATAGCTGCAGCTGGAGTTAGAGGAATAATGTACAGAAAACGAAAATAAGGAATGGGGATCATTCCAATGAATGTTTCAGCTGTCGCCAACTTAGGCGTGGATGACAATGGTTGGGGAGTTCATTCTTTATTAAATTTTGTATCTGTACGAACAATCAACTTTTCTATCGATTGTATTTCGCTACCTAGTGGCAAAAAGTAAGAAAAAACCGATTAAACCTAATTTTAATATTAAACAATTAAATGTTATTGAGCCACTTTTAAAGAAAGAGAAAAAACAGGTCGAAATTTGCTTAATATATTAAGTATTCCAGTTGTGAAAAAATCGTAGAATATCTAACGAACAGGAAATAAACAAAACAGAAAGGTGGTTTTCTTCCTTTACTATTAGCAGTTTTACCTTCTCTTGTAACAATTAGCACACATGGTGGCAAATCTGCAGCAATCGCAAGTGCAGTCATAGACAAGAAGAAAGCTGATAAAGAGGTAGAGGAACAAAAAAGACCTAATTTGGAAATGGAAAAGAAAGCAGGAGCTTGATCAAAAAAAGAAATATCCAAAAAATTATCGAAAATTTTAATAATCCTTTATCTAACTTTAACATAGGAAAACTAGTTAAACAATTAAAAATTAAATACTTTTGAGGTATATATACGATTGATGAATTGCCAAATAAACCATTAAAATTGAATGTAGAATAATTCATTTAGAAATTTGTGACCATGATGGCACCTATTGGATTTGCTATTATAAGAATATGAACAAAAAATTCGTTTTTTATTCATGTGGGGGAAATATTCCCAAAAGTTCATTAACTATTTGGAGAAAAAGATTTGTACTAAAATAGTGAGAGAATACAAAATTTTGATGAATTTATTTGTGGTTATTTGTGTTTGTTTATTATAAGTTTAATAATATTTACTCATTAAGAATTTTCAGTCATCAGACCAAAATTTGAAGGCTTTCAATCAAAAATAAATCCAAAATTTAATAATGCAATCACAGTTTTGGAAAGAATTAAAAAACTTTAAAGCAACTAAAGGTTATATTGATCTTAAAGGTCGAAGAATCATAGATATAATGATCCAGTAAATGGTTATGATTTTGTTACTAAACAATGTTTAGAAATAAATTGTTACAAAATTGACTATACAATGTTCTAACACAATTCAGTAATTATGCCAATGAAGAAGAATTAAAAAATCTTGTCAAAAAAACGAACACAATAAGATTCTCTCAGATTGAAGGTAAAGAAATGGTATTTTTGATGGTATCATGGGACATCATAATAAAGAAATAAGCAAAACGAAAACAAGTCTCCTTCATGCTTTAGATTCAAGTGACTTACATTATATTTGTAAGTTAATAAAATCTTAGACAAGAAAGTTGACAAAGATCTAGAAGTATTGAGGTTGTTAGATTAATTTAAACTTTATTAAATTTTTATCTATGTAAATGGTCGAAGTGTAAAAGATTTACCAATACTCATGAACCTCACTGAGTTATCACAAGCAATGGAAGACAAAGAATTGAAAGTCTTCGTACAATTTGTAAAAAGAAGAAAAGTAAATTCACTAAATAAATTTGGTAGGCTAAGGTATAAAACATATTCGTGAACAAATTATACATGAACAACATAAGCCAATGAGAAAAAATTTTATAAAGACATTTCTTCCCTTTAAAATTTCTGTCAGTACTGATGAACTATGGCAAGCCAATCTGGTCGAAATCGATTCCATCAAGTTGAAAGGAATTTAGAAAATAAACAAAGGATATGAATAGTTATTGACTGTTATTGAAGTCTTTTCTAAATTTGCTTGGGCTATTCCGGATAAAACAGGTAAGGAAGTAGTTATGTCCATCTATAAATATTCTATCAAATAAGCCAAAAAATTTGCAAACAGATATGGAAAAGAATTATATAATAAAGACTTTAAAGAACTGATGAAAAATGCAACATTAATCCCTATCATACTTTTACAGAACTAAAAGCATCAGTTGTCGAAAGATTGCAGAGAACACCGACAGAAATGATGTGGAAGAGATTTGCACTTCAAGGAAATTACTTAGCTAAAAGTGTAGTTGATGAATACAATAACACAGTTCATTGAACTATAAAAACGAGGGCAATAGAAGTTAATGAAAAGAGCTATAAAGTAGGGTTCATTATGCCTAATTTATAAAAAGAGATAAAGTGAGGATCAGTAAACTTAAAGGACTCTTTGAAAAAGGAAACCCTGCTAATTGGTCGACAGAAATGTTTGAAACTGAAGATGTTATCCATTCTAATCCAGCGACGTATAAATTGAAATATATTGAGGTGAAATATTTATGAGCAAGAGCTACAGAAAACGAAATATCCAGATGTGGATCCCATTGAAAAAGTTTTAAGAAAGTAAGGAGATAAAGTTTATCTTAAGTGGTTGGCATTTGGAAATTCACACAACAGTTGGGTAAATAAAGGTAAAGTAATAGCTGGTGATTGACCACTATTATATATTTGTTGAATTTTTCATTGCCTCTTAGTGTGGCTACAGCCAGTCCCCCCTTAAATTGATCTATTTTCATTATAAGTCAGACCTCTATTGTAAAGAGGTTTAAAAATTTCTTCACGGAAATTCCATAATGAATAAAAATTCAACAACCAAAAATGTTTAATTTTTGTGAGGGAACTGCCAGTCCTCCCACCCCTTTCAATTTTTATAATCATTACATAAAATGTTTCCATATAAATGTACCAAATAGTGCGAATGAGGAAACTAACACTTTCATTCTATCTGTATGTTATCCCGATGCTGATCATGATGGTGATGAGAGAGATATAATCTCCACATTCATAAATCAATTAACTGATGAAAGTGCGAATTGTTTACGCAATCACAATGGAGATGAAATTTTGTATTGTTGATGAATACCTTAAAAACGATATAAAAATTCAGCGATTGGAAAAAACGATCACTGAAAAAGTTGAATTTTTGTGGAGGGACCGAATAGACCCCACCAATTTTTATTGAAATTTTCAGTTCTTATATTAATTCAGCCTGCTCTCTAGGCTTTGGCTTTTCTCATTCTTATTTCAGCAGTCATAAAGTTCGTCCACTGGTTTTCGACTAATAATTAAATTCCTGTGAAATTCCTGCATCTACAGACAGGAAATCTTTCCGACCTGGAATTACTAACATGAATAAAGCATGAGATACTTTTTAATTGTTTCAGCCATGACTGCATTTTCAGGGTAAATGCTCATAGGCCCTGGAATTCTGTTACGAACAAAAGCAGAAAATTTCTTGTGCACAGATTATCTATGGAATTCCAGAGATTAAATATTTAATCTCCTTTGCATTTTTTTTAAATCGGCAGAAGGGGTGTTCCTTTAATTCGCTTTATTTTCTCAGAGAATATGCTCAGATCCTCTGAAACTCCAAAAATGAATAAAGCACGAAATTCTTTTTAATTTTACAGGGTACTGTATCGAAAACCCTGAAATTCCATACTGAAAGACGAATTTTTGTGAGGGGACGAAAAGATGCAGTTCACAGCATCAGAGCAGCAAACATTGCCATGCTGACTTTTAATAGTTTAAGATTTGCAGAGGGGAAATTATTCCCTTCTAGAATTCCAGAAAATAATGACGGTCGGAAAAATCAACCATCGAAATAGTTGAATTTTTGTGGAGGGACAGCATAGAGCCCACCTATTTTTTACTCAATTTTGGCAAAGATTCATTAATCAATTTTTCTTGTGTATAGTTATCCAAAGCATTGAAATAATTTCGACAGCAAACAATTCTTAAAGTTTCATTCATTCGAATGAATTATTGAATTCGCCACATAATCAATTCTGTTTTGGTGCACATTTCTGATATCTATTTGCTTTGTGCATTTCTAAACTGTGTACGAATATCATAGTATTCACAACAAGAATTACTTCATCTTAGAACAACAAAAATTGATCTTAAATTTTGCTCATTCAATTGTGGAACAACATGGGGCAGTAATGTATTTATTTGCACATTTCTTTCACGCAGAATTCAACAGTTCTACCATACATTTCATCCAATTTTTCTATATAGATATCCTTAATTTTATTCAGTTGCTTTAAATGATTTATTTGACTTTCATAAAGCTGTTTTACGTGAATCTCTATCTTACACTCTCCATGTTTTCGAATGGCTGGTGAAATTTCTTCATAAACCCAATCTTGAAAATCTTCCATGGAAGGCATATTGGATTTCGTAACTAAAGAAAATAAGGCAGGCTCATTGACGAATTCCGTTGAATTTAACTAGCAACATTTCCGTGCAACCAAATTTTTCAAAAGATTGACAGTATTTTTGTTTAACATGATCTTTAATTGAATTCTTAGGACGTAACTTCCTGGCAGATTAAAACTGTGTTCCGGACCGAGACTCGAACTCGGGACCTTTGCCTTTCGCGGGCAAGTGCTCTACCAACTGAGTTACCCAATCGCGACTCACGCCCCATTCTCACAGCTTTACTTCTGCCAGTACCTCGTCTCCTACTGTCCAAACTTTACAGAAGCCCTCCTGCAAAGCTCTCACAACTAGCACTCCTGTATGTAAGTAGGCTGTTTAGGTTTTTTTATTGATAACGCCACCTCAGTATGAAAATCACCGGCTGTGCCGTGTGCAGTCTGTGGCTGCTTTGCATTGTTGTAATACTCAACCATTGTAGTGTTAGGCAGCTGGCTGTGAACAGCGCGTAGCGCTGGGCAGTTGGAGGTGAGCCGCCAGCAGTGGTGGATGTGGGGAGAGAGATGGCGGAGTTTTGTAATTTGTCATGATATCAAGGTAAATACATTGTTGGTTCTCTATTAATATCTTTTATTTGCTAACTATCCCTATGAGTAGTTAGTGCCTTCCATAGTTCGAATCTTTTATTTAGCTGGCAGTAGTGGCGCTCGCTGTATTGCAGTAGCTTGAGCAGCGAAGATTTTTGTGAGGTAAGTGATTTGTGAAAGAGATAGTTTAATGTTAGTCAGGGCCATTCTCTTGTAGAGAATTTTGAAAGTCAGATTGCGTTGCGCTAACAAAATATTGTGTGTTGAAAGTCAGATTGCGTTGCGCTAAAAAATATTGTGTGTCAGTTTAAGCACAGTCATGTAAAATTATTTAAAGGGGACGTTTCATATGTCGACCCTTAGCCTAGGATACCTCACTGGAATCTTCTGATTTTTTCCTTGTAGTTTGTGTAATTAGTGTAGCTTTTGTTTATTGCTAGCGCGTAATTGTAGAGAAAATCTCCTTTGTAGTTGCAGTTTTTCATTGTTGTACAATAAAACAGTTGTGGTATGCATGTAGATTTGCACCAAGTATTTCGCAGCTGCAATTAACTAGATATTATTTTCAGTGTTATGTTAATGTGTTCTCTTATTTTTGCTCTTGAAATTGTGTTTTTCTGTGTTGTCGTGTGAAATACTGTGACAATAATGGCGTGTGAAAAACGTAACACTAGGCTCCAAAGCAAACTGAGAAATAATAGTGACGACGAGCGTAGTTTGCCAGCACCACTGTGTAATGAATTAACAGACGTTCAAAGTAGTAATTTGGTAATTGTGCATAGGGAAATGGAGCGGGTTGCAAACAATGGTGTAGACAGCGAAACAATTAGAGAACAGGGAAGCATTATCGATCGATCGGTCGGCAATAGCGCGGCTCAGGAATCCGAAATGACACGAGACGATCTCACAAATACTGTAGATTCAGGTTTTGGATCCTCACCGTTTTCTCAAATAAGTCAAGACACATTTTCTGCTTGTCAAAATGTGAATGTTGCCGGTGCAAATGCACTGCCGAAAAGCGTAGAGGAACAGATTCCAGACACTAATGCATTGTTATTACAGCTAATGCAACAAATGGAACAACATCAGAGACAAACACAACAAAAGCTTGAAAAATTAGACACAATCGAACAAAATCAGAAACAAATGGAACAAAATCAGAGTCAAACACAGCAACAGCTTCAAAAGTTAGACTCCACGGTTGAACAAACACGTGAAGATTTAACTACTGAGTTACATCACATTGAATCGAAATGTCAAAAAGTCTGTAATGACGTAAAAACACAAATTTGTGAGCATTTTCAACCTATTTTTTCGCGGCATGAAAATGCATTACAGAATCACGAAGCAGCTATAAAAGAACTGCAAACCATTGTTCATGAAAATCATGAGACCTTGTCGGCTAAAATTGACTCAGTTGCATTTACCGATTCGGTTACGCAACTTGCAAAAACTCAAGAAAATTTAAAGGACACAGTAGATACTCTGAAACTTGGTTCAGAAAAATACACTGAGGAAATAAGTACACTATCAGAGAAAGTAGCCGAACTTTCGGATCAGTTCACTAATTTATCTACGAAGGTAGATGAAAATCTGAATGACACAAAACCGGTAGTCTTTAATGACACAGAAGAGAGCGAACAAATTAGGAAACTGAAACAAAATCTGAATCAACACCAAAGAGAAATCCGGGAAGTACAAGATCAGCTGACAGAGGTAATACAAGAATTACGTATTTCAGAGGACACTCGCGCCCCAATACAGGAAGAGAGACATAGAAATACGGAACAGCCACAAAATAATAACACAGCGCATTTCGGAAATTATGAAAGAAATTGGCAAGGTGCACCGAATTTTGAAATGGAACCGCCGAAACGACGTAACAATGACCGATATGCGACTCGCCGACATGATGACTTTGACTATAAGCTGTTCATTACTACACGTAAATTCAAAACGTTTAAAAATTCTGCCAACGACATTCATCCACAAGCGTGGCTCCATCAATTCTCTCATTGTTTTCCTCCCAACTGGTCATTAGAACACAGATTAGAATTTATGTGTGGCTATTTAGAGAATGAACCAGCTGTAAGAATGCGTTCGGTCATTCACGATTGTCATAGTGAAGGAGAATTTTACCATGCCTTCCTCTCAGCATATTGGTCTCAAGCCACACAAGACCGAGTAAAACATAGCATCATAATGATGAAACATTTCGAACAATCTGAATTTTCCAGTCTTGTGAAATATTTTGAAGACATGTTACACAAGAATCAGTATCTTTCAAACCCATACAGCCCCTCAGAACTCATCCGCATTTGCTTAATCAAACTACCTGAACATTTACGACATATTATTTTAGCAGGACGTTGCAAAGACGACATTGAAGCTTTTCAGGGACTGTTACAAGAACTAGAAATTGACACTGACAATCGCGGAACGCGAAACCAGGAACACAACAATTACAGGTCACATCCGTCGCAATTCCGCGATGAAAGAAGTAATAACAGGATACGACAAGGCTATTCTTACAACGTAAATCGCGACCAAAACAGACACCACCCGTATGACAACCGTTGGCAGAGTAGTAATAATTACAGGGAAAGATCACCTCTCCGCGGTAATGACTATTACAGAGACAATCAGAGAAACAGACAATATGGTAACCAGAACTATTATTATCAAGGGAGACAGAATACTTTCAGACGCAACAGTTCAGCGCGCAGTTACGATTCAGGGAGAAATTCTCCACCACATGACCGACAAACAAGAAACTACAGGAACTACCGACATGACGACAGACGATGTGATCGTAACGCTAGACCTGAATTGCATCAGAACTGGCGGGATTTAAACAGGGCAGGGCCGTCTCGTCATGGTGAATTTGTAGAAGTTAGGTCTCCAAACCCCAATAATGACGCGCGCCAACAAAGAGACAATAGGCAGTGACTCATACAGCTGGCAGCCATGAAACGCACGTGTGACACTAACGACGCAGCTGCCGTAGCAAGTAATTACGTAAAAATGGAAGACATTAGGGACATCTTACTCCAAGAACACGACGTAAAACATAACAACATTGCATATCCTGTGATTCACATTACAGTAAATGACGTAAAATTTACGGCAGTACTTGACTCTGGCAGTCCCATTTCAGTAATTAGTGAAACAGCTTTTAGAAAATGCAACATATCGAACGATTGCCCCACACTTCCGTTACGTAAGATTAAATTACAAGGTGCAATCTTTGGAAAAAGTGTAGATGTACGCCAACAAACCTACTTAGAATTCTTTTGTCAAAGCCACAGCTTCTCTATGAACTTTCTTATTGTTCCATTATTGTCGACGGAAATTATACTGGGAGTAGACTTTTTGAATAAATACAAAGCAATCTTAAGCTTTCACGATGCTGAAATAAGTTTAGAAAAAGAAGGTAAGTCAGTAGCTTTGAATTTTGAAGATTGGCTCTCAAACCATGACGAAGAAATTAATCGGCTTTACCTCCTGTTAGACAACAGTTCGGAATTTTCGACGGAACTTGACACTAACAATCACTCTGCAAGTACTGACAGGGGTGATATCGACGGCGCATTTGATACTAATGAGTTAATTCAGAATAAAATTCAAACAATTGAGAATTGTAATGACAATGATAGGCAAGACCTTTTTGAGATTTTACAAGCACATTCCACAGTTTTTACTCATAAAACAGGAACAATCAAGGGATTTCAATACCAATTTCGTGTTCGTGAGCATACTAAATTTTGTGTTAGACCATACGTAATTCCGGCGCATTATAGGGACCGTGTTAGAACAGAAATACAATCTATGCTTGACGAGGGCATTATTGAGCCTGCAGTAAGCTCATACAACAATCCATTACATGTTGTTGAGAAGAAAAATGGATCAATCAGGCTTGTCTTAGATTCGAGACAAATTAATACTATCATTATTCCTGAAACAGACAGGCCGCAAACGTTGGAAGAACTTCTTCAAAATTTCAATGGTGTAAATGTGTTGTCTTCCATTGATCTCAGATCCAGCTTTTATCAGATCGAACTTCATCCAGAATGTAGAAAATACACAGCTTTCCTTTGTTTCGGCGTTTGTTATCAGTTTCGGAAACTTCCTTTTGGTTTGAACATTTCTTCAGCAGCATTCATTCGCGGGCTAAATTCCATATTACCTGAGTTCTTAAAACGTCACATCACCTTATATGTGGACGATATTCTAATAGCAGAAGCTTCATGGGAACAACATAATCGCATCCTCAACAGTTTGTTACGTATTTTTGCAGAATCTGGAATTACAGTTAACTTGGAAAAGTCTGAATTCGGTAGGTCAAAGGTGAGGTTTTTGGGACATATTATTTCTTCTGAAGGCATTCAGCCGGATCCTGAAAAGTTAGAAGCAATCAGAGCCATTCCAGTTCCATCCACAAAAAGACAAGTCCGCAGTTTTCTAGGTCTCGTAAATTTTTACCGTCGTTTTCTGAATATGCAAATCCTTGTTACACCAAAACTTTGTTCTCTCACTGGAAAAAATACTATTTGGAACTGGGACGAACAAGCACAGTTGGAATTCAATTCTTTGAAAGAATCGCTACTTAACGCGCCAATTCTAGCTCATCCAGATCTGTCACAAGATTTCTGCCTTAGCACGGATTCTTCTAAAGTCGGTCTTGGTGCCCATTTATTTCAAGAAGCCACAGAAAATGACACTACTGTTCAGAAAACCATTGCTTTTGCTAGCCGAGTGCTAACAAAATCTGAAAAAAATTATTCCGTTACTGAATTAGAAGCTTTAGCTATCGTTTGGGCATTTAACAAATTCCGTTTCTTTCTTTCTGGTAAGCACGTAAAGGTATACAGTGATCATCGTGCATTACAATTTCTTATGTCCTCAAAATTAAATCATGGCAGGTTAAAACGTTGGGCATTGTTCTGCAAGAATTCCGCTTCACAATAGTCTACATTCCCGGCAAGGAGAACATTGTTGCGGACGCACTGTCACGCGCACCGGCTGGGCTTGAGAAAAGTAACACAGAAGGCAACCTCGAGAAAAATTTCAGTATTCTTTACATTCAGAAAGTCGCCTTTGAAAACTTCATCACCACATCTTTAAAGGACATTGCTCATGAACAAGATAAAGATCCGATTTGGAAAGACATCAAAAGCAAATGGCATGAAAAGACACACACACAGATTCGGCATTATTATCTGGTTAGAAACAACATACTGTTCAAACGCTGCACTGTTGATGACAAGCTATGGGTACTTTGCATTCCTGACGATTTTGTTAATAAGCTCATTTGGTACATTCATTTCAGCTACGCACATTTTGGTCCACGAAAATGTTATCATATTCTTCGAACGACTTGTTATTTTAACAATATGGAAAAGAGAATTCGAAGAGTCTTGTCTATTTGTAAACTTTGTCAAAAGGCGAAACCATCTACTGTCTCACATCGTGCTCCGTTGTTTCCTATTATTCCTTCTAAATTAAAAGAATTTGCTGCAGTTGATCTATTGGGACCCCTTGTCAGAACATCGAATGGATTTTCGTACGTTCTAGTCGCTGTTGAACTTACTTCCAAATTTGTTTCTTTCACTCCGTTACGTAAAGCCACTGGACGATCTGTATCCAACGCCTTTGTTAAAAATTTCTTACGTGAAGTTGGCCACGTTGCTAAAGTCATTTCAGATAACGGACCGCAATTTAGATCTGCTGTTTGGTCTCGCATGCTTCGCAACCATAAAATCAAACCTGTTTTTATTTCATTGTACTCACCACATTGTAACCCCTCCGAACGGATTATGAAAGAAATCAATAAGCTTTGCAGACTTTATTGTCACAGAAAGCATCAGCATTGGGACAGATATTTACACTTATTTCAAAACGTGCTGAACGAAATGCCTCATGACTCCACTGCTTTACCACCTACTCTTGTACTGAAGAATGAAAAACCACCGAACAGAATCAGAGAGCTTGTACCTTTCCCGAATACACGTAAACTTCGACACAAAGACATAATTGATTTGGCTCTTAAAAATATAAAATCTGCAGCAGATAAAAGGAGAAAACTACACGGTGAAGCAAATGCAAAGAAATTGTATATTGGTCAGAAAGTTCTCATTAAAGCTCATTCATTGTCACATAAGAAGAAACACTTGAGTCACAAATTCTTTCTAGTTTACAATGGACCTTACAGAATCCGACGTATACCACATGATAATTGCGTTGAAGTTGAAACTCTGCGTACTAGGAAGAGTAAAGGTTTACACCACATTTCACATGTAAAACCGTTTATAGAAAGATAATCTGCTTTTTTTTAATGCAACATTTTGGTTTGCTTGAAAATACATCCTTTTTGAAGTACTTTCTGTGGGATTAAAGATGACTTAGCATTTGGTTTCTTTGACAGCTACACGATTATATCACGACGCTACTAATGAGTGACAATTTACAATGTTGCTTTTGCGGTGTATCTGTTTTATATCTGCACAATTTTTCTGAATTCTTCTGGAAAGTGAAACATGTTTTAGTATTTAACTTTTGTGGTATAGCTACAATGAGACAGCCTTTTCTGTAGCACAACAATACGTTACAGCACAGCACTTTCTTCATCACGGCAATAAGCGTAATAACTACGATATCTATACACAAAGCATTTCACTTTTGTGTATCATGAGGTAAGTACATTGACTTTAGCAGAACTTTGCTTACAGAGGACGATAACTACGACAGTTTCATAGAATTATCTTACAACATGACGCACAGTTTAGCGCTACAGGACACGTATTTGAGTGATTAATTTTATACTTAAAACATTTATTTTAAAGATTTTTTTTTTACAAAGAAAGTTTTCCGTGATACATTTCATTCCATTGCTGTAATCTGTAACACCTGAGGGTATAATTACATTAATCCTCAGGGGGGTACACGCTTACTTTGTGTACCATGTGTGTGGCAACCACAAGGAACCCTAGCTAATATGGTATTTGCTTATACAACTTTACACATCGGTACCATATTTCTCCAACACAGTATTACACAGCTATCAGATCATTTAACTGAGAGAGACAAACATTTTTTTTACTACGTCAGTGACAGATGTTTACGTAATTACACAGTTGAATAACTTCATACGTATGAAATTGTATTTTGTCTGTACTTTGTAAACTGTTCATATTTTTTCGGAACCATTGTGATACAATGTGAGCTTTGAATGATGTGTTTGGTATGGAATCATGATTTTAAAGTACGTTTGAGGCAGATGACACTTTTGAAATGAGCAGAGAATTTTTTTTAGGTTTTGAAACTATTGGAGGAAGCTACGACGATTTTGAGATTTGACTGAGGTGTTATGATGTTATTTTTTACGACGACGATGTGTATTATGTTGTTGAGGTATGTTTATGATTAGTAAGCTAATGTTATATGAAGAATTTGATTATGCTATGTATCTAATGATGAAGTATTGAAGAAGCGTCGACGAATTTGTATATGTGTAATAAGGTAAGGAGTAATGAGTAGCGGTTAGGAACTCTGCCTTGTGAAGACGTATGTTGGAAACCGAGAATCGTACTTTTAGAATTATGAAATGTGTGTAAATGCGTGAATGTATCACAATGCCGACGAAAATTTTTTGGACACTGTTATATTCATGGGATTTTGTTTTTACAGGTTTGCAACGCTAATTCTTGACCTGTGAAATATTTTTATTTAAGACTGCCATTGTAGCGGAAACTGCTGTCGTAAATATTTCCGTACGAAAGTTAAGTGACCACCTGCACGTAATACGTCGTGGGCACACAGCTGTGTCAGACACCTGGGCGACAGCCGCCCGAACAAAAAAAAACCATTAGCCTTCCAGCGGCACAGGTAGAAGAAAAAAGAGGCCATTATAATCGCTATTGACGTTCCTTTGTAGAAAGCATCGCAACATTTCACGGCTATTGTCGTGCTAGTTGAGAGAAATGCCATATGGCGACAGAAATGCCTAATGAAATGACGAGAAATATTTTTACATCTGCACACCTGATTACGACAAGCGTCTTTCTACGAGAGTTGAGAGAATTTCTAACTTATGAAATGTCACATGACTACTGAATGATTATTTTATGCTTTACTTTGTACATAGTTGCTTATTTCATTTGATATCTAGTTTCCAGCTGTGTTGCAGCATTGGTTTCATAAAAAAAAAAAAAATTCATTTGCTAATGTGAACACTTTCTGTCAACAGATCTATTAAATAATTACTTTATGACCCACATTCTTCGAAAAAGGAGCTCTTGGAATGGAAAGAACAATAAGAAGGGACTAGTAACAGTTACTGCACACATAATTTTCTTTTCAAGTACATGGTAATATTTTTTTTACAATAAGTTGTTGTGGTGCACCACTTTAATTACTTAGACATTAAGATGTGATTATACATTTCCCTTATCTGCATTGTTGTCTTTACTGTAATATTTTTCTGCTTGAGCGTTGTCATGTTTAGATATAATTTATTGCTTTTGCTTCTGCTGTTTGCCAGGCATAATGTTACTGAATTTGACTTTGTATTACGCTGTTAAGCCAGTTTTACTAATGATTATTTTATTGTTTGCTGCGCATTGCCTCATATTAGTTGTAATGTTGAATTGCTTGGTAATTTAGATTTACTGTAGCTTGCTTTGCCAGTTTGAAATTTTTGTCATTGATGTTGATTGTTTTATGTGATGCTGCATTGCCTCGTCCCTTGGTATATATATCTGAGCTCAGTAGATTTAAGTTAGCTTAAGAGGGGGTAGACTATATAAGAAACTAACTATGATGAATTGGAAGCAATGCATTGACAAGGTATATAAAAAAAAGATTTGGGCCTAAATGAGTATTGTACAATGAGCCATATTTATTTTGAAAGACTTATGGTTGGAATACAGAAAAGAGGTACAGATAGGACTTTTTGGGAATAATAATGAACACAGGGAGATCTCCAAGAACAAAAAAGGTTTTGTTCGCACAATACTGCAGTACCAAAAGTTACACTGAAAACGAACCCTATCCATTCCTTTTGTGTCAGCCCTCTATGTGTTTGTGTACCCTTGTGTATTTGTGTTTTTCCTGTCTTTATGTGTTTAGCTGATTAGAGCTATGTTGTAGAATTTTTCTAATACTATGTTATTTACTTGGTAAATTCTGTTTTGTTGCTCATATGTGGAGGTGATGTTTCAAAAGTTATTCTGATCTTTATGTAAGTACTTATGTCATTATTTTTGTAACACTGATGTATATGTTTATTTCTATTCTTTTGTAAAGCCCCTATTACTACGAATGTTATCTCTACTATTATGTTTTTAATGATGTTTTCTGTACCCTTGTAATTGTATTCTTATGTTATAAAATTGTAATTGACACCAGGTCATCAAATTAAGAAACTTGTAAGTTACATTTCACTGCACACGTTTCTGTTGGTCATAGTATATGGACAATATGTGAGAAGTAGGGAGTGATAGTGTTTGCATGTGATTTAATGATTCAGCAAGGGACTGGATAACAGCATTGCTGGTTCTGAGGACAATTCCAAAAACTTTGTGAGTGCACAAGTGGTGGTTATGGACTTGCTACATTATCCGCAAGACTCTTCGATGGTGATTGTGCACCTGCACAGTCACAACAGATGGTTGCTGGCCATCTCTACAAGGACTACAGTGGGTCTGCACCTCTGGTGGCCCACCAGTACCGTCATTTCTACAAGGACTACAGTGGGTCTGCACCTCTGGTGGCCCACCAGTACCGTCATTTCTACAAGGACTACAGTGGGTCTACATCTTTGATGATCCATCAATACCATTATTTCTACAAGGACTGCAGTGGGTCTGCGCCTCTGGTGGCCCACCAATACCATAATCTCTACCAGGACTACAGTGGGTCTGCTCTGTGATGACCTACCAAACGATATTCTTCAAAACTTCGATAGACTACGCTGTGGGTTTGCTCTGTTGTGGCCCATTACGTGTCAGCATGTCAAGAGTCAGCACTGTCTTTCCGTTGGAAGGACAACGATACTTCTTCAAGACTGCATGGAAATCCACTACGTCTATGTGCATTTTCTTTTACTGCTCAGACTTTGAGAAAAACACTGCAATGTGATGAATGATCAGGACTGTCTTTATGGACTGTGAGAAAATTTTAGCTTTTGACCAACATTGTATCAATAAGTGTGTGCATTTGATTTCTTAGTTATTGTAATTATGAAAAATTTTTTCAAATCTGTATTGGGCACTGCCCAACCCAATTTGTAAAATTTTTTGTGGGGAGCATGGGGGCTATGTAAGTAGGCTGTTTAGGTTTTTTTATTGATAACGCCACCTCAGTATGAAAATCACCGGCTGTGCCGTGTGCAGTCTGTGGCTGCTTTGCATTGTTGTAATACTCAACCATTGTAGTGTTAGGCAGCTGGCTGTGAACAGCGCGTAGCGCTGGGCAGTTGGAGGTGAGCCGCCAGCAGTGGTGGATGTGGGGAGAGAGATGGCGGAGTTTTGTAATTTGTCATGATATCAAGGTAAATACATTGTTGGTTCTCTATTAATATCTTTTATTTGCTAACTATCCCTATGAGTAGTTAGTGCCTTCCATAGTTCGAATCTTTTATTTAGCTGGCAGTAGTGGCGCTCGCTGTATTGCAGTAGCTTGAGCAGCGAAGATTTTTGTGAGGTAAGTGATTTGTGAAAGAGATAGTTTAATGTTAGTCAGGGCCATTCTCTTGTAGAGAATTTTGAAAGTCAGATTGCGTTGCGCTAACAAAATATTGTGTGTTGAAAGTCAGATTGCGTTGCGCTAAAAAATATTGTGTGTCAGTTTAAGCACAGTCATGTAAAATTATTTAAAGGGGACGTTTCAAAAGAAAGGATTGCGGAGACATGGCTTAGACACAGCCTGGGCGATGTTTCCAGAATGAGATTTTCACTCTGCAGCGGAGTGTGCGTTGATATGAAACTTTCTGACAGATTAAAACTGTGTGCCCGACCGAGACTCGAACTCGGGACCTTTGCCTTTCGCGAGTAAGTGCTCTACCAACTGAGCTACCCAAGCATGACTCACGCCCCGTTCTCACAGCTTTACTTCTGCCAGTACTTTGTCTCCTACCTTCCAAACTTTACAGAAGCTCTCCTGCGAACCTTGCAGAAATAAAGATTTTAATTGTTTTTACTCGAATCCTACGTCTAAAAGCAAACTATCTAGTAGAGGTTAGATTTATATTCCTGATTATTATGAATAAAAAAATAAAAGTAATAGAACTTTGTGTGATTATGATGATGGACAACAAACAGGCTGTAAAAAATGTATTGGTTGTCAAAAAAATAAGGATTTTGATTGTTTTTGCTTTAACCATTCAACTAAGAACAAGCTCTCTAGCAAATGTAAGATTTGCCTACTGGAAGGGAAGCGAAAAAACAAAATATTGTGTTGTGGAAAAGAAATAGTTAACACCGTTTTCAAAAGACATTTACAGTAAAAACAAGCACAAGAAATTAACTGAAGGTGAAGAACCTTATTTTTGCTATTTGTTTTTAAGGGCTTATTGTTGCTCTGTTGACAAAGTTTACAGTCGCCCAACTTCGTGATTATTGCAGAAGGAATAATTTACCTGTTTACAGTGGATTTAGAAAAGCTGCTTTAATTAACTTAATTATTTCAAATAATCTGCCTCCTTCTACAAGAACTCTCGATAATCTGAGAGTAAAGGAACTCAAAGCTCCAGATAAAAATCTTGCCATTAGAGG
The DNA here is from genome assembly GCF_023898315.1 of Schistocerca nitens. Taxonomy (NCBI): domain Eukaryota; kingdom Metazoa; phylum Arthropoda; class Insecta; order Orthoptera; family Acrididae; genus Schistocerca; species Schistocerca nitens. The sequence goes on from NC_064623.1 coordinate 132,749,337, forward strand.
AAGCTTTACATTAGGAAAATCGCAGTTCATTAATGCCATTGGATTATAAGAGTTTACATTTCATGCAGGAGTATTCAAAGCAACAAGATCAAGACCACAACATGTACCTAATATAAATTATTTCTACAGATTTCATGATGACATTATTGAAAAGCCTCACTTGCCGAGAGAAGAAAAATAGTGAGACTAGATCAAATTTACGATTTCAGTAGCAAGGTATTTGAGCAAGAAAAGAAGGCTAAACCATTTAAAAAGATTATTCGAGATTAAAGAAATTTGATGGAGATTTTATGAAAAATTTAAAGCATGGTCTGTTGACTAAAACCTACCTTTAACGATACTAATATTGCCAACCTCTATACCAATAGTGAGAAAACGAATCATATAACGAAAGCACTTTATTCTATGGTAAACGTAGATAAAAAGAGAACTAATTTTAGAAAACAGGTTGTTGTTGTTGTGGTCTTCCGTCCTGAGACTGGTTTGATGCAGCTCTCCATGCTACTCTATCCTGTGCAAGCTTCATCTCCCAGTGCCTACTGCAACCTGCATCCTTCTGAATCTGTTTAGTGTATTCATCTCTTGGTCTCCCGCTACGATTTTTACCCTCCACGTTGCCCTTCAATACTAAATTTGTGATCCCTTGATGCCTCAGAGCATGTCCTACCAACCGATCCCTTCTTCTAGTCAAGTTGTGCCACAAACTACTCTCCTCCCCAATCCTATTTAATACCTCCTCATTAGTTATGTGATCTACCCACCTAATCTTCAGCATTCTTCTGTAGGACCACATTTCGAAAGCTTCTATTCTCTTCTTGTCCATGTTTCGTCCATGTTTCACTTCCATACATGGCTACACTCCATACAAATACTTTCAGAAACGACTTCCTGACACTTAAATCTATACTCAATGTAAACAGATTCCACTTTTTCAGAAACGCTTTCCTTGCCATTGTTAGTCTACATTTTATATCCTCTCTACCTTGACCATCGTCAGTCTACATTTTATATCCTCTCTACCTTGACCATCGTCAGTTATTTTGCACCCCAAATACCAAAACTCCTTTACTACTTTAAGTGTCTCATTTCCTAATCTAATTCCCTCAGCATCACCCGACTTACTTTGACTACATTCCATTATCCCCGTTTTGCTTTTGTTGGTGTTCATCTTATATCCTCCTTTCAAGTCACTATCCATTCTGCTCTTCCAAGTCCTTTGCTGTCTCTGACAGAATTACAATGTCATCGGCGAACCTCACAGTTCTTATTTCTTCTCCATGGATTTTAATACCTACTCCGAATTTTTCTTTTGCTTCCTTCACTGCTTGCTCAATATACAGATGGAATAACACTGCTGAGAGGTTACAACCCTGTCTCACTCCCTTCCCAACCACTGCTTCCCTTTCATGTTCCTCGACTCTTATAACTGCCATCTGGTTTCTGTACAAATTGTAAATAGCCTTTCACTCCCTGTATTTTACCCCTGCCTCCTTCAAAATTTGAAAGAGAGTAATCCAGTCAACATTGTCAAAAGCTTTCTCTAAGTCTACAAATGCTAGATACGTAGGTTTGCCTTTCCTTAATCTAGCTTCTAACATAAGTCATAGGGTCAGTATTGCCTCCCGTGTTCCGATATTTCTACGGAATCCAAACTGATCTTCCCCAAGGTCGGCTTCTACCGGTTTTTCCATTCGTCTGTAAAGAATTCGCATTAGTATTTTGCAGCCATGACTTATTAAACTGATAGTTCAATAATTTTCACATCTGTCAACACCTGCTTTCCTTGGGATTGGAATTATGATATTCTTCTTGAAGTCTGAGGGTATTTCGCCTGTCTCATACATCTTGCTCACCAGACTGTAGAGTTTTGTCAGGACTGGCTCTTCCAAGGCTGTCAGTAGTTCTAATGGAATGTTGTCTACTCCCGGGGCCCTGTTTCGACTCAGGTCTTTCAGTGCTCTGTCAAACTCTTCACGCAATATCATATCTCTCTTTTCATATTCATCCACATCGTCTTCCATTCTGAGTCTGAGATATTACCATCGCGAGTAGTAGAGAGCGAACAGTTGTTGAGAGGAGTCGGATGTGGTCGGATGCAGCATGCGGGATGCGGGGGAGAGAAGCCGCGCGACACGAGAGGCACCAGCCTACTGCGACCGTTACCAGTAGCGCCGGAGGAGACTTTGGCATTAACTTTGGATTTTTTGGTAATTTACATTTTTGCTGCAAGTAGCTGTTGGTTGCTTTCGCACTGGACGGATTTTGTCAGATTCGTGTAGCCATGCATTGAGAGTATCTTTGTTGTCGGCAGGAACGTGTTTATTGAGTTTTAAAAAATGGTTCAAATGGCTTTGAGCACTATGGGACTTAACAGCTGAGGTCATCAGTCCCCTAGAACTTAGAACTACTTAAACCTAACTAACCTAACGACATCACACACATCCATGCCCGAGCCAGGATTCGAACCTGCGACCGTAGCCGTCGCGCGGTTCCAGACTGAAGCGCCTAGAACCGCTCGGCCACTCTGGCCTACTATTGAGTATAGACATTGTGGAATAATTAAAAGTCTGTGTAAACTTTGTCAGTGTTTCAATAACATTTTGCAAATATGATAGAATATAGACTTTATTGGTATCTTTCATTTTTCTTTACATCGTTTAAGTTCAGCAAAGCCCTCCTGATCATTCAGTTTCTATGTATAAAAATATGGCAGCAATTGTTGCAGTTAGTCCATACATTTCATTCTGAATGGGTCGCAGCGTTGCTTTTGAAACATTTTAGCGTGTTGCTCATCACGCAGTTGCAGCGGCAAGACGAGGTAAGTAAAAATGTTCAAATGTGTGTGAAATTTTATGGGACTTAACTGCTAAGGTCATCAGTCCCTAAGCTTACACACTGCGTAACCTAAATTATCCTAAGGACAAACCCACACACCCATGCCCGAGGGAGGACTCGAACGTCCGCCGGGACCAGCCGCACAGCCCATGACTGCTGCCCCTAAGACCGCTCGGCTAATCCCCTTAATAAAAGGCTATGACTACAAAGACCTTGCCCAATACGCAACTTTGCAAAAATGATCTCCCAGCGGCATGAGGGCCGAGAGGAGGTCAGCCAAGCAGCAGAGGTTTAACTCGCCGGAGCTTCTTCCCATCGAGGGAGGACCAGTGGCGATGTCCAAGTGACACCATCTGCTGACGGACGGCAGCACGGATATCATCAGAAGGGACGGAAGAACCAGCGGGCCGAGGTAGGACTGCAGCTTTGGCACCAGCGTCAGCAGCCTCGTTTCCCATCAGAGCGACGTGACCAGGAAACCACAGAAACAGCACAGTGGCTTCATCGATAGTGAGCAAGTGAAAGCTTTCCTACACCTGTTGCACTAAGGGATGGACGGTGTACAGCACGCAGACGCTCTGAAGGGCACTGGGAGAGCCGGAGCAGATGACACAACTGAAAAGCCTGTGTCGCCGGATGTACTGCGTGGCTTAATACGGGGTGAAGAGTGTGGTGTCACTGCCAGACACCACACTTGCTAGGTGGCAGCCTTTAAATCGGCCGCGGTCTGTTAGTATACGTCGGACCCACGAGTCGCCACTATCAGTGATTGCAGACCGAGCGCCGCCACACGGCAGGTCTAGTCTAAAGAGACTTCCTAGCACTCGCCCAGTTGTACAGCCGACTTTGCTAGCGATGGTTCACTGACTACTTACGCTCTCATTTTCAGAGACGACAGTTTAGCATAGCCTTCAGCTACATCATTTGCTCCAAACTAGCAAGGCGCCATATTCAGTTACTATTGATATTGATATTGTGAATCGTGTACCGTCAAGAGCGACGTTCATCATTAATGGATTAAAGTTAAGTATCCAACCAGCTACGTCCGCTTTCTGAATTCTCATTCCTTGTCATGTTCCAGACGTCACGTCAGTATAGTTCTTCCCTCCTCACGCCAGCCTCCGTGAGCTAAAACGCGTGCATTTCGGCCACCTCTAGTAACACGGTGTTGGCTCTTCTGCCAACTACAACAAAGAGCACCGCTGTAAATACTGAGCAGTGTTCTGAAACCGATGCCGAAAATGGTCGGCGCCAATGACGAAGGGACATCCGACACCACAGTCAGTCCGAGAGCCATATGTGTACGCAGAGGTACCTTCGTCAAGTTACGTGCAAAGATCGAGAAACTTGCGGCGATAATTTGAATCTGTAGTAACATCCTTAGCAAGCTAATTAAATCCAAGGTGAACACAGGCTGCCGCACAAAGCCAAGGTGGTGACGGGTTGACACCCACTGGAAATGTGGCAGGTAGCGTGACGTTAAGCTGCCAAAGTAATAGCCGAAAGCGAACTCCAGGAGGTAACAGAGAAGAGGGACGTGCCCCATACTGGCTATGAAATGATTCATTGAAGGAGGTGGCAAAGGATGCGTGGCCAAGCATGGCAGACAAACAGCACGCATATATGCTGAGGAGAAAATTAAAGTGATAGGATGGTGGTAGTTTGGCAGTTGCATACAAACACTCAACCGGGCTAGCGTACAGGTTGCCAGTGGCCAAACGGATGGTGGTGTCTGGACAGCTTAGGACGGCAGGTAACTGAAGTACCTTTCTGGCTGTCGTGCAGTGCAAGGACGAGAGCGTCAGCCGAGCGGGTATTTTCGTTTATGTGGCAAACTACGTGCTGTGGTCGTTGTGAAACGTAATGTGTGCAGTTGTGTGGAACGTACAAGAAATTCTAAACCAAAATCCCGAATTAATAACCTAAACGTCTCAGAAACATGAATTTAAAAATAAACGAATACGTCAGTAGCGCACGTTTCCTTCCTAATTTCAAGGCAACGGACATCTTCAATTATTTATCTTCATTCACTACCGACGTCATCGAAAAATATCTCGTACTGACTTTTCATAAAGTTGGTCGCCTTAGCCAAACAGAATTTGTGCCAGGAAAGGTAAGTAAGCTGAAGGTCTCTTCTGAACGAAAAACTTTAAGGAACGAATCGGTACCGGATGCAGCAACAGCTTCATTAAAAAGAACATTGAAGTGTAATAAATCAGATGTCGTGCGATTACGAAATAAACTGAGAAGAGGCAGTGCGGAAATCTGTCCGCAGCGGAAGCAGATCAAAACAGTGTAACAGACGGACAAGATCTTCTTGGTCATTTATAAACTCTGTGGGAAATGGGAAGTAATAGTTGGCACAACGTTAAAAAGGTTCCATCTGGAAAGCAATACAAGAATGCGCTTTTATAAGCAGTTTCTTCAGAACACATTATATTAAAACTCAACTTGTATTAGACATTGTATGAAGCTTGAATTATTGTCACACGCCTTCGAAAATATATTTTCGTAATTCAGTTCACGATCTGAAAAGCCGATACAGATTAACACACACGCTGTGGAAGCAGTCGGCAACTTTTTTTTGGAAGATGATTAATAGGGTACACTTTCATATACAACATTCTGACTACGCTGAAGATTGAAGAATTACAGCTGAACAAAAGTTGACTGAAAGTAAAGTATGTCTTTAATGCATGGGAATACACTTCATACTCATACACTTGTGAATATTGCCCTACAGTTTATTTTTGTTCCCCTGTTGCGTAACTGGACTGACTTTCCTGTGTGTGCGAGTCTCGCCTCATGTCCTCGTTACATCATAATTTATCACCCAGCAAGAGCAAGATAGAATAAGAATAAGGAAATTTCTAGGAATTAGGAGGGTAAAAAATAAAGTTAGTTGCTCTATACCAAATCGTACTGAAGGAAACCAGACAAATAGGGCGTTTTCTACCGCTATGCATCCAACAGTCTGAATAAGAAATTATAACAAAATTGATGGACTTTACGATGATGACATGGTCTCCTATAATTTTTATTGACTAACTGATGAACAGAATAACTACCCAGAATTCCATTGTACTGTATCTGACGTCAGTTCAATCAATGAACATCAGTTCAGTCAATGAACACAAGGTCAGCCCTGTAGTGGTTTATTAGCTCAGTAGCCAAGGGCATAAAAGTGTTCAGCGACATAAATGCTGTAGGATCCGAAAGTAGTGCGTTAACAACACCACTTACAAGGTATGTCAGTAACTTAGAGAGCACACTGGTGTTCTTTCCCTGACAACGCTGTGCATGAAAACGCAGATTCACGAGATGTTAATGGAATCTTGATACATTCTAAACATAACTTCATTGCTTCGTAAGAACTCTCCAGTTCTTAACACTAACTATTTAAAATGCCTTAAGAGGATCGCATCAGGTCTGGAAAAGAATATTCAGCTGTGTCATGACATAGATTTAATCAGTCTCGTTTTGAACTTGATTTCGCTATTGTAAGTTGCGATGATCATCCATCAGTAACAGACTTCAATAGTTTTCTCATATATCTGTAAACAAACGTGAATATTCGTTGACATCAAATGGAAGCCGCATCTATATTAGCGAGATAGTTTCAGCAAAGTAACAGAAAAGGAGTTTTGGAATTTCAAAATGCAATTAACAAAACGCTACGTGTTCCACATATCTCCACATGCGCTTAGTAGCAGTTACAACACGTCTATTAGCACTCCAGTTACGCTGGATTCGTTAAAAATTTCCAGGAAAAATTTTTCGGAAGAAATTAGAAAGAAAATTTTGGAATCGTGTAAGAGGAAATGGCACCTTAACGTGGAATGTAAAAAAAAGTTAAAGTAGGAATTCTTCCGAATGAAATAGCAGACAAGGTCCTGAAAAAAGCACGCAGATCCAGAATGGGCAATAGAAAGTTACGACAGAAGTCCTGCGTCTGCAGTGAAATGGTAGTTAGCATGTACTGCTGCAAAAGAATGGTACGAGAATGGTCTGAAACCGTTCTAGATTTGATGGCAGTCAAAAATTTTCCGTCCGTTCAACGACGCCTCTCAGTACAGTTATCTTGCCGTCTAATCTAACGGCTGTTCGAACTGGTCTGCAGTGCTGGTTGTGCATTTGCAGAAGGTAGCGTAAAAACAGATGAACATTATCGGATATGTCGCAAACTTAACAGCGAGAAAAGCGTAGTAACAAAGTATATAAAAGGCTCTAAGCACTATGGGACTTTACATCTGAGGTCATCAGTCCCCTAGAACTTAGAACTACTTAAACCTAGCTAACCTAAGGACATCACACACATCCATGCCCGAGGCAGGATTCGAACCTCCGAGCGTAGCAGCAGCGCGGTTCGGAACTGAAGCGCCTAGAACCGCTCGGCCACAGCGGAAGGCTTGAATAACATATAAGGAATGCAGCACGCGAGAAGACAAACTTTTATTACTACTGTACGATGTCAAAAATTCATACGATCTGAAACATTAAGGTGTCCTAACTTGGAAACATTATTCTACCTGAAAATTTTATTTGGCGCGCACGGTTACCTTTTATGCTGCAATACTGCCCATTTAAGTGTCCGTATAAGTGGGACACATCACTTTGGCGTACACTTCATATCGTTTTAAAGTACTTTTATAAATATAACAGTATACTCTCATCCACAAAAATCACAATTCTTTATGTTTTGCCTTCTGCGTCAAATATCGTGTATAAAAATTAAACCTAAACATGAAGTATTATATAATTGATATCGCGGTGGAGCATGTTCCAAAAATAAATATACAATGACGTTTCTACTTCTCGGGCAGTTTACGATGTGTGACGCAGGTGTTGTCGCGCCAAGGCCATCCTGCAGCCGCCGATGCGCCAGCCGCACTGGAACACACCTCCCCCCCCCCCCCCCTCCCACGGGGAAGCCCCGGTCTCTAATGACCTCAGCCGCCGAGCTGCAGATACCGCTTCTTGTGGACAAACAGCTGCTTTGCAGGGCCAACACATTTCGTCTCGGCTTCCAGACTTGCAGAGAGAAGCTTCCGCCTGTATCACAAGGGGCAATCCGACCTCATACCTGGCAGGAGACATTATTTGTCTAGGTATCTGTATTAGAGATGGGTCGAACTCGTTCATTCCCGTGAAGTACTTCATTCATTTCACTCTTTGCCGTGAAGCGTTCAAATGAAGTAGTTCATTCATGAAGTACGGAAGCCTGGCGAAGTTGCTCGCTTCGCCTCGCTCGTACAATAAAGCTTCGTAATACTTCATATTTTTACCAACAGATGGCCGAACTATGCGGTAACGTGCACGCAACTTTTTGCGTCTTACAGCGTCTGAGTTAAATACAGGATGGTCGAAGGGGACAAAGGAAAGATAAACAGAGAAGCCTGTCACATATAAAGAAGGTATTACGTTTAATTTTGCTCGACATTTTCTCATGAAGCGCCAAAAAGTTTTCATCTGCCAAGTGAAACCTTATTTGTTGTATTTATGGACTGAAAACTTGGGCTACAAACGAAATGCAGTCCAAGTTTATGTTCCTTTTAAAATTTAATCCAAAATAGAATGAGTATGTTTACCACTGTCACAAAGTCTATGTACCTACGTTAAGTAATTATTCAGAAGTTTTCCGGGATTTTATTTTTATTGAGAATAATAACCCTCTAAATTCAAAACATAAACTTCACCTGTAATCATTGGTACGATTTCAGGTAAAATCCCTCTTTATTTTATTCGAAAGCAGTTTTTGTGTCTGTTCACGCTTATACAATGGCTAGCAACACGCGATCGCGTAAAAGTAGTGAAATTTGGGGTTTCTTCGCCGATTTAGGTTATGTGAAAGCAAAGTGCAACTGTTGTTCTAAGTGTATTTCACCGTGCGATTCGTCGACAGGCAGTACAGGGAGGATTGAAGTGAAGGGAGAATGAGTGACGTAGCGCCAATGTAGTGGGAGAGGGAGAGGGGAAGAGAGTGAGTGAACGAACTAGAAAAAAAGTGTGGAGTGTACTATCTGTGGAGAGTTTGAAGTGCCAGTTCATTAAAATTGAGTGGTTAGTTCACACTTCACTGGAGTGAAGCGTTCATTTAAACGACTCATTCACGAGCTCCCCATCACTAATCTGTATGTGCTAACTGTACGCTCAGTACTGAAAGGAGCGACGTGACGCGATCGACGGGCATACTAGAGAGTAGAGACACTGCTCAGCACATCTGTGTAAAGATTTATCAGGTTTTCACTGTCGTTTCCATTTCGCGCCCAGTCGTACCTTACTTTGTGAACAGCCCTCGAAAGTATGAAAGCAAACACTATTTCGCAAAGATTTTTTGGGAGCAGAACATCCACAAAGCTTTTATTTCTTCTTGTTCAGTTTATTCCGGTATTACTGTCCATTGTTCCATACAGTTTCACTACACAATTTGTTTAGATGTTCACTTCGTCCACAGAAGATTTCAAGTCAATACTGTTTCATCATCAGATACCATACGTGGATGAAAAACAAATTCAGCGTGCCGTAAGTTCCACACGCTGAATTTGACAATGGCTAATTTCACCATGGTGACTTCCCGTTCTGTAGTAACGGTCGTGGTACTTACGGCTCTCGATTTCCGGGGCACCTTTGCATCCTTATTAATTAAAGCAATAAATATCTTGAATGAGTCTGCGATCGTTGTGGATATTTTGTGAAGGAAACAGTCTATATCAGTTAATAAATTACTTTATTTATAACGTGTTTTCGGCTACTGCCATAATGAGAGGTGTAATTATCATCAAAGGAATATGAGAACGATGGATGTTCGTTGTCCATTATCGGGATATAAAGGACGAAAACTTAAAAGATTGAAAAAATTTAAAAAGTTCGCTCACCAAGACTTTGAACCTGTTGTTTTACAAAGCTCCATGTCGAGCAGTTGAACCTAACTGGCGCCAACTGGAACCGCATTCGTTTACTAGTAAGACGGTCGTATACGACCGCACGCGTCAGCTAATCCCGAGACAATAAAGCGGCACTGGCATACCTTCACTGCATACGATCGAGTCGGTCCCATAACGGCCCCTGCACGGCCGGCTGGCGGACGGATCCCAGTGAGACGATACTGGTTGGACGTAGTCGGTGGAAGTGGGTGCTGTTGCTTGTGTCTGCGCTTGTTGCAAACCAAATTACCAACTGTGGACGTACAGAAGCCTGCTAGATTTGTGAATGAGGTTACTGCGGAATATGCGACAGACATCACCACCGTGACTGATTGACGAAACTATGAAAGCTGCAAAGAATTGGAAACGTTCATCGTGACGTAGCAGAAAAATTTAGTACTCTGTGACCAGGTTTAGTCAGTACTAGACGAGACCCTGGCGTTGCCCAGGTTTGTATATGTTGTATTCTTCTTCCCCCCTCTCTCTATTTATTCCCTCCCCCCGCTCTCACTGTCCATCTCCTCCTTCTTCCTACCTCTCCACGTTATCACGCTCACCCCAACAGGACGCTGCTGGTTCTTACCCCACAATAATTTCTTTTCAAATCGTACCTAATAATTGTACCACATTTGGTTGAAAATTTTCCACGGGTTCAGGATGAACTTTTTACCCGTGGCTTCGTCCGCGTGTGCACACGTCGACCACACAGGATGATTCATGAAGATTTACAAATATTTTAACATGTTATTCTACAAGTAAAACCAAAGGAGGAAATTCAGATAAACATAGGTCCGCAAATATTTAGTTGCGGAGTTATGGTTAATAAAAGATATTGCCTGAAATTTAGTAAATTAGCTCATATGAAGCCATTGGAAAACTGTACTAGTTTAAAGAAAAAAACGATTTCCATTTATTGTCTTGTCATTGATCTGGTGAATCTAATAAAACAAGCCCCAGACTTGTATCTGCAGTATTTTTTCCAGAATATCCACAGAAGCAAAGAAGTAATTATGTAAAATTTTAATTTATTAACTACGTGGCCCCATCTATTTTTTTTTTTACATTCCAGACAATTGCACACAGTTTTCACAGAAGTTGTAGAGAATTTAATTTTGTAAATATGATGGTAATAATGTTAACTGAAACTGTATGAACGTGTCAGATAATCTACTTTTATTAATACCATAACACATGTGAATTCATGTTAAACTGGGGAAAAAAAAACAAAGCTCAGTGTTAAGGAAGTTGTACAGTGTGGATACAAGGCTAGGAAACGACTGTAACAACTCACTAATGGTTGCCAACAATGACATAATCGTTTCTACATTCTTAATGGGAAGTAAACAAATTTACTTGTATAATAATCTTTGTTTCTCTAGATGTTCTGGAAAACTTCCGCAGATACACGATTGGGACATATTTCATTAGTATCACCAGATCAATAACAGCAACATAAATGGAAATCGTGCTTTAACCTCGTACAGTTCTGCGATGGCTTCATATTAGTGAAGTCTCTACACCACAGCCAAAATCTTTTATTAGCCGTAACTCCGTTACTAACAATTTGCGGACCTATGTATACATGAACTTTTTTCTTTAGTTTTACTTCTAGAATAACGTATTAAAATATTTTCAGATCTTCGTGAATTACCCTGTATTTCACACATATTTACCCTACTTTACCAGTATCTCCAGCGATTTTGCCCTGCAGTTTTATTTTCGCGCAGCTTATTGTTTAAGACATATCACCTCATCTATGTGCTGTACAATGATATAATTTTGGAGGAAAATCTACTGGTGCATGTGGCTACTGTCTGCGAAATGTATCGTGAACAAAGTCAGTAGCAAATAGTAAACTAAAACGTCATGCCTCGTGCTGCAGCGTTACTGCATGATCAACGAAGATGTAGTAAACGACAAACTTTTTCATTTTCATCATTTTGTGGGGCTTGTCAACGAGAAAAAGTTTTGTGAAGGTTTAAAATAATCTGTTAAGTTTTTTCCAAGTCACCAAGTGCTCTCATTCTCAAACATTGGATTACTCGTATACGACTGTTCGCGTGTCATGGGCCGCACTGCTTTTTTACCGCCACGCCTTTGCAAATCGTCGCTATGGGGGTAAGAACCACATTCCTGTCAGACATTTAAGTGATATTCATACCAAGTTTAGCTGAAATCGGTCTAGTGGTTTAGAAGGATATATGATACATACATACAGACATCCATTTTTATAGTTGTATGGATGTAGTACGTGACGTACAGTGTACATTCAGTAACACTGTTCAAACAATTCTAGAAACTGAATTTAGAAACAAAATTGAGAAGAAAATAAACACGCACCACAATCCTGTCTTAGCTACTTCTGTCAGATCGTATTAGTGCGGAGTGGCGACAAAAACATTACAGGTCTCGGAAAAAGTACATCCTGTGGTATTTTTTAACTGAATTCTCCGCACTTTTTGTATAACGAAGACCAACTGCAAACACACCATTCAATAAGAATGTTTAAAACTTTCGGGAAACTGAATTTAAAATCAGAATTTATTTCGTTCAATTATACGCTCACTCTGCATAGCTAGTATTATCTGAAGTACTTAAACCGATTTCATATGTTAACGTCTCACGCGCAAAATAACGTCATATACACATCTCCAATACAGCGGGTCCCACCAACAGATGCGTATCTTTTTGTCGGTTCCGTTAGCTGGCGATTAAATGCACCTGCTGGTTCTTTCCCCTTCTCATCAATTGCTATGTTGCGTAACCAGCATATGCATTTCAGTACAATGTCGACATTATCAGGTTTATGAATTTCAATTATTTTTTGCAGCTATCTCCATTTACTGATCACTACTTCAAACACAAATTTTATCACTTATAGAGTCTTAGAAAAGCATCTATTGAACGGTGTTTGCACTGGTCCAAGTTTTGACACTGGTAGTGGTCTGGTGAAATGAAACTCCAGTTGACTCTTAAACCACTGGCTGCAACCTGTGTATCGTTTAGTTACTCAGCTGTGGTGAACGAGCTTTGTCAGTAGTGGGGCAAAGAGAATTTTGGCACACATTGTGGGATGCCCACATAGTGGCAAGCGTACATTCAGAGACAAACATATTGTTTTCTTTCCATTGACAGGTCCTTAACCTATTGTTCTGCTAGGAAGATTATCACTCCCTACCGATAGTCAATTCTTTTGAATAACAGGTCCTAAACCTATTGTTCAGTTAAGTGTTTTTCGACATCACCCACACACCCTTCTCACTCGCACTCCTCCTCCCCCATCCATCTGGGAAACCCCTCACCAATACAAGCAGACTTTTGATATCAACTTGATTTACTAATTAATTAAATCAATCTACTAATTAACCCCTCCCACTTTGAGAAGCCACCTAGCCCTCGCCCTCCTCTACCCAACCTTGAAGTTGGTAGCAAAAACTAAGTTGATTAGTCATTTGTTGGGAAATCGATTGCAGTGTATGGAATTTTGTTTAAACAATTTTAAAAAGGTGTGTAATATTGTTTATTTAAACAATTTATATCATATAAGGCAGTGTACGAAATATTGTTTATTAATTTATTTAAGGAATTTGACAGTAAATCGATTACAGTGTTCGGAATATTGTTTAAAAAACTTACACTTGTGTCAAATATTGTTTATTTAAGCAATTTACAAGATACAGAATGGTATATGGAATACTTCAACAATTGGGGCACACTTTCATACTGATCACATAAGGAAACACATAATTACACCATCACATACCAGTTAAAAATATCTGGAAAACTTTCTCAAGTGTCACCAGCCGCACAGGGTGCCAGAGGCTGTTGGATACCAGTGCACACAAGAGATGCCTTCTTTCCAAAGAAAATTTCTCACAGGAAATCAACCCAGAAATACTGCTAAGCTTAATAGATAATTTCTGGTCACATGATCATGATGTAGGGGATATAAGGAAGATCCAGTACCTATTTTATACACACAAATTGACAGTGTCACGAAGCTAGTAGTGGCTGAGTCGAAATACACTTTAAAAAAGATTCTCATATACACACACACACACACACACACACACACACACACACACACAGAGAGAGATAGAGAGAGAGAGAGAGAGAGAGAGAGAGAGAGAGAGAGAGAGTTGTAGTTTACTTTGCAGATGACATACGAACAAGTACATGATAGTCCATTCTTCCATGAGCTCTAAACTAAGCCTACCTGCCTGCCACTCTTTCTCGTGGTGCGTTTCAAGAATTGCTTCAGGAGCTATTAAATTTGGTATGGAATATCTCATCTTGAAAATGTCACAAAAGATGATTCAGAAGATGTGCCACAGGACACATTACTTGTAACATTATTACAGCATTCAAACAATATGCTTCACACAATTTAAAACTACACAAAATAAAAAAATCGACATTACACAGTAGTTTTCTTGTATAAACAACTGTGTTATGTTTTAGATGAGAAATTTCATTAAATAATCCAAATTTATTATTGTCTGATGTCATGATTAGAAGTGGTGATCTATGAAATGATAATTGGAATTCCAAATTTCGATGTGGATGATGCATGGATGATGCATGCACAGACACAGACATACAAAAAACGGAGTAAATGCACTGCAACTGTAAAAAATGTGGTTGGTGGTGATTGGATGCATTCAAGTACAGTGCTATACTATGCCATCTGACCAGAAAAGCGGTGTGTTTACACTAGGTGTTGGCTACTATATTGCATTTACAAGCAATTTTAGAATACGAAACAAGAAGTGCTGGCATGACTGCATGGGCAAAAGTGACATAAAATCAATAAAATTACGAAAAATGATGGAAAATACGTATAAATTGGAGGAAAATACGCCGAAATGAGGAGAAATTGAGTGAGTACTTGCAAGTATTCTACTTGGTATAGGATAACTCTTGTACACAGTAATGGGTATGTGACAGCAGAAGGAGTATGAGAAAAAGTTGACATGGATGCACTGGGAATCTGGAAAACACTTTTCGTCAACAGCGATAAGATGGTTGGAATAGAATATTTAAGATGGATGACAACCAAATTTAGAATGATAAATTTTCATATGTCCAATCAAAAGTCCAGGTGTGACCCCAAAGTTATTGGCAATCACCTTATAAACTTTTGTTAAGTGTCCTTACTTAAAGAGCGTTGTATTACCAGCTACCAATATACAATTACAGAACTGATTGTGTGTTTGAAACCCTAACATCCAGTATCTAGAATGTGCTTCTCTGTACTCCCTGCCAGTCACAACCTTTTGTAGTCAGTTAACAAACACTTGCTGTACAGTTCTTTCAACATTATACTGACTGTCTATTGAGGCAATCATGATGTGTGCAAGTTAACTGGTGTCTTTGATGATCTCCTGGCAAAGAGAACCATCTGCTTCTAAACTTACATGGATCTGTGTTAAAGGATGATAGAAAGTGGATGGAGTGATCAGTTGTGAAGGAGAGAAGGAGCTGTGGCTCC
Source organism: Schistocerca nitens (assembly GCF_023898315.1). Classification (NCBI taxonomy): domain Eukaryota; kingdom Metazoa; phylum Arthropoda; class Insecta; order Orthoptera; family Acrididae; genus Schistocerca; species Schistocerca nitens. Next base: position 132,764,586 of record NC_064623.1, read on the forward strand.
AGGTCATTTATCACTCATGTAACCATTTTTCTCCCTTGTTCTGTCAGGGTGTATCAGTTGTGCAAACTTGCGATTGACTCGCATACAACTGTGTTTTGCATTTGTGACCTTGGGCACTACTGCGATCGTCAACAGCAAACCTCTCCAAACCACAATCATCAGAGGACTTCCAACTAATGTGTGATGAAACACCTGTTACGGTATCCTCTTCTAGACGAATGAAGACATATGTGAAGCAGCTCATTTCTCTGCCACATCTTGCATGTAAATTGAGTCTTCAGTTCCGTATAGGTATGAAGCTACTGTTACTATACTTTTCATGTTCATCCTATCATAAATGTATGCAAGTGGACCATCAGAGAGAGGGCATGTCTCGGGATTTTTTTAGGAGGTTGATTTTCTACAAGAATATCTGCACATCTTACACACCAAACAGCAAATCGGTATGTCGGCAATATGACCATATCCATATGGAAAACTGGAAAGAATATTAAAAATGACGTAATATCTGTAAAATTCGTGAGAAACCTGGTGCAATCACGAAAATTTGAAGTGAGGTACATAAAAATTAAGGAAAATACCACGAAATATGTAAAATCGCGAAAACGCAGTAAAATCACAGAAACTGATGGAGAATACATAAATTATGAGTTAAATACCATTGAAAGAGTACTGAATAAAATCATTAAAAATGTGTGTTGGATGAAGGTTACCAGGGGAAGTGGTAAACTGCAGTAAGACTGTTGCAGCTCTCTGGCTACTGACTGTGGTGTTTATTTCCTTGTAAGATGTCTCTGCTTCTTTGTATTCATCTTCAGCTATCGGTGATCATTTTATAGGGCTGTTGTGAACATGTCATAATTTCCCAACTGTAACTGGGCTTGAACTTCGCAAGCAGCAAGCGTCATACACCTTTGGAAACCTATGTAGCGTTTGTGTTACAAAGAATGGATGTTTTCTTTGGTGTACAACATAGGAGTTTTATCACTTTACAGTTTGTCACCATAGTTTATCGTACAGAAACTTGCATGCTGGGAGTATTTCTTACATAGGGATATTAACAATGTAGCTTTCTGTGCGACGAATATGTTGGAACGCACACCACTCTAGCATTATAGTGTGCTTTACATGTAGAACCATGTAGCCCTTGGAATGGATTTGTTTGTGACCTGTGAGCATTTCTCTTTTAATATTACCTTCTTGGTACTGACCCCAACACTAGAACAATACTTCGGAATTGTTGGCGCAGCTGATTTACGTAAAATGCTTCGAACTACATCCGTCTGAAACCCCGTCGTGCAATCTATACATTTCTCCTTCATAACCACTGTTATATCATCACAGCACTCTCATATCAACTATACATCAATAAGTGGTGCCAGTCTCAACATGCACACATCTGGAAAGACCTTGTACACTTGGATGGGTGCTGTGAATAAGACTGGTGTGGAACAGTCTTCGCTGAACAGCAGTTCCACACATGGATCGCTCTGTTCCTTTACGCGATGTGGAACATAGGGTACATAGTAGCCTCCTGCTTCTACTCAGTTGCAAATGAAATTGGTGACAGTGTTGCAGGACGACAATGCAGAGAGTTCTTTCCATCTCCAACTTTATCCTATGAATGCGAGAATGCTCTGCGACTCCCACTTGCATAGGGGAAGGTAGGCTATCGTAATCGTATATTATACACTATCATCGAAGTGCTAGAAACATGTAGAGCGATGTAGGATGTTGTGTGGAATACTTTGGTATACACATGTTCAGGAATTAACAATGAATGGACATGCTGCTCATGCATGTATCTACATTTGCAATCTTGTACATGGCACTCGCCATGGTGGGGTGGTTTAGTGATGATACAGAAATTAGAAAGCATACAGGCATGACATTGGTCGGTGTTGAAATTCCAGAAATACTGATAAAATTGCTAAAATTGATCACACTATCAACTGTGGTGCTTGTTACAGTACATCGATGGTGTCTTTTCCATCCCATCTGTCCGCAGCTACACTGTTGATTAGCACATAATGATTGACTGACATCACTTGATTGAAATGGAGAAAGAGTCTTAGTGAGAACAACACCCTCCATGGGTGGCCCGCACCAAAACAGTGATCACATACATTATTGCAATGTGAGGGATCAATCAAAACAAAACACCTAGACATGTGCTATCATGCCACTGTGAAAGGTGACTGTAAAAGTAAAGGTCATCAATCACCCTTGGACAACCATTTGGAAACAGTCCCCCTTGCCACAAAAATCTTCCATTTCTTTATGTTGTGAGTATCTTTTATTTCTATCACCCTGTGTGTTGTGAGAGTAGTAGCACCATAATTTACACTATGTGATGTCCAGCTTTCAGTGAGCCAATGGATCGAAAAGTGTTATTGTCAGTTTAGAACCTGATACAGACGTTGAACCTGTGGTAGGTGGAAAAAAACAAAATAAATGGCAGTGTAAAAAACTGCAGTCACACACTGCTTGGATGTGTTACAGCCGAAAAAAACAATGTATCAAACAACAAAACAGAGACCCACTCTTGTGACTGATAGTCTGTGACATATGATCCTCCTGTAGTACAGGTGATGAAACTTTACATTGGTTTGTGTAGGTCACTTTGATCACTGGCCACCTGCTCCAGTGGATCAATATCTGCATATTTCATAGGATCGCTAAATACACTCCTGGAAATGGAAAAAAGAACACATTGACACCGGTGTGTCAGACCCACCATACTTGCTCCGGACACTGCGAGAGGGCTGTACAAGCAATGATCACACGCACGGCACAGCGGACACACCAGGAACCGCGGTGTTGGCCGTCGAATGGCGCTAGCTGCGCAGCATTTGTGCACCGCCGCCGTCAGTGTCAGCCAGTTTGCCGTGGCATACGGAGCTCCATCGCAGTCTTTAACACTGGTAGCATGCCGCGACAGCGTGGACGTGAACCGTATGTGCAGTTGACGGACTTTGATCGAGGGCGTATAGTGGGCATGCGGGAGGCCGGGTGGACGTACCGCCGAATTGCTCAACACGTGGGGCGTGAGGTCTCCACAGTACATCGATGTTGTCGCCAGTGGTCGGCGGAAGGTGCACGTGCCCGTCGACCTGGGACCGGACCGCAGCGACGCACGGATGCACGCCAAGACCGTAGGATCCTACGCAGTGCCGTAGGGGACCGCACCGCCACTTCCCAGCAAATTAGGGACACTGTTGCTCCTGGGGTATCGGTGAGGACCATTCGCAACCGTCTCCATGAAGCTGGGCTACGGTCCCACACACCGTTAGGCCGTCTTCCGCTCACGCCCCAACATCGTGCAGCCCGCCTCCAGTGGTGTCGTGACAGGCGTGAATGGAGGGACGAATGGAGACGTGTCGTCTTCAGCGATGAGAGTCGCTTCTGCCTTGGTGCCAATGATGGTCGTATGCGTGTTTGGCGCCGTGCAGGTGAGCGCCACAATCAGGACTGCATACGACCGAGGCACACAGGGCCAACACCCGGCATCATGGTGTGGGGAGCGATCTCCTACACTGGCCGTACACCACTGGTGATCGTCGAGGGGACACTGAATAGTGCACGGTACATCCAAACCGTCATCGAACCCATCGTTCTACCATTCCTAGACCGGCAAGGGAACTTGCTGTTCCAACAGGACAATGCACGTCCGCATGTATCCCGTGCCACCCAACGTGCTCTAGAAGGTGTAAGTCAACTACCCTGGCCAGCAAGATCTCCGGATCTGTCCCCCATTGAGCATGTTTGGGACTGGATGAAGCGTAGTCTCACGCGGTCTGCACGTCCAGCACGAACGCTGGTCCAACTGAGGCGCCAGGTGGAAATGGCATGGCAAGCCGTTCCACAGGACTACATCCAGAATCTCTACGATCGTCTCCATGGGAGAATAGCAGCCTGCATTGCTGCGAAAGTTGGATATACACTGTACTAGTGCTGACATTGTGCATGCTCTGTTGCCTGTGTCTATGTGCCTGTGGTTCTGTCAGTGTGATCATGTGATGTATCTGACCCCAGGAATGTGTCAATAAAGTTTCCCCTTCCTGGGACAATGAATTCACGGTGTTCTTATTTCAATTTCCAGGAGTGTATTATCGATGCCAGCACACAGATGGTATTTGTTTTCGATACATATATGAGTATATTGGAAAAGAGTGAAGTGGTAAAATGTTACTGAGTTCTCTGTCAACTCCAATTAGCTGAGTTTTTATAGTTCGTAGTTGTTTTTTCTTCGTTGGATGGCACAAAATAAAGATGACACAGAGAATGTTTTGGTGATGGACGTGAATGCAACCTGGGAGATGCAAATCTCCTGTATGTAGTTTGGAGACGCTTCGCAATGCAGAAGAAACATTCTTTCCCTTTTCCAGCAACTGTTTGTATTATCTTCCCTACTACTTCCTGTTGCAGGAGAAAGCTTCATTTGGCAATGGCCTTACACATCATAGACAGTTGGTGGGGCTAGGACAATACATTCCCATTTCCACCATGTAGTCAAAAAAGACGGCCCTGTCACATTAATTCAACTCACTTTTTTCCCAGGGATGCGGTGTGTCTTAGATATAGCACTCTCTGACTTCTGCTCAGGTGCAACTTAAGCTGGAACGATCACATGGACAAAGCTGTGGGCCAGAGATTGAGGAACAATTAAAAGATGCAGAGGGATCATCTAAAATACCACGCTGGCGTTTCATTGTAACAGATACGTTAGAAAAAGGTGACTTGTTTCGTTATATGAGCATTTGATGAATGTGATTCACTAGTGGCTGTAATCATTATAAAAGGTCTCCATACGAAGAACGCAAGTATGTAGTTGAATGGAGAGACATGATTCCAAATCATGAACAGCATTTCTTGTTTGTGCCTGTAGAACCAAGACTGCTTTTTATGCAGTGTGACAGTAACATAGGCATTGTGATTTTTAATAGGGCAGTCCTTACTTGAAATGTTTGTTCATAGTGGTAGAACCCTTCTTCAGTAGCTTCAAATGTCGGTTCTCAATAGTGTTCCTCGAAAAACACGTCGTCTTCCTTCCAGGAATTCCCATTTGAGCTACCTGGTGAGTGTAATCTGACTGCTGGAAGAAACTTAATCGCCATGCAAAGTTACTCTCATGACCAATTTAATTAATTAGCCCGTCAATTTCAAATCAGTAACATGTCGTCTGGTGGGTGAAAATGATGGCTATGGTGGAACAGATACAGAATGAGAATTTTGCTGCTGCATTACAATGCGTCTCCAAACCATGTACAGGTACTGCAGTCTGAAGGAGAGCTGCATCCCCCAGCTTTCATTCACGTTTGACACCCAAACATTGACTTGGTTTGTAGCAGTAAACAGACGTTTTTTCTGTTGTGGTGATACCTTTCAACGATATTTAAGTCTCTCACCTGCACAGGGAGAGACGATCATCGTAATAAAGTCAGATGTATTACCGAATTTATAAAGGGATACGTAGTATAAACCTGATAAAAACAACTTCTCTGTGCTGGAACCTTAAGAGACTTCATATGTAGTTAGGTACTGGTTAAGAGGTATCCTGTGATAGAGGTAGATCTTAGCACTCTGTCATGAGTCAAAGATGGATTTAATGTTCTAGCCCTGTGGTGCACGATGTAACAGATAAGAAAAGATTTTCCGACCTGATGAGGAAATACTTAGAGGAAATGAAGCCTATGCCATACTGTTACAGGGTTTTCACAACAAGTAATGATACTTTAGCCAAGTGAGAACGCGTGCATGCCTTGATTTCCTCTGTCTTCGAAAATAATTTGTATAAACGGGAGGAATCTACATTTCACGTGAGAAATTCGAGATGTTTGTTGAACATCACTGCCGCGGAATGATTTTTTAAACTGGTGGGTCTATGTCAGGGTGGAACTGTTTAGAACTACTGTAGATGTCCAAGCTGAAGCTGCATGTTTTGCTGTTCACAGCAGCTGGCTGCAAGGGCGGTCGCAAGGCTTGAGCGATCAGATGTTGTGTATTAGCTCAGTGTGTGGTGGTTACAAAGAATGCACTGACCTGTCTGGTCTTGCCCATGGCGAAGTGACCAGTGTGCTGCGTGAGTGCGACAGAAGCGGATGACTGTGTGTTGCATGACAGATCAAAAATGACTGATGTTTGCAATGGACGTGTTGATAACATCTGACGTCCTACCATTCAAATCATCCCTGGATGCCCACAATGGCTGGGGGTGGTGCACTCGGGCATACACATGCGTCCACGGCTCTAGCTGCAATTGCAAGGTAATTTTCTTCAACCTCAGAGCGTTGGCGCTGGCGGCATATGAGGGGTTTGAGGGTTGGGGTTGGGTTGTTTGGGGAAGGAGACCAGACAGCGAGGTCATCGGTCTCATCGGATTAGGGAAGGATGGGGAAGGAAGTCGGCCGTGCCCTTTCAAAGGAACCATCCCGGCAGTTGCCTGGAGCGATTTAGGGAAATCACGGAAAACCTAAATCAAGATGGCCGGACGCGGGATTGAACAGTCATCCTCCCGAATGCGAGTGAGGGGTTTGACACGCTGCATGTAGACCTTGTAACATGAGTGCGTGGGATGTATGAGTGTTTTAGCGATCTCTGACATCTAGCCATTGCAACTACTGCTACAGACTAGATTGTGGTATAAGTGTGTCGTGTTTAGTGCTTCTCAATATGTTTCAGTGGACTCTGTCTTGCAGTGATATTTGCTTTTGTCTTGTCCTACCGTACAGTAGGCCTTCCTGCTTCCGAATATAGGCGAGAGAACCAGTTTAGGAATTATACAGTGAATTAAAAACGCAATCGCAACGTCAAAATCCAGATTGAAGCAATCTCTGACATCTAGCAATGAAAACTTACTACTACAGATCGGATCGCAATTTAAGTGTGCCATGTTTAGTGCTTTTCAATACATTGAAGTGGGTTCTATCTTTCAGAGGTACTTGTTGTTGTCATTGTGGCAGACCTTTTCCTCCATTCTTCTTGGTCCTGCAGTAGTGGAAAGCACTTAAGAATCGTATAGCACTTTAGAAAAGAAAACTCTATAAACGTGACAGTATAAATTAACGTCGAAATTTGAAATTCCAGTTACAATTCCATACATCACCACTTTCAAACATGATGCCAAATAATAATATAGTTGGATTATTCAATAAAATTTCTCATCAAAACATAAAACTGTTGTTTATGCCTGCAAACTACTGTGCACTGTCGATCTTTTGTATTTTGAGTAGTTTTAAACTGCGGGAAGCAAATTGTTCGAATGTTAAGTCGATTTAATTAATATTTCCGAAGTCATATCTCCCGACGCATTTGTAACATTTTCAAGATGTGTATTTCATGAACTGCTTCAGGAGTTATTAAATCTGGTGCGGAATACCACAACAAGGAAGTGTGCCAGGAAGATGAGGCAGTTTAGAGCCAAAGGCAGAATGAAATACCCCATGCTATTTCCTATGTCATCTGCAAAGCAAACTACAGCTCTCGCCCCCTCCTCTCTCTCTCTCTCTCTCTCTCTCTCTCTCTGTCTGTATGCAAGAATCTTTTTTAAACTATATATTAATTCCGTCTACCACTAGCTTTGTGACACTGTCAATTTGTGTGTGTAAAATAGCCGACTCATTTGTCTTACATCTCCTACAACATGATCAAGTGACCAGAAATTATTCATTCACTTCAGCAGTATTTCTGGACCTATTCCCTGTCAGATACTTCCTTTGGAAGGAAGGCATCTCTTACATGCACTGGTATCTCACAAGTTGGTTCATACGTACAGATCACATGAAATAGCAGCAGACAGCTGACAGCAGTACAGTGATCCTGGTGGTGCTTTCAATGCCCTCTAATGCACATTGACTCCTGGCAGCCTGCGTGGGCGGCGAGACGTGAGAAAGTTCTTCAGATATGTTTAAGTGGTCTGAGTCACTGTAATTACACATTTCCTATGTGATCAGAATAAAAAAGCGCCACAGTTGTTGAAATAGTCCATACGTCACCTTGTATCTCATAAAATGTTTAAATAGATAATATTCCACAAATTGTCTAAATTGTTTAAACAGTGTTTATCCACTGTAGTCGATTTCCCGACAAATGGCGAATCAACTGAGTCTTTTTCCCTCCAATTTCCAGGTGGGGGAGGGGAACTGGAGGGCTAGGTAATTTCTCCAAGGGGGAGGGATTGATTAATCGATCGATTTAATTAATTGGTAATAGAAATGAGCGTTTGGCATTATTGGCCCAGAGACCTCTTACAGGGCAGGTACAGCTGTCTGGGTGCAGGTCTTATTACATTCGATGCCACATTGAGCGACCTGCGCCCCGGATGGGGATGAAATGATGATGAAGACAACACAGCATTCAGTCCCTGAGCAGAGAAAATCCCCAACCCAGTCGGGAATCGAACCTGTGCCCCTCAGGACGGCAGTCCGTCATGCTGACCATTCAGCTATCGGGGCGGACTAGTTAACTGCTCAAACAAATTTATATCAAAAGTGAGCTTGTATTTGTGAAGGGAGTTCACAGAGGGATCGTGGAGGAGGAGGAAGGGATGGAGGAGGGGGAGGGGGAGAGGGAAGGGTAGGACAAGGTGTGGGGGTGACATGGGAAACAACCAAACAATAGGTTAGGGACCTATTAATCAAAAGGACAGATTATCTCCAGAGCGACATAATCCTCTTAGCAGAATAATAGGTTAAGGACCTGTCAACCAAAAGAAAAAAATAGTTTTGCACGTGAACAATTGCGTTCCCTGATGTAGGCAACCTGGAATGTGTGCCAAAACTGTTTTTGCACCGCTACAATCGTAGCTGTAGTCATATGACTGTATTGACACAATGTTAGACGGAAACGTCACCAGTGGACGTTCGAGTTTAGTCCTTAGCAGCTGATCTATCCACCCACACCGCACAACACAGCTTCAGACACGCCGAGAAGCACAGTATGAATCTAATGCACGCTCCATAAATTTTGTGTCGAAAGCTTTAGCATGGTATAAGCTACACTGCAGAGTTCCCAATGAAGAGGTGTGGACTGATTTGTATGGAAAGTATTCAAGCCTCAAATCGGATAGATAACAGCTATCTTAAGATGTTACAAACTATGCTGAATGTTTATCAGTCTAAGAAATAGGCAGACTCTTCACAAATATAGAAACACAGTCGCAGTAGAAGAACCACGTCTGCGGCAGTGGGCACTTTATGCCCACTCTCCACGTCTCTCTGCCTCTCCTCCTCCCGCCTACCAAACGGTTATATGTTTGAGTCACTGCCCGACTCTAGTGGTCCTTACCACAGGTACTGCTAGAACGAGCAGTGTGAAGGAGAACCCAGAGGGGGCCTCTCTGTAGTATCAGGAATCCCCTCCCCTCCACTCACACGGTGGCATCGAGGCAGTATAGGACTGGAAGAGGAAATCAGGCACCGTCTGCTCGTTTCGTTTATGAATACATCAGGAAATGCGGCACTGGGACTTGGACTCGCCCGCTGGCTAGTTCACAGCTCTGAAAGGAGCGTTCATTCACTCTTTATACGCTTAAGAGTAGACAAAAGTTCTTTATGTTCAAATAAGTGTGCAATAGTTTGATGAATTAACAGTAAAACTTCAATCACCCATCAAAAGGGACTATGCGCTGAGGTTTTCACTAGCGCTTAATATAATCTGTCTCATTTTGCCACTAGACTGTGCACCGGGATTTTCCTCGCCTACAAGAAACGGATCCTTAACTACCATGTAAGTCGAGCCCCGCGACATGAGGAGTGTGCGTTTAGAGTTCTAACGAATGAATGGGTAATATTTCAGAGACCTGTCGAGCTGAACATTATCAAATGTTGCTGTTCCTTCATAACTACTGCCATTGCAGACATGCTCGTAACTTTGAACACACCCTAACCATACAAGGACTATGTACTCTTGACAATGAAATCCCATCAAGCGAAGGCAGAAGATCATGTAACAGTAGAAGTAATGATTACTTTAAAGACATGCTGGCAAAATACCATGACCAGACAAATATTTGTAAATCTGGTCTGTAACAATTATAGTCAACACTTCATCGATTTATTACCAAACGTGAAGTACTGTTTAATCTACACTAAGATGAGAGAAGTCATGGGACAGCAACACGCTCGTATACAGGTGGCAGCACACAGGGTATGAGAGGGCAGTGCAGTGGCAGACCTGCCTTTTGTACTCGGGTGATTCACGTGAAAAGATTTTCGAAGCGATTATGGCCGCACAGCCGGATTAACAACCGGCCGGAGTGGGCGAGCGGTTCTAGACGCTACTGTCTGGAACCGCGCGACCGCTACGGTCGCAGGTTCGAATATTGCCTCGGTGTTGATGAGTGTGATGTCCTTAGTTAGTTAGGTTTAAGTAGTTCTAAGTCCTAGGGGACTGATGACCTGAGAAGTTAAGTCCCATAGTGCTCAGCGGCTCTCCTGGAATCGTGACTGTAGGTTGGACACTAGAGGACTGGAAAAACCGTGGCGTGGTCACATGAGTCCCGATTTCAGTTAGTAAGAGCTGAAGGCAGGATTCGACTGTGGCAAACACCCCATGAAGCCATGGAGGAAAGACGTCAACAAGCCACTGAGCAAGCTGTGGCTCCACAGTGGAGTGTGCTGTGTTCACACGCAGTGCATTGGATCCTATGGACCACCTGGTTACTTTCGGCTCCCTGGAGACCGTTATTTGCAGCCACTCATGGACTTCATGTTCCCAAACGACGATGGAATTTGTGGTGTCACCGCCAGACACCACACTTGCTAGGTGGTAGCCTTTAAATCGGCCGCGGTCCGTTAGTATACGTCGGACCCGCGAGTCGCCACTATCAGTGATTGCAGACCGAGCGCCGCCACACGGCAGGTCTAGAGAGACTTCCTAGCACTCGCCCCAGTTGTACAGCCGACTTTTCCAGCGATGGTTCACTGACTAAATACGCTCTCATTTGCCGAGACGATAGTTTAGCATAGCCTTCAGCTACGTCATTTGCTACGACCTAGCAAGGCGCCTTATTCAGTTACTATTGATATTGTGAATCATGTCAAGAGCGACGTTCATCATTAATGGATTAAAGTTAAGTATTCCACCAGCTACGACCACTTTCTGAATTCAAATTCCTTGTCATGTTCCAGACCTCACGTCATTATCGTTCTTCCCTTCTCACACCAGCCTGCGTGAGCTAAAACGCGTGCATTTCGGCCTCCTCTAGTAACACGGTGTTGGCACTTCAGCCAACCACAACAGAATTTCTGTGAATGACAAGCCGCCATGTCACCACGCTACAAATGTTCTCGTCTGGTTTGAAGAACATTCTGCACAGTCCAAATGAACGTTTTGCACTCAGATTGACCAACATAAATCCCATCCAGCATTTACGGCACATAATCGAGAGGCCAGTTCGCGTACAAAATCCTGTGCGGTAACAAAAAATGGTTCAAATGGCTCTGAGCACTATGGGACTTAACTTCTAAGGTCATCAGTCCCCTAGAACTTAGAACTACTTAAACCTAACTAACCTAAGGACATCACACACATCCATGCCCGAGGCAGGATTCGAACCTGCGACCGTAGCGGTCGCGCGGTTCCAGACTGTAGCGCCTTTAACCGCTTGTCCACCACGGACGGCTGTGCGGTAACACTTTCGCAATTATGGACGGCCGTGGAGGCAGCATGCCTCAGTACTTCTGCGGGGGAATTCCAACGACTTGTTGACTGCGCGCCAAGTCGACGTGCTGCATTAGGTCGGGAAAAAGGACATCCGACACGATATTACGGAGGATACCAGGAATTTTGTTAATTCAGTGCGTATCAGCATTGCAAAATGTGCAATTATGCATTTTGTAGATGCTCTAGAATAAAACATGTAAATCAGTGAAGTTTGGTATGTATGTAGACAAGAAAGAAAAATCCCGGGTTTCCCGGATTTCCCGTTTAAAGGTACACTTTTTCCCGGGCGAAAATATACTTTTCCCGGGCAAAAATACACTGTTTCCGTGTTAAGTGACAATATCTTTCCCTCGGAACTGTAAAATATATCAATCCTTTGAATGGTAAATGTTTTGTACTCCGGTGTCGAACTTCCCTGCACTAAAGGATACGAAATACAGCAAAAAAACCAACGTGTTTTTGAAAGATCTTTGATGCGCAGCGACATGTACACTGCATGTTTTCTTATTCTGAAAGTATAAACACGGATTAGACCAAATACAGACATTAGTTCCCGAAGCACTGAAATCGAGATTTTAATGTGCTTTTGTCGCAGCTCATGTCACGTGATTTTGACAGTCATTGAGAGCAGACGGTCAGAGCACAGCACACGTTACGTAGTTATCCAACAGCAACATCACTGGTAAGTGGCGCGAACACACAAGTAAGCAAAGTTAACAGTTTAAATTAATATACGTATAGTACAAATGTAAGCAAAGCCAAGCTGTCAAATATAATATAGGCCATTTTTTGCGTTTTTTGCCCCTTAACATATACTGAAGAGCCAAAGAATCTGGAATACCTGCCTAAAATCGTGTACGGCCCCCGCGATCACGCAGAAGTGCTGCAACACGACGTGACACGGACTCGACTAATGTTTGAAGTAGTGCCGGAGGGAATTTACACCATGAATCCAGCAGAGCTGTCCATAAATCCGTAAGAGTACGAGCTAAATAATGCTCGTATCTGGGAAATTTTTTGGGCAGTGCTCCTGGAGTCACGCTGTAGCAATTCTGGACGTCTGGTGCGTCGCATTGTCCTGCTGGAATTGCCCAAGTCCGTCGGAATGCACAATGGACATGAACTGATGCAGGTGATCACAGTCAAAGTCGTATCTAGACGTATCAGGGGACCCATATCACACCAACTGCTCACGCCCAACACAATTACAGAGTGTCCACCAGCTTGAATAGTCCCCTGCTGACATGCAGGTCCACGGATTCGTGAGATTGTCTCCATACCTGTACACGTCCATCCTCTCGATAGAATTTGAAACGATAATCGTCCGACCAGGCAACATGTTTCCAGTCACCAACAGTCTAAGATCGGTTTTGACGGCCCCAGGCGAAGTGCAAAGCTTTGTGCCGTGCTGCCATCAACGAAACACGAGTGGGCCTTCGACTCCGAAAGCCCATATCTATGATTTTTCGTTGAATGTTTCGCAAACTGACACTTGCTGATGGCCCAGCATGAAAATCTGTAGCAATATGCTGAAGGGTTGCACTTCTGTTACATTAACGATTCTCTTCAGTCATCGTTGGCCCCGTTCTTGCAGGATCTTTTTCCGGCTGTAGCGCCTAGAACCGCTCGGGCGCCCCGGCCGGATCTCTGATTTAATCGCACATTCTCACACGTAACGTAATTCATCCTGCGTAACAAGTAGTTTACTTTGGAAGTAATGCTTCTCAAACCACCATTCCCAATATTTTCCTGCGAAGTGTTAGGAATAGGTTCGTCTGGAGATTTGCCAGAGAGCGTTACTGCGCATGCGCAGCTACGATGATATAGAAAGCCCTTTCTTTGAGTTTGCTCTGCTCATACGGATTTCGTCGCGTTTTTGTTTGGAATTTCGTGCGTCCTGGGGCATCACGTGACCTTGTGTATCGCTTGTTCGGACGACACATACGGAGATATTGTACTTAGGGCAACTGTTTTAGAATACCCTACCCACATAAGGAATCGAAAAAAATAAGCAGTCCTTGGCATAATATTCATTTCAAAACTAGACATCAGAAATCAAAGTACCCCCAAAATTTCCTGTGTTCTGACTAACAGATATTTCTTTTTTATTGGAACTCTGCAATAGTGTCATCTAGCATTTAAAATCAGGTTTGCGTCCACACAGCACTGCAAACAGTTTGTAATAAGGAATACAAATTTCCTGCAAAAACATGAAAAACAGGTTGTTGTGTACCCCAAAACTAGGAACGATAAGTTTTTCATGACTTTTTCAAACAATATAATAAATGAACAAGATTTCCTGTGAAACCAATAATCCGTATAACTGGCAGTTCACATTCATCTCCAGAAGTAAATATAAAACCTTGTGGGAAGTTACAATGATATAACACGGTGTGCCACGAGTAAAGCATTTACCGAAGAATGGCGTTCTGTAAATTTAAGAAGTAAACAGCACAAATTAAGAAATAATGTCAAGGCTAGAGGTTGAACATGTCTTGTGATCGAAAAACATTGTGTTAGACGGAAGGAAGATTCGTAACATTCTGCTTAAGTCGTCAATATATTTGAAACAAAACATGTTACTCAGTAGTACTGACCAAATTAGCCTGGTTAGTCATTTTCAAGTGAACATTTACGGATGTTCGTACATATAGAGCATTGACAGACCTTACATTATGTCGCAAAAGAAACAGGACCTCAGAATACTCCGAGAGCATCTGAATCTTATGAACAATACTAAAATGCGTAATTCGCCGTAAAGAGCACATTCGTATGATCAGATTCACATTGAAGTAGGCCCGTACCTGATATTAAGCTATTCAGTGTGGTTTTTGGATGCTAATTTTCTTGAAGTATCGGTTCTGTATTATTGTATTCTTTATTATGACATACGTGTTAGAAAATGAATATGTACACTCGAAATTTAGCGAACAGCTGAAACTATCCAAAAGCGTAGCATGAAATAGTTTCAAATGAAATGGCTCCCTCTGTGGAAAAGATATTTAGCGTTTATATTTTTCTGCCAAACCAGAAAATTTGCAGAAAAATTAATTTAGACGATTAATGCTTGATTGCCAATAGTGTGGGAATAAAGTGAAATCAGAAAACTGAAACTAATAAAGTATATTCACAAGAGTAAAATCTGTTAATCCGCCTGACACTCCCCAGCCACAGAAATGTGTTTTGTTTTCATTTGACGTGATAACTGTAAACGAAGAGAAAATAGCAAATCACGAAAGATACACACGGGCAACCTCCGCTCCGCAACTACAACTCCGACTGCTCTGCGCATGCACCAATGTGGCAGCTTGTTTTTCTCGGTATCATCTGGTTGCATGCTGCTACTGTTTATACCGCTAACTCGAGAAGTGGAAGAGGGCGCTGCTCGTGCGGGACATCAGCTCTGCGCATGCGCCGTATTGCGTACCCATCGTCCTAAAGCCTTTGACACAGTTTGCTGAATGAACAAATCGAAAGTTTAAAAATAAATTCTGTTCAAATAGGATGTATACGCTCCGGTACAACTGGGAAACCCTGGAAAAAAATTGGGATTTTTTTCATCCGGGAGAAAAGCGGGAAAAAGCATTTGCTGCTTAGCGCTATTTGAAGTTTTGAATGTCTGCACTGGAGCAAAAACACCACCATTTAGCAGCGACACCTATGTCATTTTTCTCCTGAACCAGTTTCCCAGCAAAACTCTCTGAAAATACAATGAAATGAATACCCCTAGCTGCATACAGGCATTGATATACTCTTTGAAACCTTTCCTTCACACACTCGAAACTATGTAACTTTGTTCTTAATCCTTAACTAACGAGGTGTGGTCTCTTAGACCGCGCCAGAATTTTCCAAGTCGCTCTCGTAGGTCAGTAATGGCGGAATGCTTTTATACACCACTTACCCTCTTTTAATGACCAACTCTACAAATTATTATTGTCAGTTGCGTCATCGCCTTACTGGATAGTCGTGTGTTGTTGACATGTGATGGGCTCTCCTAGTCCGCGCCTAGTGAACTACGGATCTGCTTTCCTCAGTTCAGTAGAAAATGTGTTAGAGTACGTAAAATTGTCACATTCTTGCTAAGTTGGATGACATTTTTAGCCAGTGGATGGAGAAAATAATGTCAATGATACAGGACAAGAAGTAGACGAAGAAGACACCGATTTTTCAATAGCCAGTGATTGCAGTTCTGCTAGCGAACAAGAGGACCATTCAGAGGAAGAAGTTGGGGACAATGGTGGTGAGCATCTTCCTGTTTCTCCAACAAAATACTTAAAGTGTTAGTCAAAATTAAATGTGATCTGAGTAGTGGCAAAGAAAGATGTAGTTTTCAATAATGATTATTAATTTCTCAGCCTTTCTTTTTCTGGCTATCGAGCTCAGTTTTTACATGCAAGTTTAAACCCCGGAAATTAGTTTTATGTGAAAATTTGCTCTCTACAGAGATGCCATAATTTTTCAGAATGTGAAATTCAGTTCTCTAACAGTTCGTTTTGTCTACTACTGAAAAGCTTCACAAAAGTATGTGATTTTTGCTTGATACAAAAATAAAATAGTGTTGGCATTACTTAGTTCAATAAAATTAATAACGAGCATTTAAACAACTCTACTATAGTTGAAACCATAAATGTTATGTAACATAAATTAAAGTTTCAAATGATTTACAGCTTAAATCGTGGTTTAAAGATAGGGGTCTCAAGATCGCACCTCGTAGTATACGTTACAGAAAAGTCACCTCGTGAGTTAAGGGTTAACCTACGCTCAGACTCCTTCTGAGATGTGTCCCATGTTTGAGGGTATTTCTTCATCTGCTTAACGAACAACACTACGCGCAAACCGGCTGTATCCGCGGTGGCTGACAGAGGCTGTCGTTACGTTTGCTGTCACGTCTGCATTGCTCCACTCGCAATCATCGACAGCCGCTTCCCGGCGATCGCGGAGGGGGGGGGGGGGGGGCGAATGGCAGCTGCGAGGTGGCTTGCCTGGTTACGTAGACGCCGCCTGCTCAACTGGGGCGGCCGACCTCGACCGCTCAGCGCCTTGACCGCGGACGCCCCTGACCTCTCCCTCTGCCGCTGCCGTGGCAAACGAGCCCCGTGTTTCCGAGGCGGAAGGCGTGCTGCGGCGACGCGTAGATTCCGGCAGCCAGCCACGCAGTCGGCTGAGGAGCGGTGTGTGGAAACCCGAATATCCACTCGTCTGCCGCCGAGCGCGTAACCAGGATTTTGTCAAAGCGGGCGGGCGGGGGACCACATTTGTCAGAGAGGAGCATAAGAGAGGCTCGTGTTTTTCATTTATTCTGAAAATACATTTATTTATTTTTTTATTTTATTTGCGCAATTGGCTTTTGGGTGGCCTACATACAAACAGTATTCGGTGTATATACTTGGAAGGAGAAACAGCATTGGTCGTATTTTTTTTTTTGTTTTATTATCCGCAAAATCGATTTTCGGTCACTTAGTGACCATCCTCAGTGCTGTAATATACAATTAAAATTGGTAGGCACTGGTATCAACAAGCTTAGAGTTTATGTGATCGCTCTAAGCTTGTTGATACCAGTGTCTACCAATTTTAATTGTATATTACAGCACTTAGGATGGTCACTAAGTGACCGAAAATCGATTTTGCGGATAATAAAACAAAAAAAAAAACGACCAATGCTGTTTATCCTTCCAAGTATATCCATTATCTGGTCGTGGTGCACAGAACACTCCATGGAGTCGCCAATCAATACTATTCGGTGTATAAAATTAAACAAGAAAATCTTGTCTTAAACAAGTAAACATGACTTTTTTGTAGGAATTTTAACTCTTAACTCACGAGGTGACTTTTCTGTAACGTATACTACGAGGCGTCGTCTCTGAAACCAAAATTTTGGAAATTTGTGGTAAGGTCTTATGCGACCAAACTGCTGAGTCCATTGCTATGGACAACACACCTATACCCGAGGCAGGACTCGAACCTCCGACGACAAGGGGGGGGAGGGGGGGGGGAGCCGCACGGACCTTAACAATGGCCTTAAGACCGCGCGGCTACACCGCGCGGCTTTAAACCAAGTTTTAAGCTGTAAATCATTTGAAAATTTAATTTTTGCTGTATAACATATATGGTTACAGCTATGTAAGTGTTGTTTAAATAGTCCTCGTTGATTTTATTGCACTAAATAAAGCCAGAATCGGTTCCCTTCAGATCACCGAAGTGAAGCGCTGTCGGGCTGGGCTAGCACTTGGATGGGTCACCATCATGTCTGCCGAGCGCTGTTGGCAAGCGGGGTGCTCTCAGCCCTTGTGAGGCAAACTGAGGAGCTACTTGACTGAGAAGTAGCGGCTCCGGTCTCGTAAACTGACAGACGGCCGGAAGTGCAGTGCGCTGACCACATACATGCCCCTCCATATCCTCATACAGTGACGGGAAGACACGGCGGCCAGTCGGTACCCTTGGACCTTCCAAGTCCTGTTCGGACGCAGAAATAAAGCCAGTAGTTTTTATTTTGGCATCAAGCAAAAATCACATACTTTTGTAAAGTGTTTTCAATAGTACACACAAACGAACTGTCAGAGAACTGTATTTTACGTTCTTTACCACCACTCAGAACTCATTTAATTTTAACTAACACTGTAAGTAGAGAAACAGAAAGAAGTTCATCACCATTTTCCTCAAGTTCTACCTCTGAATGGTCCTCTTGTTCGGTGGCAGAATTCCAATCTGGATATTGAAAAATCGTTGTTTTCTTGGTCTACTTCTTGTTCTATGTCATTGACATCATTCTCGATACACCGACTAAAATTTTTAAACGAACTTAAGAGTGCGTAACATTGTCACATTATTGCGAACACATTTTGTACTAAACTGGGGAAAACAGATGCGTAATTCACGAGACGCGGTCTGGGAGACCCCCCATCACATGTCAACAACAATCAAATAAGCCGATAACGCAACTAACAGTAATAATTTGTAGGGTTGGTGATTAAAGGAGCGTAGCTGGTGTATGAAACCATTCCGCCATAACTGACCTACGAGAGCGACTTGGTCTCAGAGACTACACCCCGTGAGTTAATGGTTGATGCGGGTAAATTTTTGTAAGGGGATACGTTTTCGCTAGAGGCCGTTGTTCTCGAATTATTCCAGAAAACTTAATACAAGTGATCTTCAAACACGTCTTTCTTGAATAAGTCAAAAATCGTGCTCTCCAGCAAGAACGTACCCCAGCACAAAGTTAAAGTACATTAAATTTGGTACAGAAACGTGCTGTGCATCTTTTCTGTAGAACTAAAAGCGTGCGCGCGAGTAGCGAGTAAAAGAATATGAAAAATCTCATGTGTAATTTTTGAAGGCGTTGTGGGTTTTATTTGGCAATACAATTCCACTTACTGCCAAACGAATCAAATTTCTAATATAATGTATTGCTTCTTGGAAGCAAAACACAGGTCAGAATTCTAACATACGGTTAACTATCGCAGAGCACAGAATCTTAACGATGGTTGGAATAGCTTATAAAGTTACACGGACTCAAACCTCGTTTGACAATACTATCCTTTTCCTTCAGCAACCTTGTATTTGAATTTCTGACTTGCCAGAAACTAGGTCAGATTTCCTTCACCACAGCTAAACACCTCGAGTTCCTCAATCCAGTATTAAATTTTATTAAAGTATCACTTCATTAAAATTCTTCAATTTTGTTAAGTGAGCAATAACTTCTTTCTAAATGATTATTTGCAGTCAGCTTGAGACTAGGGCAACAAAATTAATTTATAAAGCAAAAGGCACCACGAGGCTGAGGCCCGAGTCCACCAGGGTCCAGTCCTTTCACCGGGAAGTCGCGACGACTACTCGCCTACGGAGGCGGACTATTCAGTTATAAAACAAAACAAAAGACACAAGTAAGTGGCTACAATTTTGAAATCTTAACACTGACTGATTACAAGTAGACTTCTAACCCATGTGTCATCATAAATGAGTTACTATTTATCTGTGATAGTATGGTTATACAGTCTTTGATTTTAAATACCTCTACGATGTACAACATACATTGCTGTTTGTATGACATTTATTTCCAAGGATATTACGAATAAGACACCTACATCTACAGTCTGCAAACCATCACGAGGTGCGTGACAGAGCATACATTCCATTGTGCCAGTTACTGGGATTTCTTCTTGTTGCACTCACGTATCGAGTGCGGGAAGAATGATAGTTTGAATGCGTGCAGTAATTATTCTAATCTTATCTTCACGATCCCTACGTAACCGATATATCTGGGGTTGTATTCCAAGACTGATGATTTCAAGCCAGTTTTTGAAACTTTGTTAATAGACTTTCTCGGGATTGTTTGCCTCTGTCTTCAGGAGACTGCCATTTCAGTTTCTTCAGTATCTCTGTGATATGCTTGAGCAATATTCTAAAACCGGTTGCACGAGTGGTATCTAACCAATCGCCTTTGTACACTGATTGCGCTTCCCCAGTATTCTTCCAATAAACTGAAGTCTACCACCTGCTCTACCCACGACTGAACATACGTGATCATTCCATTTAATATCCCTACAAAGTGTTACACCCAGGTATTTGTATGAGTTGGCCGATTCCAATAATGACTCTTTGACATTGTAGTCACATGGCATTACATTTTTTCGTTTTGTGAACTGCACAATTTTGCATTTCTGAACGTTAAGAGCAAACTGCCAATATCTGCACTACGTTCAAATCTTATCAAGATCTGACTGAGGCTTTTGGCAGTTTTACAGTTATCTTTAATGAAATACTATCCGACAGAAGGTGAAATATTCATTCTCTATTAATATTGTCTGCAAGGTCATTAATATACAACATGAACAGCAAGGGTCCCAACTCCCCTCGGGCACACCCAAAGTTACTTCTACATTAAACAATGACTCACCATCCAAGACAACATGCTGTGTCCTCCCTACCAAAACGTCCTCAATCCAGTCACAAATCTCACTTCATACTCCATATGATCGTACTTTTGACAATAAGCGTAGGTGCGGTGCTGACTCAAATGCTTTTCGGAAATCAACAAATATTGCATCTACCTGTTTACCTTGATCCAAAACAAAGCTTTCAGTACGTCATGTGAGAAAAGTGCGAGTTGGGTTTCACATGATTGATGTTTACGAAATCCATGTTGGTTGGAATCTGGAAGGTCATTATGTTTAAGATACCTGATTATGTTTGAGCTCGTGTCACCCGTGCATTTTTCCAAGAACTAGCCACGCTTTTTTGTTCGAGGGATCTATGATACACTGTAGTTAGAAGAGGGACTAACTCAGCCATAAATTCGGTATAACATGTGACTGAGCAAAGTTGCAGGCCCTGATGGAATGCCTGTTTTAACGTTTTCAGCTGTTTCTCAACAGAACTGACACCAATACTAATTTCATTCATCTTTTCCGTGGTACGACGATTAAATTGGGGGAATTTTCCTCCGTTCTCCTTTGTAATAAACATTTGAAAATCTATTTAAGCATTTCAACCTTTGCTTTGCTACCCTCAGTTACAGTTCCTTTCTCATTCACTAGGGACTGGACACTGACTTTGCTGCCACTAACAGCCTTTACCTGTGACCAGAATTTCTTTGGGTTCTGTGAAAGTACACTTGACAATTTCTGCTACAGTAGTCATTGAATGCATCACGCATTGCTCTTGACAGCCAAACGAGTTTCATTCATCATCTCTCTATCTACAGCCTTACGCTTTGTTTTTCGTCTAATATGCAGTAATCTCTGTTTCATAAGAAGATTCTTTATACACTCCTGGAAATGGAAAAAAGAACACATTGACACCGGTGTGTCAGACCCACCATACTTGCTCCGGACACTGCGAGAGGGCTGTACAAGCAATGATCACACGCACGGCACAGCGGACACACCAGGAACCGCGGTGTTGGCCGTCGAATGGCGCTAGCTGCGCAGCATTTGTGCACCGCCGCCGTCAGTGTCAGCCAGTTTGCCGTGGCATACGGAGCTCCATCGCAGTCTTTAACACTGGTAGCATGCCGCGACAGCGTGGACGTGAACCGTATGTGCAGTTGACGGACTTTGAGCGAGGGCGTATAGTGGGCATGCGGGAGGCCGGGTGGACGTACCGCCGAATTGCTCAACACGTGGGGCGTGAGGTCTCCACAGTACATCGATGTTGTCGCCAGTGGTCGGCGGAAGGTGCACGTGCCCGTCGACCTGGGACCGGACCGCAGCGACGCACGGATGCACGCCAAGACCGTAGGATCCTACGCAGTGCCGTAGGGGACCGCACCGCCACTTCCCAGCAAATTAGGGACACTGTTGCTCCTGGGGTATCGGCGAGGACCATTCGAAACCGTCTCCATGAACCTGGGCTACGGTCCCGCACACCGTTAGGCCGTCTTCCGCTCACGCCCCAACATCGTGCAGCCCGCCTCCAGTGGTGTCGCGACAGGCGTGAATGGAGGGACGAATGGAGACGTGTCGTCTTCAGCGATGAGAGTCGCTTCTGCCTTGGTGCCAATGATGGTCGTATGCGTGTTTGGCGCCGTGCAGGTGAGCGCCACAATCAGGACTGCATACGACCGAGGCACACAGGGCCAACACCCGGCATCATGGTGTGGGGAGCGATCTCCTACACTGGCCGTACACCACTGGTGATCGTCGAGGGGACACTGAATAGTGCACGGTACATCCAAACCGTCATCGAACCCATCGTTCTACCATTCCTAGACCGGCAAGGGAACTTGCTGTTCCAACAGGACAATGCACGTCCGCATGTATCCCGTGCCACCCAACGTGCTCTAGAAGGTGTTGGTCAACTACCCTGGCCAGCAAGATCACCGGATCTGTCCCCCAGTGAGCATGTTTGGGACTGGATGAAGCGTCGTCTCACGCGGTCTGCACGTCCAGCACGAACGCTGGTCCAACTGAGGTGCCAGGTGGAAATGGCATGGCAAGCCGTTCCACAGGACTACATCCAGCATCTCTACGATCGTCTCCATGGGAGAATAGCAGCCTGCATTGCTGCGAAAGGTGGATATACACTGTACTAGTGCCGACATTGTGCATGCTCTGTTGCCTGTGTCTATGTGCCTGTGGTTCTGTCAGTGTGATCATGTGATGTATCCGACCCCAGGAATGTGTCAATAAAGTTTCCCCTTCCTGGGACAATGAATTCACGGTGTTCTTATTTCAATTTCCAGGAGTGTAGTTACTTTATTCCATGAAGGCTCTCTACCATTACAGACTGTTGTACTGGGTACATATCTATCAACTATTCTAAGCCAGAATTGTGCTACGTGCTCCTGTCCTGTGCCGAAAGTTTCACGTTTCTCAGTGAAATATGACACTTCCGATTTTTTGTCTAGTTTACTGAACGCGTAGATCTCTCTCCTTTTACTTGTTCTTTCTAGTTGGGTAACCATTGTTGCCACAACCGCGTTATGGTCACTGATTCCAGTTCTCATATGGACATACTTAAAGAGATCAGGTCATTATGCTGTCATTAGATCCAATATATGAAACCATACTGTGAGGTGTAGGATCAACACAGGATTGACCCCTTTAATGAACGTCACAGAAAATGCCAGAAATGGGCAGCATTCATATCGATACTGTGCTATGGTCAATTATTTTAGCTGCAAGACATGTACAGCAGCTCTTCCTGAGGCATAGTAGCAGTACTGTTTTCAGTGTTATGCTACCAAGATGGCGGCAGTAGAAAAGTGCAGTGACACAGTGCTCTTTAAAAGTAATAAGTTAAATACTTCAGAATGTAAAAAATGTCAAAAACGTGGTATAAAATGAATCAGGTGTGTGATGTCCAACTACTGGCTACACGAAAAGTGTGCGAAAACGTGTTTAAAATTCATCAGCGACGATTTTCAATGTTCATGGTTGGAGCGTTTACATACGGAAAACGTAACGTTAGAGACATCAGTGAACACAAAAGAACGGGTTATTAAATCTCTGAAAACTGAAAAAGACAATCTAAAATCAGAAATAGCACTACTGAAAGAAGTAAATAGTGCGCTGATGAGACATGAATACAGTAATTGTGAAAAATTCGAAAATGAAAAACACCATCTCAAAAGCAGTAACAGATCTGTAAACAAACGTAACAGTGAAAACTCGCGAATGGAGTACACCCAGTTTACGGAATCTTCTAATTACGCCATATGTGTAGAATATGAAAGTGAAACTCAAAAAATCTCCTTCCAATGCAGAAATAGTGTCGTAAGCAAACTTAACCGTGAAAACTCGCGAAGTGTCGATACTAATTTTTATGAATCTCTGGAACAACGTCACATACAGAAAAAGATGAATAAGTCGTCACAGTACTGAAAAGGAAATTGAAGAAGACTTTCTCATTATAGGTGACTCTCTACTAAAGAATGTTGATGTGCCAAAATCGAGACTCGATGTTCGCCGTGGTATCAGAGTCCATCAATTAAATAATCACAAAATCAATATTCGAAATTCAAATCAGAGATCTTCAGGTGAAGCCACAAGAACCTACAAAGGTGTTTACATTCATGTAGGAACAAATTCACTGCGCATCACCACCGAGGAAGAAATTGTCAGTGAAACTAGAAACTTAATCCGATCAGCAAGAAACTTATACAGGTCTTCAAGAACTGTAATCAGCGGACTAATCTGCAGAAGATCTGTGAGTGATACTTATATAGAGAAGATAAATTGTAATATTCGTGAGATCTGCAATACTCTAGGAGCAGTATCTATCGATCCAAATAAATTTTCAAACAACAAATGTCTGGGGAAAGATGGTACTCACTTAAGCAGGTTAGGCTCTAAGGCCTTCACTAAGATGATTACTGATATTTGCAACATTATAAATAATAATGGAAACTAAAAGGCAGAAGAGGGGATGACCATGCACAAAATGTGCCTGAAGAAAGCACTATTTCTTTCCTTCATTATAATGTAGACGGATTAGGTAATAAGATTGATGTTTTCGACCACTATCTTACAGATATTACACCCCACATACTATTTGTCAGTGAACACCACAAATCTGCAGATAACATACACCTGTTTAAAATCCAAAATTATTCATTAACTGATTTTTACTGTCGATCTAACCATAAAGGTAGAGGAGTGGCTATCTACCTGAGAACAAATAACTTACAAGAGTATTACGAAAATATCTCTTGGGTAAAAGAGTATTCCTCTGATCTGCACTGTCAAATTCTAGCAATTAAGTTAAAATTCTTGTCTGTTGTATTCTTTATCTTAGCATTGTATAGATCAACAAATGGAAATTTTGAATTATTTCTTAATTCCCTTGATACAGTATTATGTAAACTGTTGTCCAAGTAAGAACATATAAATGTTATATTATTAGGGCATATTAATGTCAAAAGGTTACAAGATTCCCAAGAAATCAAACGCTTCAAAGACAGTATCTATTCTTACAGCGCAAAAGATCCGTTGGGAGACATACACACTAGAATCACTCCAACTATTGTAAGATCTATAGACCATGTTGTTCTAATTGTGACCATTTACAACAGCAGGAGTGGAAATATTTTCACGTCTCTGACCATCTAGGCCAACAATTAGTGTTAAAGGGAGATCCTTGTACAAAACCAAAGAAAATCTATGAATACAAAAGAAATCTCTCTGTTATCAACATTGCCAAACTGAGTGAGAGCCTTGGTCATGAATCTTGGCATTCAGTATTTCAAACTGAAGGAGTGAATAATAAATGTGTTGCCTTTCTAGATACATTATCTTATCATCTAAATAATATTATTCCCATAAGAAAGATAAATATTAATAAGAATAAGGCAAGACAGTCAAGAACTGCGGAATTTAATAATTCTACGGAAGAATTGAAAGAAAAAATGGAAGAAATGTATATGATACAAAGAGAGACCAAAAACAATGAGCACAGGGATAAATACAAACAATACAAGTACTAGTTTTGCATGCAAATAAAAAGGTTGAAGGCTGAAAAGAATAACTCGAAAATACAAAATTCAGATTGTATCTCCAAGATCTGCTGGTCAATAATGAATGAAATAACAGAGAATAAAACAAAACTAGGGGTAATATCATCATACAGATATCTAATACAAATAATGACATCACCAATCCTCAAGAGATCAGTAACATTTTAGTCACTATTTGATACATATCGTAGAATCTGTGTTTTGTACCACAGATAAAGTACCTGTTGGAAATCTTGCTGAAGACAATTCTGAAGCTAATCAACCCAATGAACTTCAAATGAAGGATAATTTGCAGCTCATCAGAGAATGTAAAAAGAAATAAAAATCCGCTGACTGGGATGATATTTCTCCATTTTTACTTAAACAGTCCGAAAACAATCTAGTATATTCTTTGGTGCATCTAATGACTATTGTCTTAAAAGAAGGAGTGTTCCCTGACATAGTAAAATTAGCCATTGTTAAACCTCTCTACAAAAAAGCTGATACACAACTATGTAGTAGAAAATTACAGACCACTCGCTTTAACTATCATTTTTAGCAAGTTAATTGAGAAAATAATTCTGAAATATATGTTAGAGCATTATAATAAGCGCAAAATCCTAGGAGATATTCAGCGTGGTTTCAGAAGTGGTCATAGCACCATGACTGCAACACTTGAATTTGAGCTTAAACCTCTTGACAAAATTGATGAAGGCATGCAAGTAGCTGGAGTTTTCCTAGACCTATCAAAGGCTTTTGATAGGGTTGATCATAAGGTACTTTTGTCAAAACTGGCCAGAGATGGCATAAGTGGAAAACTATTGCACATCACATCATATTTAAAAAACAGAAGATAGTGTACCTCAATCTCACACAATAATGGAGAAACATTAAAAAGTTATACATCAAAGGTCAGGAATATTAAATTTGTGGTACCTCAGGGATCGATAATTGGTCCCTTCCTTTTTATATGTTACATTAATGACTTACCAAAGATAGTAAAAAATGATACCTTCATTACAATGAATTCAGATGACACTTCAGGCCTTCGTTGGGGAAATGATATTCTTAATCTCGGCAGAGAGGTAGAAAAATTTATAGATATTGCAAAGGAAGAGTTTGTTTTTTGTAAGTTGACTTTTAGATTGTCATTTTCAAATATAATCCCCTTCAATGTTGGTGATTTGCAAACTTGTATTGATTCTCAAGATAGTAATATTTTATGGTAAATCTGCAGTAAGTGTAAATTCCTAGGTATATCCATAGATAGAAAACTACTATGAGCACAACAAATTTACAATGTATGTGCAAGGCTATCATCTAGCCTATATGTTTTAAGAAGAATAGCTCCATACATCAATACCCAAACAATAAGGATGATGTATTTTGGTTTTATACATCCATTTCTAGCATATGGTCTTGCATTGTAGGGCAGGGCTTCCAAAACTCATGTAGACTGGGTATTTAAACTCCAGAAAAGAGCCTTGAGAATATTAGGCAAAAAAGATGCTAGGACATCATGTAAGAGACTGTTTATAGAATTTAAAATTCTGACTATCTATTCTATGTATATGTTTGAAACAATAGTATTAACTTAGAAGATAAGAAATATACCTGTCGTAATGCAGAAATTCATGATCACAATACTAGATAAGTACAAAATTACCATATGCTACACAGAATACTGAAAAAAAAACAGCAAACAGTCCATATATTAATGGAGAAAAATACTTCAATGCACTGCCAAATGAACTGAAGGTAATAATTGGAGATACATTAAAAAAAAATCTAAAATTGTGGCTCATTGAGCAGTGCTTCTATAGTCTACTGTAGAAAATGAAATTTAAAGTATTATTATGTCAAATAATTTGGACTACATTCTTAAGTTCCTATTATAAAGTAAAATTACATTTTATACTGTTGTATTGTACTACCAATTGCTATGCATGTAATCACATGTTTCACGCAAATAAATTACAAATTACAAATTTCCATCATGGGTTGGGTTCCAAACTATCTGTTCTACGTACTCTTCGAGAAGGCATTTAGTAAAGTTCCACAGGATGTCTTATCACACCCACAACCAATAAAACTATAATTTTTCCAATTAATTGTTGGATGATCAAAGTCTCCATCGATGATTAGAGAAAACCCCCGTTCACTTGTACATAAGGTCCCTAATCATCCTGTAAAGTTTTCGGTTACATCAGGAGATGAGTCTGGTGGGCGATAGAAGGATCCAATAATCTTTATGCCCACCCCTGATACTACATCTTGCTCGAACAATATCCCATGTGGCCTCAATTTCTACCTTTGTGGATTTGAGTTAGTCGTATATGGCGACAAATGCACCACCTCCATTTCCCATTTGCCTTTCCTTTCGATATATAATTAAATGTTCCCCAAAAATTTCACTGCTATCAATTTCAGGTTTCAACTAGCTTTCTGTATCTAATACATGCTTCACTGCTTCTCATGCGCACTTCAAACTCTGGCACATTGTTGCAAATGCTTTGGCAGTTTACCTTTAGTATTTTAATACTCTCACCTGTGGGAGGCATTTCTTTCGCTCTTACTTTGATACTTCTGGGTCTCCTACAGCTATCGCCATCTTCATTTCACAGAAGAGCATCGTTCTTGCCAAGGAGGTAAAAAAAGAAGAAAGATGGCGCTACAGACTTACACTGTACGGTGTTTTGAAGCCAGAGTGGTCAGGGCCTGCCGCCATTTTAAATACCCCAAAACTTTAGCAGACAACTGTTGACAGCTGCTTCTGGGTCATTATTTATGTCGTGTGCATGCAATAGCTGTTATAACTACCAAAAATTACAGTGCTTACTTGAATAACATAGGGTCAGGAAGGCACGCTCGAATATTTCTTTCTGTTCTTGTATGTGTAATTGCTCTAGTAATATGTAACTTATCTTCCGTTGGTGTATTTCGAATAACCAAGAAGAGAAGCATGTGTAAGAAGGATGCTTTTGCAATCCAATTAATTCCACTCTTACTCTATTCGCACCGATAGCAAATGAAACTGGAACTCCGAAACTGATGCTTGTTTGGCTACTGCTACTGCTTCTTGTTCGTTACATTGTCTGCTCTCAGCTCGTATGCACAACATTTTTAATGTTCACATTTGCAAAAAGCGTACCTATGTGTTCTTTGTTAGCCCATAAACGTATGGACTGAGGAAAGAACCAAGGCCTGCTATCATATCTTATGTGCACGTCAACAAAGCGAACGATTTTTGAAATGTCAAAGAAACCGAACTGCATAGAGATGTACCTCCATTCGGATTCTCAGTACATTAGTCTTACTGTATACATCTTCCCACTTTGAAATTTTACCTATGATACATCATTCGGTGTGTGGGCAATAATAGCAATTTAGAGGGTGAAAAAAGGATATAGTTTTCAAAACATGTGTAGGTGTTGTTCAATACTATAAGTGTGATTAAGGGAAAGGTCTCAAACGCTGAGACTCTGTAAAACGCATGTTTTGCTTTCACATTTGTCGTTTTTTAAATAATGGTAGCCTAAGCTGTACAACATGTAGGCTTACCTTTCCAACAGTAGCCTCTTTGCTGCTCTTGCCGGAATGGTTGTCACCAGTAACTGTATCACTTTATCAGAAATAACGAGACATATCACAGTTGTAAAGTATGTCTAATTTGATAATCTGCTTGATTTTATGTTTGAATTTCCTTTTGAGGTTTTCAAAGTATAGAAGCCATACCAAGTTCTGTGATATACCAATAGTTAATTTCGTGTTCCATGTATCATTTGCGCGACAAATGGTAGTTTTATACTAACATCAGTCTTTTTCGTAAATATGCCTACATGTTGATTATCTATTAGTTTTTATGTTTTTCCATTAAAGACAGGAAGATGATAGTAACTCCTGCCCATCACCACTGACACATTACAACAATACACGGTCTCCTGCGAAATAGGCGGAGTTTTCATAGAGAAACTTTTATGTTTTGTTCATAGAGAAACTTTTAAGTTTAGTATCAGATTTTACTCTGCTGTGTATCGGGAATTTTATATCACTGGGTAAGTGAGCAAAACTTTTGGTTTCAGTATTTTGAACCACTGTTTGTGCTACAGACAACCTTACGGGGCGTAATGAATGCTTTTCTTCTTTTTTGCTTCTGGCATTGTAATTATGTACATCATCGTGCCTGTTGAATGGATTATAGGATACACCGTCTACCTTTTATGCAAAAACAGTGTTTTTTTTACGCAAACGTCACCTCTGTGACATCATCAGTGGGTTTTGTTTATTGAAAAGTGTAAGAAGCGAACATATTTTAGGTAGTAACTGATCTAACAAAGTGACGAATAACGAAAAATTTTGATTCGTTTTTACATTATATGGCTTTGGACGACTATCTGTATGATGTTATGCACTGATTGCTTGTCATCTGTAAACCTATGTCCAATAATTTATCTGCAAACACGGAAAGAACAACAAGAGCTGCAGATCCAGAGGATGAATATCGAGTGGATTATTCACACCAAAAATCAAGGAATGGCTGTACTGTGAAGCGGACAGATTTTATCACACGCCTAGCAGGAGGCATGTACGACGAAATGAGTGTTCACTTAAGCTTTCGACCAAAGACTTTTTCAGAAAGGAAGCGAAGCGCGCGCACACACACACAATCATACAATCATACACACACACACACACACACACACACACACACACACACACACACACATAAACACACAGGTCACATAACCATTTATTGTCCGGGGACGAGGCCGTTGATACAGTGCGGCTCGGCTGTCTGAGAGAGTTGGGCTGATAGGAAATAAAACTAATAAATAAAAGCAAATAATGTGACAGTCTGCGTTCGACCCACATACAACCACGTCTTGTGTGCATGACGTAGAGCACTGTCTATTTGCGATTGTTAACAGCAAAACCTCTCAGTCATCAAAGGACTTGCATCTCATGTGTCTTGAAAAGCGACTATCCTATTTCGACACATTCGTCTAAACGAACGAACATTATGCGATTTACTCCATTCCCCTGTAGCATCTTGGGTGTAAAATCAAGTGGCTCTGAGCACTATGGGACTTAAAATATATGGTCATCAGTCCCCTAGAACTTAGGTTAGTTAGGTTTAAGTAGTTCTAAGGACATCACACAATACCCAGTCACCACGAGGCAGAGAAACTCCCTGACCCCGCCGGGAATTAAAATCAAGTCTTCAGTTTCATAACTACGGTGATTTTAAGTTAGCGGCAGATGTTTGTGAGGTACTGTAAGCCCCGTGTATACTTCTGCTTGACAGATGTCTTGTTTACAGAGTTAGTGGTGGCATGACGAGTAATTTCACATGTCGGAGGCCGCTGCTCTACGTTTATCTGTTTCCTTGTAAGAGGTATTCTCCGTTACTAACGATCATTTTTATATAGGACTGATGAGAGCATAGTATAATTTCTGAACCGCAATTGGATGTGAACAGTGGGCGCTGTACATCTCTGGAAAGCTATGTTGTGCAAGTATCACACAGAATCGATATTTTAAGGAAGTATTTTTTTCATTTTATAGTTTGTCACCGTGGTTTATCGTAGAGAAACCTGCAGGAAGGAGGAAAATATATTTCTTGCATTGGAATGTTAACAGCGCTGCATTCCACATGACTCATAGGTTGGAAACAAAAGCGATCTATCTGTTTAAGTGCAGAACCGTGTACCCTTAGGAATGCGTGTGTTTATGTTCTGTCTTACCAACACCCTCCTGGTACTGATCTCAGACACTAGAACAATACTTTAATATTGATAGCATAGTTGATTTACATAAAATGCTTTGAACTCCGTCCGTCTGGAGCTCCAACACGCATAAAAACCGCTTGTTTCCTCTTCTTCTTAACAACTGCTATTACATCACAACTTTTTCATATCTACTACTACACACCGATAAGGGCCGCTGACCTCCTCGACATGTGTGTATCTAGAGAAGCCTTGTGCATTTGGAAGGGTGGGGAACAGCAGTCACGGACTTGGTACCCTCCATTCTTTCATGAGACGTGGAATGTAGCGGTCTACATCTGGTCAGTTCCAGATTAAATTAGTACAGTGCTGCAGGGCGGGTTGGTCAAAGACAGCGAGAGAAAATCTTGCAGTCTCTAACATTATCCTAAGAGCGCAATAATGCCCTACAGAAAGATTGTAATTTACACACTACTCGCGAAATGCTAGAAATATGTAGATCGCTGTCTGGTATACTTTCATGTACATATTCGACAATTAACAATGAATGGACATACTGCACAGTCACCTATCTACATTCGGAATGGTACACGCAAAGTAGAGGAGGGATGGATTATCGATGATACTGAAATTGGAATGCATGCTGCTGCGTCATTGGTCGGTGTTGAAATTATCGTAAAATTGCTAAATTGTTCACACTATCAATTGTGATGCTTATTATTATAGTACACTGACGGTGTCTTTTCCATCCCATCCATCCACTGGTACGCTGTTGATTACCACATAATGATTGACTGACATCGCTTGTGTGAGATGAAGAAAGAGTCTTGCTGGAGGGGCTACACCTTCTAGGGACGGCTAGCACGGAAACAGTGATCACATACATGACTGCGATATGAGGAACCAATGGAAATGGAACACAGAGCCATCAACCATCCTGTCACTGTGATAGATGAGTTTAAATGTAGAGACTGTCAGTCACCTTTGGACAGCAGTTTGGAAATGCTCTTCATGTTTCGATATGTTATGTCTGTCTTTCATTTCAGTTATCCAATGTGTGTGTGTGTGTGTGTGTGTGTGTGTGTGTGTGTGTGTGTGTGTGTTTTGTCGTAGCAGCAGCAACAATATGATGTACACTGTGCGATGTCTAGTTTCCTGTGAGAGGCATCGAAATCGAATTTTGAACCTGACACAGACCTCGAAGTCATAGTGGAAAAAACAGAATGTATGGCAGTGTATAAAGCATGTTAGAGCAGAAAAAAGCAATGTTTCAAACAACGACACAGGGTCACAGGGAGCCTCTCTTGCGAATGATAGTCTGTCGGATATGGTCCTCCTCCTCCTACAGTTGACACTTTACACTGGTCCGTGCAATGGATCAATACCTGAATGTTTAATGCCACATATGCATGATGCCGGAATGGATACGGTATTTGTTTTGAAATATCGGAAGAGAGAGATGCGCTAAGAATCTTACTGAGTTCTGTAGCAGGTGAAGTTAGCGGAGCATTTATAGTTCTTAACTTTTCTCTGATGAATGGTAGAGAATAACAATGATAGAACTTTGGAGTCATAGACTTGAATGGACCCCGAGGGATGTGGATCTGCTTTGGACTGCAGTACCCCGGTGATGAGTCGTCCTCATTTTCCCGATAAGAAACATCACCATAACTGTTCGTATTATTTTTATACTACTTCGAGCTGCAAGAGCAGGCTTCGTTTGGTGCTGACCTTACACATCATAAACAGTTGGCGGAGCTACGACAACATGTTCCTGTTTCCATCGAATGGTCAAAACACTGCCATGTGGCACTAACTCAGCTTAGCTTGTTTCTACAAGGGTTGTAGAATGTGGTAGATACAGCTCTCTGACTTCTGCTCACTTCCGACTTAAACTGGAATGGTTACATGAGCAAAGCTGTAGAGATGGCAGGGCAGAGACTGAGGAGCAGTTATAAGATGCATAGGGACTATAACTGACAGGTTCGAAAAAGTTGACTCGTTTCGAGATATTAGAGTGCCACAAATATGATTCACTAGTGGCTGTAAGCATTAAAAGCCTTCTCCATAGGGTCTAACGTAGGTATGTGGTTGAATGGAAAGACTTGATTCCAAATCGCAGACAGGATTTCTACCGGAGCACTAGAGATCTGAAAAGCCTGTATACATTTCTTGCGACCTTAATCAGCACACCATCTACGGTATGCGATCACTCTCAATCAACCATCACCTATAACTCAGTTGATATATCGCACAATCTCTGACGTGGTATCGACACAGAATGCGTTACAGATACTGGAGAAACGTGTAGTGATAGCACGAGGGTGTTGCAAATATTGGCTCCATACCATGTTCCTTAGCCGAATAACCTTCTAAATTCGGTGATTTTATTAAGAGCTTACACCATCGGCGATGTGCAACTGCACCGTTGGTCTGATAATATACACTCTGGTGATCACCGTCTATATTCAGTGTCTCGGAATTTTGTGGAAAAACTACTTCATTTGGAGGCAATGCCATACCTCGATTTATAAGGCTTGTATAGTTTTTTGACATGGATATCGTTAGCGATACTTGAGAGCACCTTAGGAACCAAGACCGATTGTGACAGTAACATGGTAGTTGCGATCGTGTTTTTAACATCTGGCGGCTTGTAAGACGATTACTCCTCTTTTTCTAAGACACAGTGGTACCGCTCACAACAAAAACTTATGAGACATGCCATCCTATCACTGTTTTTTGCACAGTATTGTTTCATATCATCAGCATTCATTTGTAGGCGACGTATTATACTTTGTAGTAGGGGCTTCGTGATAGATTTGGATTGAGCATCAGGCTTATGAAGTGTGTATGTTCCGTCATGTCCCAAAGAAATGGGTACCTCCTGTCGTGAGGGAAGGTATGGATTTGGTGTGGAATACAGTGATAGCTGCAAAGGGAAAATTATGTCAAGTCATAAGAATGGTACAGATATTTCTGTTTCCAGAGCCACAGTCGTCAGGAAGGGGTACTTCCGATACTTCGCTCATCGTCGGATGTCGTCCGATTGAGGCTGCAATCGTAATATTTAATTGTAAGTACAGTGATCAGGTACATATGTTGCCGGTTTCCTAGGACGATTCTGTCTGGGGGTGCGTGACACAGTGGCCTGTCGCAGAAACGATTCACGTTTCTGGTTTACAGAGGGAGCTATCTAAATGGAACAGCCTGTTGGGGTACAGGATGTAGCTGACCAAACTGCGTCGCCCTCTAGGTGGATGAATAGTATGTGTTGGATAGCCTTCGTAATCACGTGTGTCCTCCATGGAAATTTGAGAAGATTCAATATGGACGTGTGTTTCTGCTGTAGCATTATTCTCTCCCATGTAAATTGTCCAGCTGACAACTTCTGCACATTTCCCGCCCTTATTTCGTTGAGAGAACATCGATTGTGGTTTGTGTTGTGTGCATGTAGCAGGTGAAATAGGGTGGAAGACATGTTTGCTGGTTCTCTAGACATGAAAAACACCTTAGTTGACTTTGTAAATTATACGGATAATTTGGAATCTGTTATATCATCGACATCGTTATTCGCGAGTGGAATTATGTTTCCTCCTTTTTTTTTTTTTTTTTTTCACGTAAAGGCCTTCGCAGACGAGAACGCAGAAAAGGTAAGTATCTAGTTACTCAGTGGTTTGTAGCACATTCCACCTCGCTGCACCCCACTAAAGTTTCGGATTTCTAGACAATTTCCGGTCTTTTTCGGAATTATACTGCGCAAGCGATACTGCTATGCGAGCGATATTGCCACGTGCTTGATATCGAGAAGTATCACGGAAATGGTATGATATTCTGGCAAACCATGTGAAAACACGTATGTTCTTGTAATCACAGAGTTTGGAGATGGGTGTAGAAAGTAAACAGGGGCGGGTCAGAAACAGTAACTCCTTTGTGACAAGGGGAAACGAACCAGTCTTTGTGCAACAGTTCGGAAAGTAACCTCGGTCCGCTGAGGGTGCTCTGGTCATGCATTGTGCCAGCGCATGTGCGAAGTCAGATGACTTGTGACCATCAGCAGTGGTGGATGACCGCCCAACCTCACAGGAAATATCTAGTGCTGCGTGGAGTATATACGGTGCATGTGCTTATGCCATCTGTCTTTGTGGTACATGTGCGAGTGTCTGGTGGTCGATAGCTATATTCAGGATACAGAAGTAGTGATTTTATATGGCGCAGGATACGAATTGTGTGTTTACTACATCGATATGGTATGTGATGATATAGCCAGATTTGAGATTGACTTCACACTGAAATATTCAAGCTTTCCTAGACAGTAGCAGAGCAGTGTGATTGACGAAGTCTCTTTAAATATTTAACGATATGTAGACTACTTTTGCAGGGTTTAAGTGTCAGTGCAGTATGGTAATCTGCACAAAATAGTTTTGCTGCTGAAAGTGTCATCTGCAGAAAAAAAAATGCCGGACAGTGCTCCCACACTGGCAGCAGCAGCAGTTTGGTGAGCAAATTCAGTCAGAGTCAGTCAGAATGCTCTATTCATTAACAAGATATCCTTTGTGAGGGGTGTAGGGGTCTCTACAGACTGGTTCGAACAAGATGAGGGAAATGTATCTATACAAAGTTCTGAGAGTAACGTGATGTCTTCTTTCTTCAAGTGTTCAAAGACAAGTTGAAGCAGGTCATTCATCTCTGGTGGGATGCTGTAACAGATCCGCCATTGTGGCATTCGGACATCTCCAGACCAGCAGCTGTAGGACACCGAAAATTCCAGCCATTTTCCTCTTCTGTACGACAGTACCTCGAATTATTTTTGCGAATTGTTCTGATTTTCCTGTCTGTGCTTATACAGTGCTCTCTTTCCAAACAAAAATAATGCTTTTATGATTAATTGGGTTACCACAAGCATGCACAGACATGATGAAGGCTTTTAGCAGTGAGAACAAGGGTGAACATGCACCGTTTCTGAGACATATGTTGAAAGCAGGACGTTACGACTACCAGGAAGCATAACATGTGACAGATGGGCTGTCCCAGTAGGTTTGCTAGGAAGAAGGCTTCCTGTGTTATTATGTGATATTTTTTGTAAAGTTTCTGAAAGCATAGTGAAAGATTTCCATAGTGCATCCAGAGGGAGACTTTGCTTTTATTTACACAGACATGAGGCATCAGTATAACACTGACAGCCTCCTAGCTCCACCTGCAGGGCTGATTCGCTAGACAAAAATCTCGCTCGGCGATTAGGTTTGCGCTGGACCTGCAGGTGTGAAGGCTACACGTCAAGTGCAGCAGCAATGGTCAACACGTGTAGGTGGCGAGAGACATCTCGCATGTGGGACAGGCGTGCACGCCTTGGACCTCTGTGGGGAACAGTTTGCTGGTGTGTCGCAGTCGAATTTCTTACTGACAGTTTGAAAGCGTTTTTACATGCAATGAGAGTTTGTGCTCTGCATTATTTTCGACTGTTGCATTATTTTCGGCTGTTGCAGAGCATTATACATGCATTTTTTTGACAATTTTACGCATAGTGAACATGTCTGTGCATCGATGTACTGCATTATTTTGGGAACATGTCTGTAGGCTGTACAATGCTTTATTTCAACATTTTACAATTAGTGAACGTGTTTACAGAGCATTTTACATTAATTATTTTGACAATTTACTAATTGTTTGCATGTCTCTACGTCAGTGTACTGCATTATTTCGGTAATTTACGAGCAGTTTGCAGGTCTGTAGACTATGTATTGTGACCATAAGCATGTCAGGGTAAGTGTTTCGTATCAGCATAGTAAATAAACCATATGAAATCCCTCTGTAAATAAATTGTTCCCACTTCCTACTGAAAATCAAGTACACTCCTTGCTCTCCAGCAGCTGTACACAGACTGTGTCCTGTTCCCACAATTTCTCCCCAGACTTCCATCTTGGATTACATCATGAGAGGGAAAACAGCACCCTCCGGTGGCGGAATGGTGTACTAGGTCAGTTGGACTCCAGACCTCATGGTGAGCACACTGGATGGAGCTACTGCATATGACAAATTGTTTAAATGAGCACTGGATGCAAAATAAGGACTTACGTCCATCCTGTCCAACAGCGCAGCACCGACTGAGTCCTTTTCCCGCGAATTCCAAGGAAGAGGTGGTGGTTGGATGACATAGGATAGTGGAGGTATCACAACTGACCTATTTTTCCCACCAATATTTTCCCTCCATCTTCTTGGGGACATTAGGGGAGGGGGTGGTAGGTGAAGGAAGGGAGTTGTGTTAGTGGAGGTAGCACATTTGACCTATTTTCCCAGCCAAATTTTAATTTGCCAGGACGTCACTGCGACGTTCCCACATCTATCGCCGCCATCTTGAATAAATTTGGCAACAGTGCAGAGTGCACTGATGTCCTCGTTGCCCTACTACTTTCTGCTGCCTTGTGAAATGCTGAAATATTTTAACACCAAAGTTC